>NC_137922.1:39632606-39980106 GCF_963457725.1 Sprattus sprattus | reverse complement strand
GTTTAAGCATCTACAGCTTTCGAGCTTGGTAATTGCTGTAGTAGTATTTACATTGAGTGCATTTGTAATTAGACCCCTTTTCCATGGTGTGTGCGTGTATGTGTGTGTCCTCCCGGTGTGTGTGTGTGTGTGTGTGTGTGTGTGTCTTCTCCCCAACCCCCAACAAAACCTCTAATTCTAAAGAGGACGCTCTTCAGCAAATTCAATTTATCACATGCGTCTTTCTTTAATTATTTTTTACACTGTCTGCTATCCCCATTGAGCCCCTAGTTTAGTTTTTTTTCTTCTTCATGAAATCATTTATGTAAAGCGTTATTATTGCGTCAAGTGCACGGGAATCGCGGCAGCGGAGCGCCAAATTAAAGCTGGGACCGGTATGCCACGGTGCAGCGCTGGCCCGGCGTGATGGGGATATTATTTCCGAGCCATTTCCAGCTGGAGGACTTCAAAGAGCTTCACAGCTCTTCCCGAGGCCTCGCTCCCAGCTAAGAGCCTGTAACGAAGCGAGCAGGAGAATGATGGTGGAGAAAGAGAGACGACTGGCGAGAGAGAGAGAAGCGTTCAGAGTGAAAGAGAGAGGCAAAGAGATGATGAAATGAGGGGTTTTTTGAGGGAGGAGGAGAGGTGGAAAGAGTAAGAAGGGAGCCGTGATGGTGATGGAGGGGGAGGGTAACAAGAGCCTTATGACAGATGATGGAGTGAGTAAAAGAGCAAGATGGAGAGAGAGTTAGAGGGAGCGAGAGAGGTGTGTGTTTGATGATTACACACGCACCTGAAGAGCTACGGGGGAGTTCTAAGGGTCCAGATGGCGTGTTTAACATGCAGACCGGTCCAGACCCCACCGAACCCGACCTCTGTGCACAGGTGGTGCTGAAGCACACTCTCCAGTTGATCCACAGCCTTTCATCTTAAAGTGTTGTGAAGTAGAGGAGGGTACCCCTCACTCTTCTCCGTACTCCCTCCCTCCTCCCACTCCCTAGGGCATTAGGCCGTGTGGAAGTGTTCGGCTCCCTGTGTGCCTTAATGAATTGACTTGTCAAGACCGCTCTACTGAAGGACCACTCTCCTCCTCTTTTCTTCTCTCCATCCAGTCTGTTTGGTCTCTTGCTCTTTCTCTCTCTCCCTCCTTTCCCTCTTCCCGTCTCTCGTGTGCAATCTCTCATTCTGATCAGTGGAGACCTCATCATTAACTGATGCTGATTGAGGGGGAAAAAGGTTCTCCCCTGCACCCCCCTCTCCTCCCCGCCCTCCTCCCTCTGCCCCGGCACCTCCTCTAAAGAGAGAAGCTTAGACACCCCGGGAGCCTTTATCTTGGCCAATTAATTATTGAGGCTCTGTTTCGGTTCAGTGGTGGTGGGGGGGAGGTTGGGTGGGGGGTGTAGAGGGCACGTATTGAGGGGGGTGGGGAGAGGAGGGTGAAATATTGATGAAGGCAAAGCACACTAGGCGCTTAGGCCAGCGACTTCCAACCAACAAAAGTGGAAGAGAGCAACACCTGACACCTTTTTATCTTTCACCAGTGCACACACATACTCTCACTCACAGACACATACACACACACACACACGCACACACACACACAGAAGCATGCAGACTCGCACACACTGGCACACCCCCACATATAATAAATGGCTGCCTTCATCTCCCCCTCCCAACCCGCTCTGTCCTTCCTCTGCCACCTTTTCTCCTCTTTCATAGTTAATGTGCTGCTTAAGCAGGCTTTTAAAGTGTGGCACCCGTGAGGCTTTTCTTAGGTGTGCGTGTGCGTGTGCGTGTGCGTGTGCGTGCGTGCGTGTGTGCGTGTGTGTGTGACAGAGAGAGTAGTGTGTAGGTAAGTGACTGCAGGTTTGAGGTGTCTCTTTAAACCCACAGGCGACGAATCCTCACCAAGCCGCTATCAGTGCAGACTCCTCGTACCTATCAGATGTCCGTCTAATGGCCCTGCAGTGCGTGCATGCGTGTGTGTGTGTGTGTGTGTGTGTGTGGAGGGGCAGATTGAAGAAGATTTCCGTCATCAGTGCTCTCGAGCTGCCTCCCACCAGTTTGTCTCTTTATCATCCTCACACAAGCAGCCCCAGCCACCTCCATCTCATAAACACACACACCAGTCTTCTAAGTTACAAACACACACACACACATTTGTCTCCTTCAGTAAGCTCCACACATTCCTTCCTTTCTCTTGAGCAATCAGCCATACACACACCCTTAAACAACCACTCTGCTACAAACACACACCTATACCTTCACACTCATTCTCTCTCTCACACACACACACACACACACACACACACACACATACAGACTGGTATTTAGAGGGCACAATCTCATCACGAGAAAATTACTTGGGTCCCGCGGAGGCTGTTTAGGTGTTGCAATCAGGGCCTGACCTAAACTCCAAATGTGTCCAGAGCTTGTGACTTGCTGGAGAACAAAGAGCCTTCTCTAAAGGCCACACACACACACACACTCACACACACACAGACTCCTGGTCCAGTCCTGGCCTTAGGCCTCTCCGTGAACATTTTTAACAGGGCAGTTATATCATTTTCAGATCATTTTTTATGATGCAACCACAGGTTAAGACTTCAGCGCCGCCTTGCTCTGGTCTCGGCTAAATTGGCAGAGGCACATCCATCCTTTACTGTGATAAATGAGCGAGCACACACACACACACACACACACACACACACACACACACACACACTGTAGTGAACTAAAGCTGCAACATCTCCGTCCTTTATGGTTGTGAATCTGCTGAAGGACGCCGCATATTGCCTTGGCAAAAAAGCCCCCTTCTGCCTCACACACACACACACACACACACACACAACTTCTCTGAGCCTGTCATCCTCTGCCACAGCTCAAATCTGCCCTTGATGTTTGGCTGTGTGTTCTCCCCAGCTTATGCTCTCAAAGGCCTGCCTTACCACAGTCTTCACACATGATGCTTTTTTGAATGGCTTTTTCCTTCTTTCTTCCTTTTTTGGATTGCTTGTGTTCCTACAAAACTTGCCACCTCTCTCCCTCTTTCACCCTCTCTTTAAATATTTATCCCACTTCATCCCGTCATCATCCTCTTCCTTACCTTTTTCTTTTATTCTTTCTTTTTTTTTTCACCATCACACTCTGGGCTACTCCCCCCCCCCCCCCCTTCTCTCTCTTTTTTTAAACCCTCTGTCTTTTCCTTTCTCTAAGTTCTTTGGGGATTATCTGTACAGAATGTCTAACTCTGTGTGTGTGTGTGCAGGTGGGCCGTGTGTATCCTCAAGCAGTCTACTTCCCCATCCGCACGCTCTACTTGACACTGAAGATCGAGCAGAGGGAACGCTACAAGAGTGGTGAGTGATGCCCAAAACCCCCCCCCCCCCCCACCCACCCACAGTTGACCTCTTGCCCCGAGGCTTCTGTTAAATGTAGACGGGCATAATCATGGCAGTGTATTCTACCGCAGCAGTGGTGTGTGTGAAGAGACTGGTCTCCCACGACAGTCTGCATCTGTGTGTCATGTCTTTGGTGAACCTGCTGTGTCCAGAGATTTGGCACTTCTCGGGCAGATTGAGGAAGATTATTATTTAAAATTAGCAGCATGTCAAGTAGGGCGTTGAGAGATTAAATCTTCATTCTTGGCCATTTTCTTATCTGTGCTTCACTGACCATTCTTTTTATCCTGCCCTCCCTTCACAATGTCACCTCTCCCTCTTTCTTTCTCTCTCTCTCTCTCTCTCTCTCTCTCTCTCTCTCTCTCTCTCTCTCTCTCTCTCTCTCTCTCTCTCTCTCTCTCTATTTCTCTCTATTTCTCTTTCTTAATCTCTCACTCTGTGTGTCTCCCTCTCTTGCTCGCTTACTATCCCCCCCCCCCCCCCCCCTCAGACTCGGGACAGCAGCAGCCCAGCTCGGTGGGCACTCAGAGCCACTTGGCGTCGGACCCGGGGCCCATCCGCGCCACCGCACCCATGTGGCGCTGCAGCCGCATCATGCACATGCAGCGCGAGCTGCACCCCACCCTCCTCTCCTCGCTCGAGGGCATCGTCGACCAGATGGTGTGGTTCAGGGAGAACTGGCACGAGGAGGTGAGGGGGCGCCGGAACACTCACACACACACACACACACACATATGCGCATGCACACCAGCATACAGACAGACACACATTACAAAGGCAAGTGCATCACAAACTCCCCAAACTCACGCTAGCACACTCACGCTAGCACACAAACAACAAGCAAGGGGGCCCACTTATGTACACACACACACACACACACACACACACACACACACACACGAAAGATGGTTAACAGCAGCTTAACAGGGGGAGAGAATGTAACTGTACTGTGTTTGGAGGCTTTAAGGGCCAGAATTGAAGGAACATCATTCGCTTATTTTGGTTCGATTCATGCAGTGTCTTTTGGGAGCATAAAAAATGGAACCCCTGGACAAACAGGGTGCTGCTCATAAAGGAACAGCAGTCTATGTGAAAAGCTTTATGCATTTGTGTTCCCTACATGGGCAAGCATGGTAACGTCACATTAATGGCTAAATGGAGATGCTGAGTCCCCATGGAAACAGTTGTTATTTGCAACAGGTGGCACTTTTACCCTTTGCCTATCAGCAGGTGTGGTGTCTTAAGCGTACCGGGGGCGGTTCTGTTCCCTTTGCCCCATAGTTAAATGGCTCTGCCCATGGCTTTCTGATAAGTGAAGGGCTTTTTGTGTTAAGTGCTCATTATGAAAAGACAACCCCCTTTCTCTCTCTCTCTCTCTCCCCCCCCCCCTTTCTCTCTCTCTCTCTCCGTCACTCAGGTCTTGCGGCAGCTACAGCAGGGCCTGGCCAAGTGCCACTCGGTGGCGTTCGAAAAAAGCGGCGCCGTGTCGGACGCCAAGATCACGCCGCACACGCTCAACTTCGTCAAGAAGCTGGTGAGCACCTTCGGCGTGGGCCTGGAGAACGTCTCCAACGTGTCCACCATGTTCTCCAGCGCCGCCTCTCTCCAGCGCCGCCTCTGAGTCGCTGGCACGCCGTGCCCAGGCCACCGCCCAGGACCCTGTCTTCCAGAAGATGAAGGGCCAGTTCACTACAGGTCAGTGGAGCAGCCTGGGTTTGTCTGGTCTGGTAGTCAATGCAACTCCAAATGAGCTTAATTTGTGTAAATATGCAGTTATAGTCTGTCTGTCTGTCCGCCTATGCAGTTATAGTCTGTCCGTCCGTCTCTCCCCCACACACACACTGTCCATCTACTGTCCAGATCTGTCTTTGTCTCTCTCTCTCTCTCTCACTCACTCACTCACTCACTCACTCACTCACTCACTCACTCACTCACTCACTCACTCACTCACTCACTCACTCACTCACTCACTCACTCACTCACTCACTCACTCACTCACTCACTCACTCACTCACTCACTCACTCACTCACTCACTCACTCACTCACTCACTCACTCACTCACTCACTCACTCACTCACTCACTCACTCACTCACTCACTCACTCACTCACTCACTCACTCACTCACTCACTCACTCACTCACTCACTCCTAACTATGTCATCATACAGCTCAGTCGCTGACAGTTCTGTGTTGATGCTGTGCAGTCTGTGTGCTCCTTGTGGGTCATTGAGGTCAGCGGTGCTGCTGGAGTCTGGAGCTGCAGCTCTCTGCTCCAGCTTCCTCTTCCTCTTCGTCTCTCCTCTATCATCTTACTCTGGCTCCCTCAAGTTTTTCCTCTGCTCAATACTACCTCTGTCTTTTTGTTGTCTGCTCACCACGGGTCTCATCATTTTTGTCAATAACAGGCCACTCATCTCTCTGTCTCTCTCTCTGTCTCTCTCTCTCTCTCTCTCTCTCTGTCTGTCTCTCTCTCTCTCTCTCTCTCTCTCTCTCTCTCTCTCTCCTCTGTCTGACTGTCTGTCTGTCTCGCTCACTCTGTCATTTCTCTTTCTCCCTTTCTCTCCTCATGTCAGTGTCTGCTTTCATTGCGAGGCTGGCTTTTTGTTTATGTGTTTCTTTGATGCCCTGTAATTTGAGCGCAGCGGTTTTGGGGCCCATGGCGGACTTGTTTTGGGAGGCATGTCTCCTCTGCGGATGTTCCCCGGAAGAGGAAGGTGGTTTTTGGGCCCAGAGTGCAGGCCAGTGGTGCTGCAGGGCCAGCGGTCTCCCACTGCAGACGCCCCAGGCAACGGAGGGAGCCGCCGGCTCTCCAGGCCTCCTGACTCCGCAGCATCGGCAGCTGCCAGCTGGACGTCTCAGCTTGTGGGCTAGCAGAGGATAGTGTGTGTGTGTGTGTGTGTGTGTGTGTGTGTGTGTGTGTGTGATGACAGTTTAGTCGTGTCTGCGTGCGTGTGTGTGTGTGATGGCAGTTCGACAGTGTGTGTGTGCGATGGCAGTTCAATCGTGTGTGTGTGTGTGTGTGTGTGTGCGATGGCAGTTCAATCGTGTGTGTGTGTGTGTGATGGCAGTTCAGTCGTATCTGTATGTGTGTGTGAACTGTCAAAATGGCCCCATTCTGGTTTGCCTGTGTGTGTGAGACTGCAGTGCAGTTATGTCTGCATGAACTTGTCGAAATTGGCACCCTTCTGGTTTGCATGTGTGTGTGCATGTTAGTGTTTTAACACTCTGCAGTTGTGTGTGTGTGTGTGTTGTGTGTCTGTGTGTGTTGGCGTGTGTGTGTGTGTTGGCGTGTCCACACATGCCGACCCCTGCGGCAGCCGGCGCTCCATGTTCTCTGTTGCTCCCCTTCCTCACCCTACCACCCTCTCCCTCCCCCGTGCGTTTTCGGGGGAATAATTGGAGCCCTGAACCATGTGATTTAATTTAATGGCTGAGGGCTGAGCAGCACACTGAGAGAACGACAGACAACAGAGAGAGAAGGCCAAGAAGAAGTGAACGAGAGAGAGAGTAGAGGGAGGAGACGGAGAAAAGAAGACGCTGATGACGACAACACACTGAAGCCGTTTTCTCATATGAAGAATCCGATCCAGATGTTGTCCCTAGTTGCCCTTTCACACATGTAGCATACAAACATGTCACATGAGCGCTCGCCTACCGGAAGTACTCTGTTTTGTTTACTTGCCGTTGCTCGCTTTTGGGCGTCCTTGGCTTATGGGTACTGGGTTACAAAACTAAACAAGTAGGCTAGGTATAAGTTAGCTTGGGGAAAGCAAGCTGCTTTGTAAGCTACCTACAAAGACTTAAAAAACTTTGCTGCCTACCAGTAGCAAGTTTGCAATTGTGACCAAATGAACAACTAGCTATTTAGCTAACAAACAGGACTACGTTTCTCTTGAATTGCGTTGCATTACATTCAAATTTGTAAGAGTGTTGCTGTTTCGTTTAGCTAGCTAGTTATCGCTTTGTAGCTAGGTGGTTGTGAAATACATCACATTTGTTTCTGCAATGTATGAGTGATGGCAAGGGGCTAACTCTCTCGCTGTGAATTCTCTGGACAGTGTGTGGCCTTGTTAACAAATGGGCTCAATCGGACTTAACATGGACTTTTTAGTCAGGAGCTGGCAGGGTTAAGCCTGTGTAATGTCTGGTTTAACTGATCAGACTTTTCTCACATAGAGCTCCTCATGGTAATGTCTAGATAAATTCAGGGTTACAGTATATGTCTGAAAACGCCTCTCGTCTGACTGTAGGGAAGTTTTACAGCATTGTTGTTCCTCTATAGAGCAGCCCTTCTATTTTCCTCCCTCCCTCTCTCTCTGTTTTTCTCTGCCTCTCTCTCATTCTTTCTTTTTTTTCTTCTGCTCTCCCTTGGTATGACCCCCTCTGTGTCTTAAAAAAAGAAAGTGTTTTTTTTTTTGTCAATGTGGTTGCGACTGGGTAATTTTGCACCCAGCTTTATGAGTTTATGCCTAACGTGTCTTTGTGTGAGAGTGATGTGTACAATCAGTTCCCATAACACATTTAAACCTTTGGAAGGGTTCCACAGCGGACTTGTCATTTTAAAGCCCCAGAAGTTTGCCTGATGTTCAGTTTGAACGGTCACAAGCAGTATGCACCATCAAAGCTCTCTAACTAGAATATTAAATTATTTCATATTTAAATCAGAAAGCTTTGATGGAGCACATTTCATAGAGCTGTGGTCCGTGTGGCGACCTGCTCCATCTGGATCTGAACTGAACAGAGAGGACGCCCGCCGGCACACCCACCTGGAGTCTGGCATGCGTCCTTCCTCCGCCAGTCCGGAACCTTCTGTCCACCTCCACCTTTCTCTGTCTCTCTGGCATTCTCTCTTTAATTCTCTCTCTGCACTTCACTTCCAGACCCCTCTCTCTCTCTGTTTCTCTCCTTGTCTCTCTCCCTCTCTCTTTTTCCTCTCGGTCTTAATTTTCTCTTGTAATTTCTCCTTCCAAGCTGTTGTCTCTAATTTCTCTTCTTCAGTCTCCCATCAGTACTCCATGTTAAATTCAGTGGTAGAGCTCAAGCATGTGGGTGCTTTGCCTCAAAGAGTGTGTGTGTGTGTGTGTGTGTGTGTGTGTGTGTGTGTGTGTGTGTGTGTGTGTGTGTGTGTGTGTGTGTGTGTGTGTGTGTGTGTGTGTGTGTGTGTGTGTGTGTGTGTGTGTGTGTGTGTGTGTGTGTGTGAGAAAGAGGAAGCAGATGTGTTGGTGCCAGCTGTCCCTGAGCAGTGAGGCATTGCAAGAGAGAGTGCCCTAAACCCCCACGTTGCCCGCCTGGCACCGGCCAGCTGTTGCCTGCTTAGGAAGAGTGCGCCCATGGGAGAGCCACCAGAACAGGCAGCAAACACACACACTTCTACATACAGTATGCTCAACATATATGTGCACAAGGCATACATTTATGGCACACATTCTTATGCTACTTATACATGTGCCAGTGCACCTATGCATTCTACACTGCCACATGACTCATTCCACCACAGACACACAGAGACGTGCTCCACTCTGCAATGCTCACAGATGAGCAGTACCCTGACAAATCATATCAGTTTATTCATGCAGACACACACGCACACTCAGTTCTAGTTTTTTTCTACGCACCCCACTCTTACACACAGGAACAGTATCTCTCTCATCCACACAAACATCCGCACATTGTCACACCACCACACATAATTTGGCTGGCGAAAGCATTCAAATCCAATTACGGCCATTCATGTTTCCTGCATCATTGTTCTGAGAAGCAGTCCCTCCCCGCTAAAACTGCTTGTGAAGTGGAATTATTATTTCACTTTTCTTCCTTCATTCTTTTCTGCTTTTTCCCCCTTTTAATTCACCGCTTCTCGATCCCCTGCATGGCGGATTTGGCTTTCCAATGTTCATTAAGATCTGTGGCGCTCGCAAAACAACATGATTTGGAAAGCGAAAAAAAACAATAGGCAGACTTTCAAAGATGGCCTTTCAGAGGATTATGAAGCCTTCATGCTGAGTTGGCAGCCCTTGCCGGGTTTTGGAGGGTAGTGGGGGTGGGGGCAGGTAGCTGTGGTTGGGGGGTTGGGGGGTTGTTGCAGTCAGTGGAGACCTGTGGTAGGAGCGCAGAAGGTTGTTCTGTGAGCATTCAGCCATTACTCTGACTAAAATAGGGAACTCATTGGAGAATCTCCTCACAGGGTGGATGGATATGTGGGGGGAGGAGTCAGTGTGTGTGTGTGTGTGTGTGTGGGAGGGGGAGGGGGGGGTGGTATTTTTAGCACTCTGCCACCTTCACTATCTGAGTATTGAGAGAAACTGAGGGAGAGAGTGTGGAAGTGAGGGAGAGGAAGAGAGGGCGAGACTTAAGTGCCCTGGAGTCACAGGTCACAGAACAGGAGTTTTTGTTTTGGCTGCTCTTCGCTCCAGGACTTCAGCTCCCTAGCGAGGGCCACTGAGATGGGGTCAGACTCCGAGTGAAAGAAAGTGAGCGAGTGAGAGAGGGAGGAAAAGAAAGAAAGAGGGAGGTGGAAAGGCACTGCGAGAAGTGGGGGAAACCAGCGAGGGTCCTGCAAAGACATCCACTTTTATCCGAAGTTCCTCCACCCTTCGAGCCTTCCGCTCGTTACCTGAGGAGCTCTAATATTCATAATCCTCCGCTGACAGCACACTTAATTATTGATGGCGGCAACGGATCTAATCGTCATCAATTAATGATGAAGCGTTTGAGAAGAGGGCAGCCTTTTAACCCCATCCGCTGTATGGCAGTGGAATTTCTGCCGATAAGACGATGATGGGATGACTTCCTGTTTGCCTAGATAACCCACCGCCCACTAGACACACACACTCTCACACTCTCTCTCGCTCTCACACACACACACACACACACTCAGTTCTAGTTTTTTTCTACGCACCCCACTCTTACACACAGGAACAGTATCTCTCTCATCCACACAAACATCCGCACATTGTCACACCACCACACCCTGTTCTCCTTCACCTTGCTGTTCTTCACCTGACACTGATTCTCTCTTCCTCCCCCCAGACTTTGACTTCAGTGTGCCAGGCTCCATGAAGCTGCACAATCTCATCTCCAAGCTGAAAAAGTGGATCAAGATCCTGGAGGCCAAGACCAAGCAGCTTCCCAAGTTCTTCCTCATCGAGGAAAAGTGCCGCTTCCTCAGCAACTTCTCCGCCCAGACGGCCGAGGTTGAGATCCCCGGCGAGTTCCTGATGCCCAAGCCCACGCACTACTACATCAAGATCGCCAGGTAACGCATGCGCGCACACACACACACACACACACACACACACACACACACACACACACACACACACACACACACACACACTCAAAGACCTCTAGTGTCCTCCTGTACTAGCCAACCTTTTGTGAAAAACACACATGGCTCGTATTAAATCTGTATGTTTATGCAAAGCATACTACCAGCAGTTGTGGTTTCCTGTACCTGGCGTGATGTTAATCAGCTTCTCGCTGCTGAATATGGAGTGGAGGGTTTTAAAGGGTTTTCTAAATGCCAAACATACAGATAAAGTCTACCTCTTCGTTGCTGCAAAGTGCATTTTATTTTTAAAAATATGCTCCTCCCTGGCTGGTTGGTTGCACTTAATTTAAAAATGGTGATTTCTATTTCTAAGTGTAGTTTACTCTAAAATAAGCCCTACACTAGCCCAAAGCCATGACAGCAACCACATTCACACATTTCTTGAAAGTGCTCTTGTGCTGTGGGAACAGCTAAATTATTTCAAGTTAATTTAGTTTTTTAAGTCCATCTGTGCATTTGCAGCTACTATAATACCTGCTACAATTCTTCCTGATCTTTTCTGTGTGGAGGAGCATGAAAGGGAATGTCTGAGAGAATGAATGAATGAATGAATACTCAATGCTCCAACTGTGTGTCTAAAATGCGTTTATTCATCTTCTTCCGTTCCGTCCCAGGTTCATGCCCAGGGTGGAGATCGTGCAGAAGCACAACACGGCAGCGCGGCGCCTCTACATCCGCGGTCACAACGGCAAGATCTACCCGTACCTGGTGATGAACGACGCCTGCCTGACGGAGTCGCGGCGCGAGGAGCGCGTGCTGCAGCTGCTGCGCCTCCTCAACCCCTGCCTGGAGAAGAGGAAGGAGACCACCAAGAGGCATCTCTTCTTCACAGGTAGTCTTCCAAGTTTCAACCAAAAAAGATACTGCTCTGTTTTAAAAAAAAAAAAGAGAGAAGATGTTTGTTTCTCTCAGACACCTCCAGACAAAGAAATGATGTGTTTTTTCCCCCCAAGGCTCTGGTTATTACTCAGCTAGTGTTTCTCGAGCTGCAATAGATTCAGATGGAGCCAGGTTAACTTCAGACACGGGTTTGGGCTTAAGGTGTCTGGGAAAGATACGAGTCATCACTCATCCCAATATGAAGACAATCATTGCACGTCTTTCTTCCTGCAAATTCTGTCTTCTTTGAGGTCTGCGCTGTGGTAGCAGAGGGGGCGAGTTCATACAGTGGGTTTCAAAACCTTAACTCGTTATACTCTCTGGCTGCACCAAATATTAAAAAAGCAGGGTTCATCTATGCATGCTGGTAGTGTCCTGACAAGGATTGGGAAACGGGAGGAGACGAGTGAGGAGAGTGCCGTGAAATTGGGGTGAAAGAGGCAGCTTCAATGGCCCTGCCAGTACGGCAGCAAAGACGTGGAATATAGGCCATTGATACCGCTGCCTCATCGTGCCACAAAAGAGCGAGACGGATTTTCTAAAAGCGCCACGGGAACCGGGCAGGCCATCCGGCTGAGATGAAATCTCAATTGTCTTGCCGTGATTGACTTATCAGCGGCAAAACTGTATCAGGGCAAAGGTCCGAAGCAGGCTTAAGAGGTATTGCTAGAGCCTGATGAGATCCCGGTACAGTGCTCATCAGAGGGGCTCACCTCACCTCACCCAATCCTGATTGGTGGATTGACTTCTGGTGCTCGTCTCCTATTGGTCACTATCGCAGCATCATCATCCAAGGCCTTTTGGTTTAAATCAGGAGCTCCAGCTGTAATTTCCTTCGTTCAGGTTGTGTTTGCATAAGGAGCCCTTGACCCACACCAATCATTCGCTACTAATCACTGTAGACTGAACAGGCCGATGCGAGAGTCAATCATATATGCTTTGAACACACGTCGATGTCTAAGGCAAAACAAAAAATCGGCACCACCATCAAGTCCATTCCATCCTCCCCGATAGATTCCGACTTATAATCTGAAAATGTCAGCTGCGTTGTTGGCTAGGGGGAACATCGATCAATGAGGCGCAGCCCAGAGGAAATTAAAGGTGCTCGGGTCTAATCCAAGACCACAGTCGCGGAAGAGGTTGGCCTCCAGACGAATGATGATTGGGTAGGACAGGTTCATGTTGACTCGCTTTTAATGAGTTCTCTGTCGCGGGCGTAATGATATGTACTTCGACATATTTCCTTTCCCCCCCCAGCCTTCCTGATGTAGAGGATTGGCAGCCTGCCGGCTGTTTGCAGTGCGACTATTTCCGCGTTCAGAGTGCCCTGTTTAAATATATTTATGTTCGGCTGTGCGAGTTCCGATAGCCTTGGCTCGGCTCAATCTTTTGAAATGAAAGTCTTGTACAGGCTGTCACTGCACTTGTTCAAACACTTTCTGAGATCCTGTGTTGCAGGAATGCTTCCTCCCACGTTTGATTTTAACTGCCCTAAACCAGGAGCGAATCCGAGCAAAAATGTCTAGTTCATTAATTTCGGAATGCGTCTGAATAAGTGTAGAGCAGACCTCCAAGGCCGTGATTGACGTGCCATGACGGCGATTCTTCTCAGAGTTGTGTGTTATTGATGTGTACTGTTGTAAAGGCAGCCTCCCATTCCTGCATTATATTAAAGGCCCTAATACCTAAGCATTTACTGTATGTTGTTGAAAGCACTTGTTTTGAATGCTCAGTGCACACATATTTGGCACAATTCATCGTCCTTCAGCATGTTTTAACGGAACACCTTTTTATGCTGAAAAGGGATAAGAAAGCAGATTGTCAAAAACTCCAAACAAAATACAGTTCTGTACACTCTCAGCATTGAGCCAGACGCCTTAAACTGACGTTGTCCATTCTGTTCTCCCTCCCCCTGTCCCCCGCAGTGCCACGGGTGGTTGCGGTGTCGCCCCAGATGCGCCTGGTTGAGGACAACCCCTCGTCACTGTCCCTGGTGGAGATCTATAAGCAGCGCTGTGCCAAGAAAGGCATCGAGCATGACAACCCCATCTCCCGCTACTACGACCGCCTAGCCACTGTACAGGCCCGGGGAACGCAGGCCAGCCACCAGGTCAGTAGAAGAACTCATTTACTCATTTAACACATCGCATAGTCGTGTCATTATGGTGATATCAATTAATTGTAAGTTAGTGTTGATTATTCAGTTCTTTCGAGTATTTTTATTCTGATAAGTAATATTTAAAGAAGATGCTAATATCAACAATTAACTAATTATAACATTTTTAGTACATGGTTTATAATTAATCATAAATAACCAATGTGATTTTTTTTAATTCTAAATATTATTTTATTATAGTTGTTATTTTTGTTGACTAACCTGACCTGTGTGTGTGTGTGTGTGTGTGTGTGTGTGTGTGTGTGTGTGTGTGTGTGTGTGTGTGTGTGTGTGTGTGTGTGTGTGTGTGTGTGTGTGTGTGTGTGTGTGTGTGTGTGTGTGTGTGTGTGTGTGTGTGTGTGTGTGTGTGTGTGTGTGTGTGTGTGTGTGTGTGTGTGTGTGTGTGTGTGTAGGTGCTGAGGGACATCCTGAAGGAGGTGCAGGGGAACATGGTACCACGGAGCATGCTGAAGGAGTGGGCCCTGCACACGTTCCCCAACGCCACTGACTACTGGACGTTCCGCAAGATGTTCACCATCCAGCTGGCGCTCATCGGCCTGGCCGAGTTCATGCTGCACCTCAACCGCCTCAACCCGGAGATGCTACAGATAGCCCAGGTAACAGCACACTCCCTCTCCGGCTCACTGCTGTCTTTTGCAATGTGTATATAGTCAGCTTCTGTATGCGTGTCTGTCTGTCTGAAACAGTGTGTATGCAGTGTGTGTGTGTGTGTGTGTGTGAGTGTGCCTACGCAGTGTGTATACAGTAAGCTTGTGTGTGTGTGTCTCACAGTGTGTACACAGTAAGCGTGTGTGTGTGACTTTCACCTCCTTCGTTCTCTCACTTTTCTCCTCCTCCTCCACACACGATGTCACACCGTCACTCTCACCCTGTTACCCCTCCCCTCCAGCCCATGGCACATTCCCTCGCTCCAAATCCGCTCTCTTTCTCTGTCAGCACACTCACTTTCTCTCGTACTCACACAGTTCAACTCTGGTGTTTCTCTCTTCTCACATTCTCACTTTAAATTCTCTTTCTATCTCTGTCTGTCTGTCTGTCTCTGTCTCTCTGTCTTGGAATTTAAATTAAACTCACATTTATCAGCCTCTGTTGTGTCACTTTGAAGGGCCAGGTTCATTCAGCTGAGAGGATAGTGCCTGTTTTTTAAGAAGGCGGCAAAGTCATTGATGTCGTTTTCAATTAACCCAATTGAATTTCAATTGACTCCGCACAGAATGCCAAATCGACCCTGGCCTACCCCCACATTTTGCAGTGCATCCTTCTGAAAGATCCACAGCCCCAGCCCGTTCAGCCTCTGACCCCGGCGAGAGTTATTTTTGTAAAAACACAGTGCCATGCTCGTGGCTGGCCTGTCAAAACGGTTGTGTAGTAGGGGAACAGTCCGTGTTTACGAAAGCCATATGATTTTGTCACTCGCCAGCCGCCAGGGCCGATTTGATTAAAAAGGGGACCCCGGTGCGGATGGTTTAATCCTGGGGACTGTGACTCTTCATCTCCGGCACTATGCGGTTGGAGGGGTGGGGAGGGGAGAGGGACGAGCAAGCGAGTGCGTTTGGAAGTCTTTATTAAAATGATTGTGTCCAACAGACACCCCATCCTGTGATCCTAATCTGCCATTGCTGACAGGCATTAGAGTGGGCAGCTAAGCGAGCGCATTAAGCCCCCTTTCTGCCTGTTCCACTCGGCAGATCTCATTAGGCACAGGGAGATTACAGCGCCAGGGGAGGAGAGGGCTGTGCTGATGTGCTTGCTGTGTCTCTCTCTCTCTCTCTGACACACACGCACACACTTCGACTTTTTCCAACCCCTCTCTGTCTCCCTCACTCATGCACACAGATATACCCACACAATCTCACACATATGTTCAGTGTCTCGCTCTTTCTCTCTCTTGCACAAAGTCCTTTCCTTTACTATGTATTGATATGCATGTGTACAAGAGAGACACACAAATCCATACACACACACACACCAACCACACACCACAACAGTGGGGAGGAGAGGAGCCTTAGAAGGGCCACATCAGAAACACAGTCACTCTGGCTCCTGCATATCTGTGCGTGTGTGTGTGTTTACTGCATCACAGAGCCAGAGGACTCTACAGGAGCACCACGGCCATGGCCAACACACCCACTCGACTCTCTATCAGCAACTTCTAGAGGGCCTGGATCCCGCTCGTACCCCTGCTTGCTACAGAAGGTCACGATTTGGGGGATAAAAGCAGATGAAAAAAAATAATTGAATTAAACCGTCGCCATAAAGCCGTCAGTCAGCTCACCTTCTCCAAATAAACTCCTTATCGGTGAAATTCTCTCCTCTCCACCCCCACCCCCAGCCCTCTGCTCCCCCCCGCTGTATCGCGTTAGTACAGGGGATGTAGGCTTAAAGCACGGACCCCGATGAGCCTTCGCAGGGGCATCACAAGGGGAGCGAAGGATTATGTGTGTGTTGATGGTTTGACACTAGCAGCGAAGGAAGCTTGTTGCCGATCTAAGGAGGCTTTTTTTTCTCCTCCATTTTATTTATTTTTTTTATATCCAAGGGAAGCATATCCCTAAGGGCCAGCCTTATTGAAGAGCTTAGCAAAGCAAAGTCGATGAGGGCAGATCACACCCCTCCAACCCCCCAGATCGGACACGAGTGCTGTATGCCTTAACTCACAGAGCTTTGAAAAACACACAAAGGGGACTGAATTTATTTAGGTGGTTTGAGCGACCAGTGTGAATGACATTGAAGCGTAGTAGCATCGGGGAGCGAGGAAAAAAACAAATACAAGGAAATTGGCTAATTAACATTAAGCCAAAGCTTCGTCTTTGCATTTTTCTCTTCGATCTTTTTAATTTAATTCAATGCAAAGGCGATGGTGGGCTGATATTCATATCCATTGGTGGCTAATGAGCAGCTCCAGCTTAATTTGTGTAGCGACAAGTGCAAATGAGAACACACTCGATGGGGGATTAGAGCAACAGCATCAGCAGGGCCCAGGAGACTGTGTCAGCTTTCTATTTTCCGTTCCGGCAATAAGCCGAGAAAACCACCTTGCGTCCATCAAGCATTCATCCTTGTTGTTTTCGTACTTTATGATATACTAATGTCTCTCTCCTCTCTCTCGCTCTCTCTCCTCTCCAATGACAGGACACGGGCAAGCTCAACGTGTCCTACTTCCGCTTCGACATCAACGACGCCACGGGCGACCTAGATGCCAACCGGCCTGTGCCCTTCCGCCTGACGCCCAACATCTCGGAGTTCCTCACCAGCATTGGTGTGTCGGGCCCCCTCACCGCCTCCATGATTGCGGTGGCCCGCTGCTTCGCCCAGCCCAACTTCAAGGTGGGTCAATGGAGCCTGTTACACATGACGCATCAGGGAGTGCACATTAGCCACGTCTGTATGCTATATATCACACCATATGTATGTTTGTTTAGGACACGGAGGGTCAAAATTCTCATAGATTAGTAGTCACCCACATCCTTCTCCGATAACCCAAGTTATTACAGTTATCCTGTGTCTTGCTATGTAAATGGCTGCTCAAGGGCGTGGGGCAACTGAGCGAGTGGTTGTGGAATAATTGAACAGCAGAATCACACGGGGTGTTAAGAAAGCTGAGATGACTTGATATGGAATACGCGGTTTGTTTATCCTGTCAGTTGCTGCAGTAACCACCATCTACTGTGCATTCTAAATAAGAGTATTGTTATACAACGTACGTATAGTTGTATATTTAGTTCATCATGATCTAGGTCCACGAGATCAAATCCACCAACCTCTAAATGATTGAACTATAAACTATAAGCCCTGCTGCCTGCTGGGTAATGGGAGCTGCCTCACTTCTGAATGTAATTATTTCGGTATCAGTGTGCGTGTGTCATCTGGGTACATGATTGCTTGTGACATGTGTCAGAGTTTTCGGCCGCCAATCCACAGGGTGTGCAGAATCTCCTATCCCAACGCCTCTGCTTGATTAAATAAGACACCGACTTCTGTTTTTGTTTCTCGATTTAAAAGAAGATTCAGGCTGTGGCAAGGGAGAGAAAGTGGTAAAAAAAAAGGAAAGAAATCTTTGATTTAATTTAGCAAATGCATAATTAATTCCTCTCTCCTATGGTTATTTATGCTGTTTTTTATTAAAAGTGATGCAGCCATGGAGAGGCTCACAAGGGTTTACTGCTCTGACTTACGCACAACAGAAACAACAGTGCAGTGAGCTGGGAGAGATGGAGATGGAAAACAACAGTGTAGACTGGAGGAATAGAGGAACTGTATAGACTAGAGGAAGGAATGAAAGAATGAAGGATCAGAAGGAGGAGGAGGAGGAGGAGGAGGAGGAGGAAGAAGAAAGTTCCCCACCCTGCCCCCCTCGTGGGAGGATTGTATAAGTGGGGTCTGCAGCGCTCCGGAGCGGTCACGTAATAACAGGGCAGCGGGTGGTCCTATGAATAACTCCCTCTCTTTAGGAGGGCCGAAATAGAGTCCGCCATGGCAGGCCAAGGAAGAGGAAGACCGCGGTGCGAGGAAGAGAGAGCGCAGGGATGGAGAGATCCTAAGCTCCACGGCCGCACTTCTCCGTCCGTTAAAAAGTGCTCTGAGCGCTTCTAGTAACCACCCTGGTCGAGTTGAGCCAGTCATCTCGTTTGACGCAGCTTAATCGGAATGCTTTGTAAACGATCAGAGGGATGGTAATGCAGTCAGTGCTGCTTGCTGCAAGCTCGCTGGAGGAAAGGACAGGAAGTGACATGCTAAACACCTAGCAGGCCCTCTTGAGGTCAGACATGCACCCCAGAGAACCGAGCACAAGTGTAGACGCATCTCTGAGTGTGGGGTGAAGGAACTGCCACAGTGGGTCCTCAGTCATTTCCACAAACAATGGTCTTCCAGTACAGTGTAGTACAGTTTCGAGATAAAAGCAGTGCAACTGACTGCATGTGACTGTATGAAA
The DNA here is from genome assembly GCF_963457725.1 of Sprattus sprattus. Lineage (NCBI taxonomy): Eukaryota > Metazoa > Chordata > Actinopteri > Clupeiformes > Clupeidae > Sprattus > Sprattus sprattus. Next base: position 39,961,407 of record NC_137922.1, on the reverse strand, counting down.
ATGTGTGTCTGTATTCAATAGTCCTATGGCAACAAGTAAATAAACTGTTGTTGTTGTTTAGAAATATGTGAACAACTGGGTTTCATTTGGTTTAATATTACTTGGTATAATGTAACTTTACTATATGTTGTCCTCAGTTTGTTAATGCCAACTTAAGGGCTGTCAGTTTAACGCGTTATTAACGGCGATAACGCAAGCCCATTTTAATGCCGTACATTTTTTTATCGCGCAATTAACGCGTTGTAAAAAAAAAAAAAAAAAAAAAAAACGTTTTTTGCTCTCCCAAACTGTGTAGTAGGCTAACGTTACGTTTGAGGGAATGGTGAGCGCGATACGGCGAAATAGATGATAAAAAGCTTCTGAATAGAAAGTTTACCTTTAAAAGTTGTGTTGTGCAAAAAAAGCGAGCTTCACTGTTGTCTGAAAATGTCAACAGGCAGCTGGCTGAAAACCCAGAAGAAGTAGGCTTACCTTTTATTGGTAACCTAACTGTTACGGTTCATTGTTTTTGAAATAAGAGGCCTGACTTCTATGTTCACAGCAAACTTGAAAAAAAGAAAATATTAAGCCATGGTTTAACTGCACTATAGTCCTTGTTTATCTGAAATGTGCATTTTATAATTGTATTTTGTACCGCCCTGTTTGGCAATGTTGTTTTTCAATAAAATAAAACATTGCATAAAGCAAGCCAATCCACTTTTCCATGTTGATAAGAGCATTTTAAAAAAAATGATTGAAGGGACATTTAGAATAGATACAAATTTGCGATTAATAAATTTGCGATAAATCGCGATTAATTTTGAGTTAACTATGACAAAAATTCGATTAATCGTTTGACAGCACTAGCCAACTTGGTTAAAAGGCCACCTTGAGCTAATGGTTCTCTCCCCTCTCCCTACGTCAGGTGGACGGCATCCTGAAGGCAGTCCTGCGGGACGAGATCATCGCGTGGCACAAGAAGACGCAGGAGGACACGTCCCTGCCGCTGTCCCCCGCCGGCCAGCCTGAGAACATGGACAGCCAGCAGCTGGTGTCCCTGGTGCAGAAGGCCGTGACGGCCATCATGACCCGTCTGCACAACCTGGCCCAGTTTGAGGGCGGCGAGAGCAAGGTCAACACGCTGGTGGCTGCCGCCAACAGCCTGGACAACCTCTGCCGTATGGACCCGGCCTGGCACCCCTGGCTCTGAGCTCCAACTGGGTAGAGGGGGTTGGTCACGGCCTCCAAGCCTGGCACACTCTCCGAGTGCACCCCCCCCCCCCCCGCCTCCCCCCCCCCCCAAGGGTCCTTGCCCAGAGGTCTAAGCTGGCAGTGTGAATGCAACACAGCTCTTAAAGTGAGACTGATTTTTGTTCCCCTTCAAATATGGATTGAGCCTCTGTGCTGACAGATGGTGGAAAGACTGGATGCGTGCCCACGGACATGATCATCTCATGTTCAGTCAGCATGTGTTTGTTGAGTTTGTTTGGTAAGGCTGGCTCATTTGCAGTTGGTCCCCTTTTCACAATCTTGCCATTCAATCACAGCTACGAGAGAAGGAAAATAAAACGATTGAAAAAAAAAAGATTGCAAAAGCTAGAGTTCTGGAGCTGCAGTGTTGTTTGGTTTGTTTGTTGGAGGGCCAGTATTTAAAGAAAAGAGAAAAGAAAGAAAGAAATGAAATTGTCAGTGACAATACCAGCAAAGCATACTTCAACGTGATCATAAAGCTGTTGCTTTTTCTGTCAGTGAAGATGGCCAGGGGGGTTTTCCCTTTTTGATGTGAATGAAAGGAGCACATGTCTCCTAGTCCTGTGGGCCTTTGCCCCCCACCTCTAGACATCAAGACAGAGGAGAAGCAGAATTCTAAGCTGTTGGTGTTTGATAACGAAGCTGTGGTGGAGTTAGTCTACGTTTATTTCAGGAATGATTTGGACATCGAATCAACACAGTACATTATTTGAAAGTTGTCACTATGTAAACCTTTTTGGATTTTTTTGTTAATATATGTATGTTCGGATATAGTATTTTTGCATCATGTGGAAAAATAGACTTTTATTTCTTCATTATTTTTCAGATCACAGCTATGTTTGCTTCATGTTTGATTTTAGTTCTGTTTTGGTATATTTTTTTACCCATGAAAGGTCTCCTTCTCCACTACACATGCTATATTCTTCTCAAGAGGATACTCTAAAAACCAGCGGCACAGTCAGTCGCCAGTGGTTATTTGTTGAAGTACCTTAAAAGCTGTACTTGTCCTTCAGGATAATGTTGGTTTGACCCTGATAGCCATGTACCCTTGCCTCTTGCCCACAGACCAGTTTAAGTTTTTTTTCCGTTTTTTTTGTAAATGCCTTCCTCTGTTTTGTAAAGATACAGCACCCTCTGCCAACCTAGACAGTGTACTCTTGGCATTGTAAATATGGATTTTGTTTTTAATAAAATGCCTTTTTTGTAGGAAAGAAAATGGCTTAATGTTACATTTTTTTGATCTGATACTTCATTCGACAGGGTTGTTATTCCTTGCCAGTGTTCGCCTGCACCGCTCCTGTTGAGAGGGGCCCCCGAAGCGATGACTGTTATCAAGCCAAGCTCCGGATCAAATGTCACGTCGACATCCCATCTTCACTTCTGAAAGCCTCAGTCCACTAATGCAGCCGCTGAGTTGTGGTGTTACCAGTCAAATGCAGAAAATGAGATGGTTTGGAAGATGGTTGGGGGGGGGGTCTGAAGGTCATCGAGAGGGAGGGCAGTAACCTTCAGGTGTTTATTTGGATTGGGTTTTGAGTTAGGGGCAGCTTTTCTCTCTCCTTATTCCTCTGGCTTCATGTGGTCTGTCCTGGTCTGAACTCTGGGTCTCAGACACTGGACTGCAGGGGGGAGTTTGGCTGGAGTGTGAAGGAAGGGAGGGAAAGAATTGTGAGAGCAGTACTGGCCAGGTCAAAAGCCTCTTATTCTTTCTCTCTCTTTCTCTTGCTCTCTCTCTCTCTCTCTCGCTCTCACTCTCACTCTCATTCTCTCTCTCATTCTCTCTCTCATACTCTCTCTATCTCTCTCTCATATTCTCTCTCTGTCTCATATTCTCTCTCCCTCCCATCTCAGATTAATCCCTGTCAGTATATCAGCTAGGCTCCTGTCTGCTCTGAGTTACACGCCGTGTCAGCACTGACTGCAATCCCATAAAGCACCACTGCCCTGCCCCCCGACCCCCCCTGCTCTCGACCCTCTCCGAACAGAGGTGTTTATTTTTTACTTTTCTTTTGCCACCCATCACACCTCAGCTTCCAAAAAACACACACACACTCACTGACAGTACCCGGCAGACACAGTGCTTCAATTACATTATAGAAGGGGGGGGGCTACCGTTATTTATAATGTTTCTCCACTCATGATTGTTGTTTTTCCTCCCCCCCCCTCCCCGTGGGCCCTCCGTCTGTGTGCTGCGCACTCTCATACGCCCACGCGGATCTCACTCCTAGACAGGTGCGCCGTGAAACTTTCCCCCAATTTGGGGAGAGTGAGGGAAGGAAGGAGGAGGGGTGTAGAACATGTCAGAGATGTGTTGGATCCAGTCAGGCTGCTGTGTCTCCCTCCCCCACCCCACCCCACCCCACCTCCCTGTTCTTTATCTTCCCCTCTTGTGCCTGCTGATGTCTAGACTGATAGCGCCAGAATGAGAGGGGGCCTTAGTGATTGATGTGGCCCTTCAGGGATCGCCGGGGAGGTGATTGGCAGAGACACTGAGGATGGGAAACTTAACCAGCAAAATGCCTGCCAGGAAAATTCTATTATTCAGAAGGATAGCTGCGGAAGGGGGGGTGGAAAGAAAGAAGAAACAAGGGTAAGAAAAAGTGTAGGGGGTGGGCTTTAATGACCTCATCTGTCAACGATGTGAAATTAAGAAAATGCATGTGAGTGCAGGGGAGGAATGCAGGCGCTGAGAGTGACTGCACTGAATGTACAGAAGCCAAATGAGCTGCTGAGTGTGTTTGGCTTGGAGGGAGGAAGATATGTATGCTAACCTTGAGTGTCGTCCCCCCCCCCCCCCCCTCTCCCGCCCTCTCTTCCTCTCTCCCGTCACTCAGGAATGAATCATTCCTGAGGTTGATGCAGGTGACGGACGGGAGGCAGATGCTATCCTGGTGAGCGGGTCAATCTCAACACACTAAAATAGACCTGTTCGCTTGTCTCCAAGAGTGGTTATGCACACACACACACACACACACCGGACAGGTCTTAGAGGAGATGGTGAACATGTTTCCTTCACCTGCCTAGGTGTGATGACGTCGTCGGCTGACTCAGGAAGGAGAGAGGGTTGTTTTAGGGACCTGCCCTTCAAACTCACTGCTGGAAGCTTTAGTCATCTACTTGTCATTTAGTTGATAAGTCCTTGTTTTGTACAGTGCTTTAAAAGTGATATGCAGGGTATTTTTATGCCATGTCTATTGGTTGATGTATTTTGAAATGTATGTTTTTTGTTTTCATTTCTAGCGATTTTTTTTTAATACTTTCTTTAACTTTCACTGTTACTGTAATATATTGAAAAAGCACCTGAAACCAAGAAAATAGCCTTGCTTTGGTACTGTACACATAGCCGTCTATTATTGGTTTTTTTTTAACGTTTTTTCCACATCAAAATCTACCTTTACATGTTACACCTCTAGCTCTACTCTTAGGGTTATTCATGCAAAGGCTTGATCAATGCAGCATCCTTTGACCCAAATTAGCCACCGCTTATTACTATTCACTTATTGCATTTCCCACAATCCTGCAGTGTTTGTGGGCGGACACTCGCCCTGAAAAATAATGAGACGGCTAGCCGACTATTCCTGACCTACGGCGTGAACCTCAGGCTGCAGTTTCCAAGGCGATGGGCTATACTTGGTTGCATCAGCGACAGAAAGTCATTTGTAGGAGCAGAGGTGGCAGGGCAAGCGGATCGTGTGCAAGCGCAGCCACCCGTGAAAAACAGCTCAGGACCTCGTCTCACTCAAGCGTGTCTTCCAATAGGTTTAGACGCAATGCTCCACTGGTTCGCCTCACGACACAGCCGTAGACATGACCGTATGTGGAACACACACAGAGACACATTTTCCCATTAGAGGACATTGGACAGTGTGAGACTGATGCTGTGAACACATGCGTTGGACGTGTTGTGGCCGCAGTGAATGTGTCATCAGCCTGCCTATGTGTATCTGCCTGAAACTGATGCTGAGGTTGTGCCACAGCACACACCTGGAACACGTTTGTCAGCAGCCAAGACGTATGGAGATGGAGTTCATTTAAAAAAGCACTGCTTTACTGAGCCAGTGTGGGCCAGCAGGTATAGCAACAACAAGAGCATTCAGCACTGAGATGATATAACCTTCATGCATGTGTAGGTAGTCTACACTGCAAATAGTGTGGCGATTTCTGTAAAATAGGCATCATTCTCTTCTCATTCTCCTAACTACTAATGGGACAATTTCCACAGTTTATTTATCCTCTCCTTTTGGCGTGATAGGAGGGTTGATGGCAGGGTGGCAGCATATGACGCAGGCCGGGTGACAATGGAATCAGTGTAACATCAGATACATGCTGAAGGTCTCCGAATAAAACAGACAGATTCGTGACTCTCCTCGACTCTAACGTGTCACCTCTGAACATCACCATGGACGTGCCCTAGCCAGAATTTCCCCGTAGGAGATGTTTGACTCACTCAAACTCTGAGGGTCTAAAGGCTATATTTATATCTTCTGTCTGGATTTCCTGTGAGGCACTGTCAGCAGAAAAATTAGTCTTTTAATAGATTTTTTTTTCCTTTTAAGTATCCTCCAGCTATTCAAATGTACCCTGTTCAAAACAGTCACTGTTACAGAGTCTCAGTTTGATTAATTCATTCAAATGTTTTTAAGAATTAGGTCACAAGCAGTATTGAGATCTTTTCAATTTCGGTTGCACCATCAAAATAGCTTCCTATACTATTATTTGTGTGTCTTCGCATCATTGTGCCTGGTTAGTCCCCAGGCCTACACTGCAATTAAAGATGTTCTTGTAGCAGAAAGTGGCTGTTTGACCACGCTCATTGGGAGGTAAGTTACTTAAGTATTTTATGAAGAGCTGCGACTAGATTGTCAAATATAAGAGAGCTAGGAAATCATAGCTTTATTATGACCCACCTTTGATTCACTTTGTGCAGTTTTCCACCATTTTATTCCTAATCTTATAAGAGTCTATTGACTTTCATGGATGGTTTTAGTTCATTTGATTTCATTTAATTTGATTGCAGGTCTGATGTAGACTCCACATTCTTCTCACTGAGCGAACTTTTTGTTTAAAAAACCCCCCCGCCTTAACAAGACTTTTTTCACCCTCTCTCTCTCGCTCTATCTCTCTCTCTCTCTCTCTTTCTCTATCTCTCTATCTCTCTCTCTCTTTCTCTCCGGATGACGGGGCTGCTTTCTTTCTGTCTTCTCCTCCCAGGTTCATTTTCTGGAACTGCCTGAGTGTTTGGGCCTTGTCAGAAACACCTCACATCCTGAACCAATTAGCCACTCTCTCTCCTAGCCCTGCTGATCTCTTGGCAGAGCGACGAGGAGGGAAGAGCCCTTCTGTGTGTGTGTCTGACAGCGTTTCCTCTCTTCACACACACACACATACACACACACACCCACACCCTCCCTTCACTCTCTCTCACACACACACACACAAGGACGCACACACCACAGACACACACCTCTAGCCTTTCTGGCTGATTTAATTTGTTTGGTAATATGAGAATTGGCATGTTCAGCACAGATCCACTCCAAAGTGAAATTGGACATGGGCACTGGAGCCTCAGCATGTAAAACCGCCTCACCTTGACAGCTGCCTGAGTGGCCTGACGATTGCCAGGAGAGAGCACCTGAAAGGAGTTGAGCAGACACCAATTCATTTGCCGTCCGCCGAGGAGGGATTCAAGTCAGTGCGGGTGTCAAGGCAAGGATGGAACTCTCTGTGTGTTTGTGTGTGTCTCTGTGTGTGTGTGAGGGAGAAAGGGGGATGCTACTAAGGGGAGTAATAGTGGTAGTCAGCACGAAACCTATGTCCACAACACTGTAGTCACTGGTTTTACTCATCCAAGCTGTGTGTAATTTCCCTTTCTCGATAAGACAGCCCCCCCCAACACACACACAGCTTTGTTTGATGCTATGTCTAAACCTCAACACCATTTCTTCCCCATTCGCCTCCTCTAGTCCAGGTACCCCTTCCGGAGAGGGGGTTATATGCCTTACTGATGCTCAAATACCTCAATGTAGTGTATTTTTTTCTGGCCACTTGTCCTACATTGAGTGGTTTGGACGTAGAGAGATGCTGAACCAGCACAAGGAAGACTATAATCAACTTTCCTCTGACCTGAGCTCTCCAAAGTCGGCGGCCATTAATTGGGTTGATTCCAGCCTGTCGAGTCTGCCGTCTGCCGTCATAGATCACAGCCCTTTGACTGACAGTGATGCATTCTATGGGAAATAAGCGGATATGTTTTTCTTTTTGCTGACTTCCACTCGTGGTGAAGTTTCAGGGAAGAAAGATTTTTCAGCAGAAAAGAAGCATTAAGGCTGTTCTTACATCATGCAACAGAATTGGACCAAATTCACATCTTCATAGTCAGTATGCTCTGTTGTAGTCTCATTTTTCTGCCTTTAAAGAAGCAGTTCACCCAAATTCCCTAGGCACTTTAATCCGTTCGCTGCAATGCCAGAGTGTAAAGGCAGTGCATTAGTCACCATTAAAAAAGGTTTGTGCTGTTGAGGAAGTGGGCCGTGCCGTGTTGCCTCTCGGCATCCTGTCGTGTCCTGTCACGATTACGGCTGGATGTGTCGGGTGGGATGGCAACATGGGTGGGGGGGAGGGGGTTGGTCGTCTGCCATCCGGCTCATTTCGACCTCCAGTGGAGGGAGACCGCCTCTTTAGCCTGTCGGCGAGGGCGGCCCACCCCAGGGGGAGACAGACCATCAGAGCCAGTCAGAGCGCTGACAGCGACGCTGCTCAGGTACAACACAGTGAGTGGCCAAAGTTTGCCGCCTGGTTCACACTTTAAAGTTGCGGTGGTCGCTTCTTTTGGTTTCTTGTTGTTTGACATGCACGAAAATTGCCCCCTGAACAGTATGAATAACACAAGTTGCTTTGAACTCTTTTTCAATTTCCTTTATATCAGCAAACAAACATTTTATAACACCCCTAAAGAATGACAGGACAATAAAGTTTGATATCCATTCAGTGAGTTATCACAATTTTGCTCCCATATTATGAGTTTTTACGTCCCAAGGCATCATTTAATTTGACAACTGACTATCGTCTGCTCTAGACTATAAGAAGCTGAATGCTCAGAATAGGAGCGTGGCTGTGCCGACTCGACCATTAGACCACCCCGCCCTCTTAGTTTACATCATTAATGATGCCCATTGACCGCTCCATTTGTCTTTATGTGATGTAATAATCATTAAATATGGCTGCTGTTCTATCCCCAGATCACGATGCGAGTGCCAGCCTATTTCCAGACGGCAAACTACGCTGCTCGGGGAATTCCACTTATGCTCTCTTTAATTACCGTTCTCATACCTCAGTAGCTTTAAAGAGTTTCTTGAAGAGAGTCCCTACCCCCCTTTAACCATGTCCCCTTGGGTCGTACAGAGATCCGAGATATCGATAACGTTGGACGTACGATGAATATTTTAACCCTCAGCGAGGGCCTGTATTGACTTAACCCTGTGGTGGCGGTGTTTTATTCTGTCTTGTTTAGTTCCTGTCTTCATCCGTCCTGTCAGGCTGGCGTGTGTGTAGGCTAGGTGATTTGGAACCGAACCAAAACTGATAACAAGCTTGTTCCTCGGTGAGGCTGTTGTTTGCATTTGGTTGGGAGGATTGTTTGTATGTGTCTGTGTGTGCCTGTGTGTGTGTGTGTGTGTGTGTGTGTGCGTATATATGTGTGTCTTAAAGAACACACTCTGTGTTTATTCGTCCTGTGTTTATATCCTCTGTGTTTGATTTCCATAAAAGAAACATCACACTAAATCATGGGTGCGCTCACTGCTCCCTCCATCTGCATAAACCATTAAACTCCATTACAAACAATGTGTTCAAACTAATGAGCAAAATGTGTCTCCCAGGCGGGGGGGGGGAGAGAAAAGAATACACAGAACAGAGAAATCAACTAAACCTAGTTTACAGTGCAGGAAATCCTCCTTAGCCGATACTGCTATCTCCCTGCCTCACTCCACCTACTCTCTTTCTCTCTCTTTCTTTCTTTCTCTCTCCGTCTTGTGATCTGTCTATGTATCTCTTTCTTTTCTCAATACTAATGAGACATCAGGGGATGATGCAACATTTTAGGATTAAATGAGTCCTAAATTAGTAACATAATATACAGTGTATCAGCATCATGTAGATTAAGAGTTCCTGCTTGTATCATCCTCCTAGATGAATTTCTGAGCACAAAAAGAAATTAAAGATCACTTTCAACAAGAAAGATATTAAAGATGATACTGCACACAAGCTTTCAGGGATGGCAAAACAGTTCAGACCCTTTTCCTTTTTCAGCTGTGCAGAGTGGTTCAGAGGCTGAGATGTTTCAATGAAAATGATAAACAGTTCTATTTTGAAAAAGGTGGGTATACCCAGGCCCAAACAGTGTCTTTCTTGTAGAGGCAACAGAGAGTTGTGTAGTGTGACTGTATAGAAATTCATCCATGGAAACTGTCATTATAATGTAATATCATTCTAAGCTGAATTACCTATTTGACAAATTGTAAATATTTCACTTTATAGTCCTAGGCTATTACACTTGTATAATAGGTATATGTATAATTTTACCTTACGGAATAGAAAAAAAAAAAAACATTAAATGAATAATCTTATAATTGCAAGCCTCACCCCAGTTTTTAAATAGAAATGTATCACTGCTCCCATTTTCTCGGGCAGGCTAATGTAATGTCACGACTAATATTATTTCCATTGACATGACAGACACAATTTATTTCCTAATACTCTCTGAGGGGAGTGAGCTCAGCATTGCCATTCAGTCTTGGTGATAGCCATCAAACTTCAGGTCTCATTTCAAACAGGGCTGAACCATCACAGCCGTGAGAAAGGGGGGAGGCTGTCTTTTATGACCCATTTCCTCTGTCTGTCCTTCTTTCTTATGACACCTGACAAACACGGTGAGGTATGTCCATTTGATATACCTCACTTTGATATTTGATATTATCATAATCTATTCTCTTTTTGGAACTCGATGAGAAGGGGGCTAAACGCTTTAGGCAATGGACCTTGGTCTCCTTTTTTTTGCGACCATCATACTCGAGGGCAAGATCATTAGGATCATCAAAATAAATCATCCAGTCGAAACGTTTCATTAGCGGAAGGCTGCTGCTATAATTCTCTATCACCTTGAAGATAAGCAGTATGCCAGCCCTCATTTCTTCTCATTGGCAGATGAAAAGAGTTGCCGTGACACTGGGCTCCCCGGAGAGGAGCCAACTGGAAGCGAATGCCAAAGTCAGTGGAAGGCGCGGACGGCATAAATACAGCAGGCAACGCTGTTTGATCAGCCAAGGAGTGAAGCTCTTTCAGACCTTCAAAAACTTTGCTGGATCCGGCGGTGTTCTGCCCTGCAAGCAAAAAAACTAAACAACAACAACAGGAGTGGAAAAACTCTGAGGAAAGGCTTTTTGTATTCAGTCACTTGTCAAACCCATTGCATTATTTTAGTTTTTTAATAATAATAGCTTAAAACACTGTAATAGAGGAGAGTCCTCCGCAGTCTGACTGCAGGCGGTGAATGTGAGCACACAGAAGTTTGAGTTGAGCCGAGACACATGACAGCACCACTCATTCACTGGGAATGAAATGCAAGGTCATGATTTCAGCGGTTGTATGGTTGCATGAGAAACAGCCAGACTACCCTCTTTGATCTATTTAAAATTTCCCGGTCAGGCTGAGTTTGAGGACTTCTAAATTGTGCATACACATCCCTTCGTGGAGAGAAAAAAAGACTATTTTTTAGTTCAATGACTTGTCAAAAATGGGGGCAAAGGGCTTCCCGGGTCTCCTGCAAGTGTGGCGGCTCCCCATTGTGAAGACTAACAGGCTCGATGGCTTTAGGATGTCTTCTTTTCTGTGCTCCATTGTGGGCGCAGTAGAAGAGGACTGTGACTTGTAGGACTGTAGCTTCAACAGAATAAGTTATCTGGATGTTAGGATGCTTATTTGTTATTTGTGGTTTGATTTGTACCCTTCTGGAGGTCCGGGTGTGTTTGTGTACTTAGTTGGCTAATGTTCATTACTTTCAGGTAAAAGTCAGAGGAATAGTGTCAATATCACTCCTTTACCATGTGAACTCAGTATCTATTGCTTCTCAGATGGAGCCTACAAATTACCATGGGGAAAGTTTCCATGCTAAGTACCTCTCCACTGGGATACCTCAAGGATCTGTCTTTGATCCGGTTCTCTTTGCAGTACACATGGCCTTACTTGGCTCCATCTTTCACTTGCACGGCTCTTTCACACTTGCTATTACAATTCCTTCCACTCCATACTCAAGCTCTTTGATGCTTGAGTGTAGTGGAAATAATGGCATAATTTTGCATCAGTTGTTTTTTCTCCTTGGACAGTTGTTAGCATATTTCAGTTTTGTCACATGTAACATTTTATTGGATATTTAATAGCAAATTTGTACACTAACATGTCTGATTTTTCAGGTGTCATGAAACTGCTATTTCGCGCAACACATTATGCATCGTGTTGCTCCCAAGTGCTAGTTATGTGTTAAGGAATGCCATGTGCCGAGCTGCTGGAGTGAAGTCCGGGTGGCAGGAGCCTGGATCCCAGCGGAAGGCTCTTCACACTCCACATCTGCTCACACCTGGAGCTGATCTGATATCAGCGCATGTCAGATGTACAGCATCAGCACCTCAGTGTACCCAATGGTGTCCTCCCCTCAACAGCCGATACAGTCAGTCCCAGCGAGCAGCTCTGCTCTGGTAAGAGGCATCTCCTTGGGCGCCATGGAACCTGTCTACTCAGGGTAACAGTCAAATGGTGATCAAAGCTCAAGTAGAGGTGGGATTGTATTTTAATATTTTAATAGCTTTGGCAATTAATAATACTTCAAGTTGGATGAGGAAGTTAGGTATCCCAAATTGCTTTATTTCCCAGTGAAATGGGAACCTTTTAATTTTTTTTTTTCATAAATTAATGAGATTTGTTCAGCAGGAAACAGAAAAAATGGTCTTCTAAGAAGACAAATGAAGGGCAGAGAATGTCCTTCACGATGTGATCAATGAAAAGGTTGAAAATAGGTAGCATCAACAGATATCAGGGAAATCACATAATCTTCTGAAAATGGATATTTGTGATATCACACATTTGTGATCCTGAAATGTCTTATTGACACATATTTCGAAAGAGTTGCTGAGTTATATTTTCATGTGTCTCACAGAGTTGACACAGTTTAGGGTTCCAAAAAAAAGTTCCCTTCATGATGCTTAAGTGAAATGAGGCCGGCAAGGAAATGGCAAAAGTTCTGGGACTCTGCAAAGGGTCAGCAACAAACACCCCCCCACCCCACCCCCCCCCACTCCCGACACACTCAGTCTGTGACCCATTAAACAGATGCAGATTGCAGGCACTGCCTTTCCGAATCCATTTGCTGTTGGGTCGGCCTGCGGAAATATTTGTACCGGGATGATGATTAACACACCAGACGCCCTTACAGTATCCTACAGAGCTGCCACTGTGGGCTTGACAACCCAGATTCCCATGGAGACAACATCCTCTTTAATTTACCTAGTGATTGGGAGGCGAACTGGAGTGTCTGGGCCCTGCCGATATGGGTTTTAATTTCGTGCCCAGTCCTGTGGAGCTGGTGAAGCCAAACTAATGACTAATGGGGGATTTAATTGTACATTTACACTTAAGTAAATCTGATTAGCATTTGAGCTGTGACGTGGGGGTGGGGGTGGGGGGGGGGGGGGGTGTTAAAAGCCAGCCATTCTATCATTTTACATGTATTAATATTCCAAGTCAATACAGAAAATCATAAAACAGCATTTTGCTAGAACATTCATCTTGTGAAAATTGTGTTTATAAATGAGAGTGTGGAAACAAAACCCAAGTGATTAAAACTATGACAGTAACAAAAATATAGTGTTGCTTACAAGAGTAATCAGAGCTCTTGTTCAAAACGGATCAAAACTGGTCTGATCAAAACTGCTTGTATATAATTCCATTCCCTGGACCGGTTCATGTAAGGCACATGTGTCACGGGGTGCCTGTCTGTATGTGTGTGTGTGTGTGTGTGTGTGTGTGTCTCTGTGTGTGTGTGTGTGTGTGTGTGTGTCTGTGTGTGTGTCTGTGTGTGTGTGTGTGTGTGTGTGTGCGCGGGTGTGCCTGTCTGTGTGTGTGTGTGTGTGTGTGTGTGTGTGTGTGTGTATGTGTGTGTGTGTGTTGCTTTCTTCTTCCTTGGTTGTAGGTCTACTGCTTGGCATTGGCTACCTCATGCACCTGTCTTGAGTTTTGAATAGATTTAGATGTGCAGAGTAATCAGAGTCTAGGGGATTAAGGGCAATCAGTGGACTTTCCTTGTTTTTTTTCTGTTCCTCGCGTGTGGGGTGAGAAGGAGGCAGAGTTTACTAGTTTTCCTCTTAGTCTGTTCATCACTGGTGAGACGGAGATGGGGTGCTTAGCCTGTTATTAAAGGAGAAATTGGAAGGGAGATGAGACGCCTCCAGCTCCGAGTTCCGCCCCCTATTGGACTGTGCTTCATGTCTATTTCCTAAACTAATAGTTTTTTTTTTGTTTTTGTTTTTTTTTAAGGAAGTGATTATAGTAAGCACATACAATTTTATGTTTTTATAAATGGATTCCTCTGACACGAGTTTGTTGTGTAAACCTTGGTAAAACATGTCCGCTGTATTATTAATTAGGATAGCTATGCCTTTGGCCATATAGGCTAAACAGTAGGCCCTGGCCATATTTTATGAGTTCAAAGAAGGCTATAAACTCAACACCAAATGGGTTAGTTTCAGGCTATGCTGTGAGAGCACTGCCATACTTAATTTAATCAGTAGTTGGTTATTTAGGGGTTCTCGTTGTTTTTTTGGCCCCCTTGCTGTAGTTCTGTGACCGAGCAGTGCCTTTGTAGATTGACCTGGTCCTATTGTGCTGCATACGCATTTTCTAACCGAATGTGCTTAAATGAACTCTATAATGTCTCAGAGATTCACCCCATGAATAATACCCCGTCTTTGTGTGGGGATCAAATTATTAATCGCAAAGGCGACTTGGCCTCATAAGCCATCTCTCTATTTTAACCTGATTACTCTTACAGTTTTAATGCGCTGTCGCAAGGTAGCCAAATGAGGTGGAGAAAAAGAAGTCTGTCACCGTTGGCATATTAATGTTTGTTGTTCTAAAAATAGAACCTTTCTAATGTACAGTGCGCTCTCTGTGCAGGGTCAGACCTGCCTTCTCATCTGCAATAACACTCTTATCTACCTGGAGTTGCAGCTACGCCGGACATTGGGGACAATTGTCAAATTAATCAAGTTGCCAGGTTATGGCAGAAAGGATAGCTCCATTTTCTCGACCGCGTGATTGGTAGATTGCACCTGGAGACTGTGCCATGGTTATAATTAAAAGCAGTAATACGGTTGTCAGTGTCAATAAATCAATTCTCTCTCCCTGGGTAGGAAACAAGAGATGTGGCCTTGTCTGTGACTTTTAAAAATACACGCGCATTTCACTGTAGCCTCTGTCCTAATGGAAATTATTCAACTGAAACTCGCGCCTCTGTAAAAGCATGTTGACTTCAAAAAACTGAAAGCGTCACTGAATAGACAAATTGCATTATCCTGTTCAGTAATATGAGACTCGAAAACCTCGATAGGCATTACCTTTCACACTAGGGCCTGATTTACTAATATGCGAGCGCTGCTTAATCTGCGTTCGCATATTAACGCACGGTGTTTTTGCGCATTTTCCGTGGTATTTATCCAGGCAGATCTGCGCTGGGCAAACTGTGCTTACTCCGCCCTTTAAAGAGCCTGATTTACTAAAATTGATTTGCGAACGCATCTTAATCTGCGCCTTTGCCAGGCGCACTGTGACGGCCGCCGCCGCTGCCGCACATTTAGACCTTGCCAACACGGTAGAGCCATTGGTACACCTGGCCTACTCCCTCCACACGTGATGTATTAAGATTAATTAACTATCTTTAAGTTATTTCAGTTCATGCACGTTAATAGATATTTCAACTAGCATTTCCCATACTACCCGGTTTTATTTAGTTACAATAACCTCCAACTACGTGGCAGTACAAAGACACACAACACGTTTATTTCTGTTAATCATTCTGAGCTTTATTTAACATTTGAATGTATTCAGTTACAGTTCTGTGTATTACGTTTGTTTCATTTACTTACAATGTTGTGAGTTATTTAAGTGACCGTGGCGTACATACAGTGTGGTGGGAGAATGGCGTGGCTTCCTGGATCCTCCTGCGGTCAAAGGGTTTCCTGTCGGCGACCTGTCAGAATAAAAGTCCTCCGGAAGTCACCACCAGTCCAGACACGTCATGGGGGAGAGAGGATATTTAATTTGGTTAACAAAGATTAAGTTTATCCGTTGGTTATTGTTTATGTTTATTCTTATTTAAGAAATGTGATTTATTTACCTTTTTCTTATGTTGAACTGGCTGAAATTGTCATTGTTTGTTTCAAGATGATGATGATTTTTCTTTACCCCTGGTGGTGTTTATTGGTTTGGCCAGTCTGTATATAGACTCCTCTGTTTGTTCATTCGAGAGGTCAGTCTTTTTTGTTTGGTTTGCTTATAAGTTGACAGTATGCTTTAGGTTCTGTTCAGTTGACCTCCTAGGCCTAGCATTATATTTTCTTTTGGTTTGATATTTGTTGATATGATTTTGTTATTTAGAGAACATTATTTAATAAATCTCATTTTGGAAGCCCTACAAACTGCGTCACGAAAGCCTTACTGCCTGGTCCCTGACATGTGGTGGCAGCGGTGGGATCTCCAGTAGGGGGCGCAGTTTGTATTTTTTTTCCCCTTACAATTAATTTTTTTTTTTCTTTTTCTGTCCTTTTTTTGGATCCCTCTCACCATGAGTACTGGAAGAGGGAGAGGAACAAGACGGGTGATGGTGAAACTTGATGACGAATTGGAGTCGAATGACTCTGAAGGACAGAACTAGGGAGCTGTGGGAGGATAAAGAGACGCTGGGGTGAACGATCAAGAAATCACCCTCTCAGGCCTGGCAGGCCTCCTACAGGCCTACATGACACAGCAGAAGGAACAGGAGGTGCGCAGGAGCAAGGATGCCGACCAGCAGTGGCAAACCATTAAGGGACTCCAAGACCAGTTCAGCGGCCTACAACAGACGCTGAAGGATCACACCACCCCCATTCCAGGTGAGCACAAGGAGTACAGAAGAGCAGAGGACTACAGCCCTCAGGGTGGGTCGAGAGACCGGCTCCAAGTGGATTGCAGCCTGGCAGGCCAACCCGTGCTGCTGTTCGCCCAGGGATGTCCTCATTTGGGCCTGATCTATTTGAAGAGGAGTACTACGATGACCATCCACAGCAACCAGACAACCAGCGAAGATGCCCAGGTGACTCCAAAGACAGGTCAGGCTATGCCCATCATTCTTTTGGACCAAAGCTGCAAAAGCTGACAGAAGAAGATGACATTGAACATTTTCTAATCACGTTTGAACGAATTGCCAGAGCCTGCAGATGGCCTAGGGCCGACTGGTCGTTCCACCTCATCCCTCTTCTAACTGGTAAAGCCCGGGGGGCATATGTCCATATGGATGTCAACGAATCAGACGAATATGACAAAGTTAGAGCGGCCATATTAACCAAGTATGATGTTAACCCAGAATCTTACAGGCAGAAGTTCCGCTCTGTGGAGGCCAGACGAAAGCCCAAAGGAGCTCTACGTTCGCCTCAAAGAGCTGTTCGAGAAATGGGTACAGCCTAGAGGCAGGACGGTGGAGGAAGTGGGTGAGTTAATCATCCTGGAACAGTACTTGCGCGTGGTGTCCCCTGAGCCTCAAGTTTGGCTGAAGGAACATGCTCCAAATTCTGCCTCGGATGCTGCAGACCTGGCTGCGGTGTATGTGGCTGCTCGAAGGAAGGATCAGCCTTGGAGCTATGCATCCTGGCAGGCCAGCAGAGATGCCCGGCGACCGAATTACTATCAGTCTCAGAAACCCTTTGCGAGTACTGGAAAGCCACCCGACAAAGACTACTCTCCTGGACAGGATAAGAGGCGTACCATCTGCTATCTCTGTGGCCAGGAGGGCCATACCAAGCCTTTCTGTCCCAAGAATCCTGCAAAGGTGAGCCAGGTCTGCTGTGGGCCAAAGAAAGAGCCACCAAGGGTAAGGACTAATCCGTCCATTCAATTGATGTCGATGGAAGTGAATGGCAGACAGGCAGAAGCACTTCTGGACACGGGCAGTGACCAGACTTTGATACAACCACAGTATGTACAATCATGTCGAGTGAATGTTGCCGATACTGTTCCGATTCGCTGTGTCCATGGGGATGAGAAATGTTTGCCTACCGCTGAAGTCTATGTAAAGGTACAAGAACAAACTTACCTATTAACTGTTGGAGTAGCAGACAACCTCCCCTTTCCAATTGTACTGGGTCGTGATCTCCCTGTTCTTTTTGACCTTCTACAGCCTAGTCTTATGTGTAATGCTGTAGTCACGCGATTGCAAGCAAAATCAGACCAGGATGTGTCCCCTACTTTCAGTGCTCTCCCCTTCTTTGATGCAGACTACGAGGCCTTACCTGGGAAAATGCGCAAGTCACGCATGCAGAGGCGGCGGGAGAAGTTTACAGGATCTCCGGTGGAATCCATCGTGGAAGACACTCCTGAGCTCCCTTTGGGCCTTCGGCTTCCTGGAGACATTGGCCGGATGCAGAGGGATGACCCTAGCCTCGGCAGGTTGGTCCGGAAAGCAGAGGAGAACAAAGACCATAATGAGATCGATGAGAAGGAGCAGTATGTGTGGAAACAGGGGATACTGCACCGGCGACAGGGGGTAATAGAGTTGCTAGTAGTGCCCCAAGAAGCACGTGAGCTGGTGTTGACTCTAGGTCATGCTATTCCCTGGGCTGGCCACTTGGGGAAACACAAGACCAGGGCCCGTATCAGCAAGAATTTTTTCTGGCCAGGATTGAGAGCAGATGTAGCTCAGTTCTGTAGAAGCTGCCCAGAGTGTCAAAAGACTACTGTAAGAGGCCCCTGTAGAGCCCCGTTGCAACCATTGCCTATCATGACCACTCCATTTGAGCGTCTGGGAATGGATGTTGTAGGCCCAGTAGAGAAGAGCAAGTCAGGGAATCTCTTCATGCTGGTAATCACTGACTATGCCACAAAGTACCCAGAAGTGTTCCCGTTAAAATCAGTCAAGGCAAAGTATGTGGCATTTTGTCTAGTGCAGCTGTTCGCTCGAGTGGGGTTCCCCCGAGAAATTCTGACTGACCAAGGCACAAATTTTATGTCCATCCTGCTGAAACAAGTGTACCAATTACTGGGTATCAAGAGCCTACGAACAACACCTTATCATCCCCAGACGGATGGTCTTACTGAACGGTTCAATCAAACGCTGAAACAGATGCTGCGTAAATTCGTCAATGACACCGGGTCAGACTGGGACCAATGGCTCCCCTTTCTCCTCTTTGCATATAGGGAGGTACCCCAGGCCTCAACTGGCGTTGCTCCTTTCGAACTTCTTTATGGCCATGAGGTAAGGGGACCCTTGTAACTCTTGAAAGAGACCTGGGAGGGAGGAGAAGGGAGAGAGGAGCCCATTAATGTTGTTGATTATGTCCTTCAGATGAGAGAGAGGCTGCAGAGGATGTCCACCCTGGCGCAGGAGCATATGGCGCAGGCGCAGAAAGGTCAAAAGGCTTGGTATGACCGGTCTGCTCGGCAGAGGAACTTTTCACCGGGTCAGAAGGTGTTAGTGATGTTGCCAAGTCACGAGAGTAAGCTACTTGCCAAATGGCAGGGTCCGTATACGATCAAGGAGCGGATCGGGCCTGCTACTTACCGTGTCTCAATCCCAGGTCGGAGTCGTTCCACCAAAGTCCTCCACATCAATCTTCTGAAGGAATGGGTCTCCAGACCTGAAAAGAAAATGGAATCCTTGTTAATCAGACGAGTGGAAGAGGAAGACGATGATGAGGAGCAATACTTACCTAAGGTGACACCACTGGACCTGGAGCTGCAATATCTGTCAGAGGACCAGCAGCATGAGGTGAGAGCTCTGTGCACTCCTGAGGTTTTTTCGGAAACTCCTGGTCTGTCACATGTTGTGTGCCATGACATTGTGTTAACAGAAGGTGCTACAGCGAGGCGGATGAGCTACCGGATCCCTGAGTGGCTGTTGGGTCCCCTGAAGGAGGAAGTCGACCAGATGCTGTCTCTCGGGATCATTGAACCATCAAAGAGTGAGTGGTGCCACCCAGTGGTACTTGTACCAAAGAAGGATGGCGCAATCCGATTCTGTATTGATTTTCGTTATCTTAACTCTGTGTCAAAGTTTGATTGTTACCCAACCCCTAGGATTGATGAGCTGGTTGACCGCCTTGGGAAGGCGAAATATCTGACCACCATTGACCTGTGTAAAGGTTATTGGCAAATTGCATTAACCGAAAGATCTCGGGAGCTGACGGCGTTCCGGACGCCCTGGGGCTTCTTCCAATTCAAAGTCCTTCCGTTTGGACTGCACGGGGCACCTGCATCCTTCCAAAGATTAATGGACCAGGTGTTAAATGGACTATCTGACTTTGCTGGGGCATATCTTGATGATGTTGTGGTGTATATAGCTCATCCTGGAGTCAACATCTGGATCATCTGCAGACTGTACTACAACGCCTTCAAGAAGCAGGTTTGACAATCAACCCCAGGAAATGTGCTTTTGCTAGAGCAGAGATAGAATACCTGGGTTTTGTTATTGGCAAGGGTCAGGTTAAGCCCCAAGTCCAGAAAGTTCAGGCAATTAAGAACTGCCCTCTTCCTCAGACTCGAAAGCAACTCCGGTCATTCCTCGGCATGGCTGGCTTTTATAACCGCTTTATCCCAAATTTCTCCTCTAGAGCTGCTCTCCTGACGGACATGGTGGGGTCCAGGAGCCCCAACCAGGTACAATGGACGGAAGAGGTGGAGGCAGCCTTCCGGGACCTGAGCCATGCGTTGAGCAACGACCCTGTGCTGTATGGGCCAGACTTTGACCAAGTGTTTGTCTTACAAACGGATGCTTCAGACAGGGGGGTTGGTGCCGTCCTGCTGCAAGGACCACCAGAGGACCGTCACCCGGTGGCATTCATCAGTCGGAAGCTCTTCCCACGTGAGTCACGCTACTCTACCATAGAGAAGGAGGGTCTTGCCATTAAATGGGCGCTAGACTCCCTGAGATATTACCTGCTTGGACGTGAATTCATTCTGGAGACGGATCACAAAGCGCTGGAATGGATGCAGCGAATGAAAGACCCGAATAGCAGAGTGACTCGATGGTACCTGGCAATGCAGCCTTTCCGGTTCACCATACGCCACGTCCCGGGGCGGGCTAATGTGACGGCTGACTACCTTTCGCGCTGTCCCAGCCCGAGTTCTGAAGGGGGGAGATGTGACGGCCGCCGCCGCTGCCGCACATTTAGACCTTGCCAACACGGTAGAGCCATTGGTACACCTGGCCTACTCCCTCCACACGTGATGTATTAAGATTAATTAAGTTATTTCAGTTCATGCACGTTAATAGATATTTCAACTAGCATTTCCCATACTACCCGGTTTTATTTAGTTACAATAACCTCCAACTACGTGGCAGTACAAAGACACACAACACGTTTATTTCTGTTAATCATTCTGAGCTTTATTTAACATTTGAATGTATTCAGTTACAGTTCTGTGTATTACGTTTGTTTCATTTACTTACAATGTTGTGAGTTATTTAAGTGACCGTGGCATGGTGGGAGAATGGCGTGGCTTCCTGGATCCTCCTGCGGTCAAAGGGTTTCCTGTCGGCGACCTGTCAGAATAAAAGTCCTCCGGAAGTCACCACCAGTCCAGACACGTCATGGGGGAGAGAGGATATTTAATTTGGTTAACAAAGATTAAGTTTATCCGTTGGTTATTGTTTATGTTTATTCTTATTTAAGAAATGTGATTTATTTACCTTTTTCTTATGTTGAACTGGCTGAAATTGTCATTGTTTCAAGATGATGATTTTTCTTTACCCCTGGTGGTGTTTATTGGTTTGGCCAGTCTGTATATAGGCTCCTCTGTTTGTTCATTCGAGAGGTCAGTCTTTTGTGTTTGGTTTGCTTATAAGTTGACAGTATGCTTTAGGTTCTGTTCAGTTGACCTCCTAGGCCTAGCATTATATTTTCTTTTGGTTTGATATTTGTTGATATGATTTTGTTATTTAGAGAACATTATTTAATAAATCTCATTTTGGAAGCCCTACAAACTGCGTCACGAAAGCCTTACTGCCTGGTCCCTGACACGCACATTAACGCACGGTGATTCCCCGCATTTTCCGTGATATTTATCAAGCCAGATACGCGCTGGGCAATCATTATTTAGCGCACCGTTAAAAGACTGGAGAACTTGCCAGCAAGTTACTGCCACCATGGAGATTCGAGGAAGAAAAAACTAAGGTTCAGCGAATAGATAGCGAGATAGATATATTGGTTCACGTTCGCTCAATCACTGAACCTGATTCAATGGGTTATATTGTTGTTTTGCCCGCCATCACCTACAGCGAGATGTTTAAAAGAACACGATTATAAATAATATGCTATTGGTGGCATTAATGCATAAACTGTCTATTATAACAATATAGATGTGTACATGGCGAGATTAATATGTTCTACAAGGGACATGGGTTCACTACAATATATCCCCACTGAAACAAATACATTTACCAAGTAGCCAGGCCTCTCCAAAATCACCGTTGCTCAATCATGGATAGATGGCACTATTCCGGAAGATAAAACTGTCATGGACAGACCACTACCACGTAAGTAATGGTCATGTTGGCATCACATATGACCTGGACATTCATTGAATATGTGTACTTTCTGTTTCGGTAAACGTGTTCGTGTATTGAAGGTGGGACTGTTTGCATGTGGGTGCGATCAATTTCTCCAATTACGTTCGGAACGTTTAATTACATATATATGAATATATGAATTATACGAGTTGAAAAAAATATTTCTGTTCGCTGTGTCTGTCTTTGCCTTGCTGCTGCCATATCAATGTTTCAGACTCAGTGGAAATGCGCTTCCTGGTTAAGACGTGCTTTTATGAGGCGGAGAATTAGCCTGCAAATCAGAGATGTGCGCAGTTTAGTAAATACCACGCAGTTCATCATTAGGCGCAATCCTCCCATTAAATAGCGCTTCACGCCTACGTTACCACCCACGTTTCCGAACCATCCCACCTGTTTGCAGGTACACACCCTCAAAGCGTTAATATGCGACTCTACTCAAATGCGTCCCCTTAGTAAATACCGTTTTATGTTTACGACCGCTATTTTACGCCAGAAATGGGCGCAATCCTGTTAGTAAATCAGGCCCTTAGTCTCTAACTTTGTTTCACAGTGTAAATATGGACTAGAGCCTGGCTTCAGTAAGACACACAAAACAGTTGGACCTGCCTTCTATGCAGACAAATCTAATACCAAGAGACTAGCACTCTTTGCACTTAGGCCTACAAAAAAAATCATTATGAAAATTATATTTAATTACAAAATTAACTCAAATCAAAATAAGTAAACTATATAAGACACAGTCTTTAACAGCTCTCTTACATTGAAGATTGCTTAAGTAATCACAACAAATTATGCAAATTATTGAGTCAATGTGTATGTGTTGTTGTAATGTAATTGACCCCCCTAATAATCAGGTGTATACAAGTGCAGGTTTAGTTTGCTGTAAGGGTAAAACAAGAATAAGGCAAATACTCTACAGACAAAGATAAAGGAAAAGCCTACACCAGAAGGTCTATCAGAAAATAGAATCCAGCCGAAAACGACATGAGGCTCAGACTTAAGTTTTTTTTTCAGTTCATATCCACTTAGAGAGATGAAACTGAATTCATGTTGACCGGCCATCAGTTCATTCAAAGTATTCCAGGTGAAAATTAGTTAAAGCCAGATGGTTGCAGGGCTTGGAACAGGTGTAAATTGAGACAACAAATCGGTTAGGCTGGCACAGATGTAGGTGACGGTGGTTCGTAAGGTGTTGAAGTCAGGATGGGCTGGAGGTGAGAATGGTGTGGAGACGGGCTTGTGAAATGTATAGCATTGGCACAAATATGGTCCTGAATGCTTACACGCTTCTATACACATTACCAACTTCGGGTGAAAGCGTCTTAATTACATTTACATTATTGGACTCGCCTCTGCGTTCATGTCAATCACTGTACTGGCTGCAATTGAGTGACAGCACAGGGGAACGTTCAGTGAGTTCACCGTGCGAGTCATATATGGCGGCGTATTGACAGCCAGCAGTAATTACTGATGGAGGCGCTGATGGTTTGACTGCACGTTCGAGGGCTACAGATTAGTCCCGAGATTGTTTTCCATCTATCACCTCTTTGCAAATATATCTTGTCCCATCTGATCTGGAGACGTGCCAAATAATTGGAGCCGTTCTTTTCATAGGAATGTCTCTTTGTTGAAAGGAGAAATCAATCATGGGTGTTGGGACTAGCAACTCCCTTTTCAATTCTGCGCCAGGTCATGTTTTATTAATTTGAAATGTAATATATATATTGATATTACAGATTGCGTTCAAGATACGCTTTTAAGACGCGTGATTTGCATTTCTCAAATCCTCTCTGAGGCCAAAAACTTAAGACAGACGTATTTGCAGTTTGGAATTCAGGCAGTCATACAACGTATGACCTTCGAGGTCTTTCAGGCACATAAGTGATTAGGGGTAATGTCTCTCACCCAGGCTGTGTTAGCCAAGTTCGCTAACCAGGCATTGCGAGTTGAAGTTGCGTTCTCTCAGCTTCCTTCCAGCTGCCACATCTGGTGGTGTGGGGGTTCGTCTGAACAAGGCAAAGCGACAGGGCTAACGCTTGTGGGAACAGGCTCTGCCAAGTGGCTGTCATGCGCTCCCTGGCCTGCATTAGTGTCTGGAGGAAACAGAAACCTTTGCACCCGCGAGAGGGAGGGAGAGAGAGGGGTCGAGAGAGCAAAATAAATAGTCCTGGGCGCCGTTGCCTGCCGACCTACTGCTGCTGCTGCTGCCCCGGTCCTCCTGCTGCATGTCAACGCGCCAATCTCGAGCCCGGGCCCTCCATGGAGGGAGGTCATTGTGCTTTGGAACATGCTTTGAATTCATAAGCAGTCGTTGAGAGAACTGAACCGGCAGATAGACCAAGAGAAGGAAAACACAGAGGCTGTTGGAAGTTTTGCTAGCCATGCAGTGCCTAAACCACGGAGCGTGTTATTTAGACCATCATTAACTGTGATGGCTCACGCCTTCAGGCTATCTATATTTGATTAGGCACACAGATAAACAGCATAAAACCTTTAACAAAGGACTATTGATTGACAATTATTAGATTCTCTGTTTTTGCGTTTGGAATGATAAAGAGATTCACATCCAAATGTCAAGTCAATAATCAGTTGTCAGCAGAGTCAGATGACAGCAAACTTTGTCAACCCAGATTTTTTAGCTACAGATTTCTAAAATGCAACTGGAAATGAATATACTGATCTCATAACAGAATTTTATAAAAAAGGACACACATATATTGTTTTTTAAAATAATTAGTTTGGTTTGGTATACATTTCAAAGTAAAAAACCTTAATTGCTTCAACACAGAGAAAAATGACCTTTCCCAGTCCTCAGACAAGCAAACTCACATTTCAGGGAAAAGCTGGAGGCCACCTAACTCACAGCAACTCTTTCAATAAATAAATGTATGAAGCAGCAAAAATGATCCGCCATGATAATTTGAGCCATTTGACGGAGCTAGTTTCACAAAATTGGTCTCATTCATTGCATTTGCATCCTTCTAATATCCTAATTAATGAAAAATCAAGCCAGTACTCCATTAGATAAGGCTACACTGATAAGACCTCTAAAAACCCAGAGATGACGGACAGTCCTGACATCAGTTAAGCATCAGCCCTTCACATTTACATTTGGCAGAAGAGCACACTTGTGGCGGACTTAACCATTAGGCAAAGGTAGGCAGCCACCTTGAGCATCAGGTTACAACCAAAATCCATGTTGCGGTGCATATATAAAAAAAAAACTTATTCCATCATTGTGGCCCCCTGGTCATTTAAAATCAACAAAGGAAACCAGGTAGTCTCAGTTGTAAGGGATCACAATAAAGAGAGCAGATAAAAGTTTTGAAAAATCTTTAAAAAGTCTTTACTTATCAGGTCAGATGTCAAAAACAGCAATGCTGTCAGCATAGTGAACAAAGCAGGCAAGGAGTAATCAAAAGGATAAAGGAAAAAATCTAGGAGCAGGGAAACCGGGGGTAAACCATTCACAAGGGTAAATAACAACAACTAGGAACAAGGAATGTTCAGAGTCTGAACATTCCTTATTCCTAGTGGTTGTTATTTACCCTCGTAAATCAGCCAAAATGGTTTTATACCCTCAGTAGTCAATCTGAAGTTCAGATTGACTACTGAGGGTACAAAACCACAAAACCATTTTGGCATCTGGGAGGTGAAAATCCTGGGCTATGAATACAAAACTTTTTTTCTAAAAAAAAATGTATAAAGAATAAACAGAATATAACTGTTAAACTGGTGTCATTGTCATGTCATGTCGGTTACCTGCAAGTTGTTAGAAATCAATATCAGGGTAAAATTAGGCTACATGAAATGTAACCATGCCAAGCCTACTAATTTTAGGATCCTTATAATTAATCTTGCAGCCAATGGCGATTGTGGGTTGAGTTTGAAAGTCACATTAAATCAAACAGACAATAAAGCAATATTCACAATGGTACACAAAAAGAATGTGCTATTTGTATTTGCCGTGTCTTTTTGTTAGAAGAGAAACCAGCCTACAGTAATGGTTGTCCATGTTGTCTATGTATCATAATAGGCCTCTATAGCATTAATTCACACAGTCAAAGTAGTCCTCCCAGACGACATAGGCCTACATTGGTAAAGAAATACATAGCCTACTAGCCTGCCGTCTGTGTAAGATCGGTCTAATTCTGAAAAGAAATCATCGCACCAGGTTTAAGGTGAAACCTCTAGTGGCATTTGTGAAATTTCGTGATGACACAGCAACTGAAATCAGCCTAAACCTGAGCAATTCCCTCGTAGAATCCAAACGGGACATCACAAACATTATTTTTTGAATAAAGCTTGAGTTTACTCGAACCTTCTGTGTTGTGCGATTGGCTCCTCTCTCCCTCTCTCTCTCTCTCTCTCTCTCTCTCTCTCTCTCTCTCTCTCTTTCTTTCTCTCTTTCGGGAACTGTGACAAGCAGTAATGCAGGGACAGCAGTTGAGTGTTCACTGTGTCAAAAATCAGCGCAAGAAACAAAGGAAAGTTACCTAAGACGAGCTGATGAAAGAAAAAGGACTGTTGTAAAAGTCTGTGGATAAACTTCCATTGCAAACATGTTCAGATACACATAACATGCTACCTATGCATTCCCCAGTCAATAAAAGTGTAGACCTACAATGATCCAAGAGGGATATGTTAACACAGACATCCATCATGATGAAAATTGTGCAGGTGAATACTGATATTGATACTGATACTCACTCTGATATACAGTTATAACCCTCAAGATACAATTGATCTCACTCCCAGACCTCCACTCAGATTCCTATCCACAGGAAATGTCAAAGAGAGCCGCTCAATAGTGGAGGATGTGAAAAGATATAAAGTTGAAGTTTCAGAAGGTAGGGCTAGAGCAGTGGTGTAGTGGTCCCTGGAGAAATGGGTATACTCTGGATAAACACCCTGGTTTGAGAAGTGGGTATACGCAATGCTGACTGAAAAATATGGGTATACCTGCGTATACCCTGGACTACACCACTCGGCTAGAGTCAGGACAGTGTTTTATTGTGTTTTCAATAGTTAAAAGCCACATTCAGGTTTCTTAGTAGCAATAGTAATAGCCTAAATAATGAGCTAGTTCTGGACTTTCAGTAAAAGTGGCTATCATGCCGTAACATGTTGGATAGCCTTGCCAACATGTCTAAACCTATTGACTTTATAATGTACCTGAAGGTTTCAGCGAAAGGCCAGTTGCTTTAGTTTGCATAATCGAAACATCATACACTCTTTTAATTGGTAACCAAGCAAGGTGTGGCAAATACCTGAAGATTTAAAATTAAGATTTTGACCTGGGCTTATATCCTTTAGAAAAAAATGCTGCATGGTCATAAAATCTCCCCCTAAATGTATTAAATAAGAATTTTATGTTAAAGGTTTACAGGACTGATTGTTAAGACTAATACCAACAGAAAAGGTGTCTTCAGGTGCTGAGGAGAGCCTCACTCTTGTGCTTGCCTCAGGCCCCCAAAGGACCAAATCAGTCACTCAGCACACTTCTGGCCATGACCTTTCATAATCAAGCCTGGAACGCATTTAAAATATCTCATCTCATGGTGGACCTACTGTTGATAATTGAATCTGGTCTGTTAATGAAAATTCAGACCAGCCAATTCAGAAATCCTTTTTAAAAGAGAGACTTGATACAGAAACTCTATGAATATCAGAGCCTCTATATCTCCACTCGGTTTAATGACCTATCGAAAGTCCTCTGAGATTGATAAATGATTTATATGGGATTTCAGTTTGAGAAGCCAGGTAGAAATCCCCCCCTATTTCTTTGTCTCTGGGATCAGACTAAGTCCTTCAATAGATCAAACTGTCTAAGTTGAAACTGCAGTTCAGGGGGGAAAGTAGTTTATTTCTGCTTAAAGCAAAGTGTCAAATGCCACAAATCAAGGTTGTTTCATAAACCTCAAAGTCTATGTTTGGTTGCCCAATCTGATTATCCTCAGTGCCTTTTTATTTGTCACGGCCATGACCTCTGCTTCTTAGACGTGTAATTGGTGGGGCTAGGCTGATGCATGTTCGGGATATTTTCTAATAAATTAGAGTTGCCTCAATAGCCCCTGAAAAATGTGGCTTAATGAAGTAATGAGCTCTGTGTGAGAACGACGTACAAGCACAGCAGAGTGCCCACGGCGTTAATTAAAACATCGGGCCATAAGCGATCGTTCAAAAAAAAAGAAAAGAAAAGAAAGAAAGAAAGAGGGAGAAAAAAAGCCAAGTTAAGGAGGGATAAAAGAACGCCTGGATGTATTCAGTAAAGCCCACCATGTGGAAGAATTACTGTTAGATTACAGCAGGAGAATTGCGCAGCGGTCCGGGGTTGTATTAAAGGGCAGAGTCAGGGGTGGGCATGTTACACTCAAACGCTTTTATTTTTCAGTGAGCTGCGCACTGACCCCCGCCTCTGTTGGCACCACACTGGAAGTACATTGAAGAGTCGCAGCTAAGACGGCTGATCCTTGCCGCTCGTGTTATGATCGGTAGAGTGTGTGGCACAACCGCTTTCGACACTTGAGGCAAACATACTGAGACTCAAACAACATATTTAACCGACTACTCATTGTTTCAAAGAGGAACCCTCTGGGTGTAGGCCTGCTTTAAGAACACATCAATGTTTTCTCATGGTGATAACTGATAATATAGTTACGAATCTTAAAGGCACTTAGTGCTGATTCACTTCAACCAGCACAGGTCCTTCTTTCAGAGTGTTGTTTTATCGCATAATTTGGCTCACTCCCTCTGTAATCAGAGAGATTGTGCTTGGGACAGTAAGCACTGTTTGTAATGTGGCGGTGATAAGTAAGTCTGTCTTGTGCTTGAAAATAAACAGTTTTACTCCTAAGCATAGCACTTTGATTATAGTCAAATAAAAAAATAAGAACCCACATTTTTATCATTCCAAACAGTAATTAAGTATGAAGAGGTTGCATAATTATATAATATCGCCCATTCCATGATTACGGCTTACGCTTGCTGTAGGATTGCAGTGTGTGCTTTCAAGCCAGATGCATCGAGACCATTACTTTCAGTGGATCTTAATTATGACCAGACTACTGCTAATGTAAGCTGTATAGAGTCACTGAGTGATTGCTTCCCCCTGTGGAGTAGCCGCTCTTTTTGTGTCGCCTGTCCACATTTCTCTTCCTTTGTCCTGTGACTGAAAATAACACCATGGTTGCTTTAGTCCCCGTACAGTCTTTGAACAGTCAACCAGTCCACACACCATGGGCGAAGACACCCGTGGCTCATTTAAAGAATGTCCCACAAAGCATTAGTTTTAGGCAGATACCAGCAGTGGTCCTATCTGGTAGAGAGTTTTGTAGGGTGGTGTGACACCAATCACCTCCAGCTCAACATCAGTAAGACCAAAGAGCTGGTAGTGGATTACCAGCGGAGCAAGAAGAGGGCCCGACCCCTATCACCATCCGAGGGGAGGAGGTGGAGGCGGTGGACAACTACACGTTCCTGGGTGTACATATTAACAACAAACTGGACTGGACTGACAACACTGAGGCCCTTTACAGGAAGGGACAGAGCAACTTATTCTTCCTGAGGCGGCTCAGGTCCTTTAAAGTTTGCGATAGGCTGCTGCAGATGTTTTACCAGTCTGTAGTAGCCAGTGTCATCTTCTTCGGTGTGGTTTGTTGGGGTGGGTAACATCAACACAAGGGATGCAAACAAGATCAACAAGCTGGTGAGGAAGGCTGGCTCCGTGATGGGAATAAAACTCGACAACCTGGAAGCAGTTGCGGAGGAGAGGACGAGGAGGAAGCTGGATGCTATCCTGAGAAACCCCTCCCTCCCCTCTATGACGAGCAGATGGGGAGCACTTTCAGCCACAGACTGATCCCTCCTTGGCACACCACAAAGCGCCTTAGCCAGTCCTCTGTGCCAGTAGCCATCAGACTCCACAACCAACACAACCAAACATTTAGTTTTATGTAATGTACGCCAGCGGAGCTGCACTATGTTGTCTATTTATTTTATCTATTTATTTTATTTCTTTTTCAATTTTTTTTATGTTTATGTATATACTTGAATCCATTACCTACCACCTTTGCTGCTTTCACGATTGAATTTCCCTCACGGGATTAATAAAAGTCTATCTATCTATCTATCTGCTTTATTTATTGTCGTTGAAAGCTCTTGACATTCAGTCGACGCTGGCCTGACTCAAGTGGCTATGTGACCTGGTGACCTTCACACAAGCATGTGCTAATTTCCATCGTTTTAGCTCAGCGAGGAATTCTCCAGGATTCTGTTGCCGTTGGCAGGAGTCAGAAAGGGGCCCCTGTCATCTGTCATCTTTTTCTAACCTTGTATCTCGTTTTCTTACAGGCATGAATGATCACTTACTCTCTCTCACTTTTCACAAACACACCACACACACACACACCCTTACACACACACACACACACACACACACACACACACAGAAATACTAGAAATATTGTAACAACACCCTGCCTGTGCTTAGATTGATTGAGACCTGGAGCAGATTAACCCATTTTAAGAATACTCCATATTACATTGCAATACATTAGCCTGGATACCAGCCGAACTCCGCCCACAACATTTTTGGTCTGGGAGATTCGGTCTGGCGCTGAGCTAGTTGGGGAGCGATATCAGAAGGTAGGATTCTGTCGGACCAATGAAATTGTCAGGGCGGGCTTTATACGATGATGGACAGATGACCAACCAACGCTTGAGTTGATTAGATAGATAGATTATAACTCAAACCAAGATGGCGGCATCTCGGGACCTTAGTGGGACATATTTTATGTGATTTAAGCTATCTACACGACTTTTTTATGTCTACATTGACTCGGTTAGTTGTGTATGTGCAACACGAATGTTGCTGAGGATTGTAGGTCTTAACTGAAGCGCTCTAGACCATTATTGATAGGTTATTGCTAACGCTTAGACAAATCCATTGAAACACATAGTAGCTAGCTAGCCTTGCTGCTAATAAGTACGTGAGCAGGCATATCTCACAGATATTGACAGCGCATTCATTTTGAAAGAGGAACAGAGAAACGCGATCAAGGCATTTGTCGATCGAAAATACCTTTTTTGCCGTCCTTCCTACGGGATCCGGTAAAAGTTTTAATGTAGGCTATCAGATGGTCATACTATGTTGCTCTGATTAGTTGTAGGTATCCAATTGAGCGACGAGGAATGTTTTTTTCCTGGTTCGGTTAAACACGCCCCATAATCACAGCCCAATGGCTCAGCATCAAACTCATATTCTGACTAGAATTATGAGTATGACATCGTCAGGCTAGCAATACATGCTTAAAAAACCCAATAACTATGTTATGATCTGAGACTTAATTAGCTTATAACAAATCTATTAACTAGCCAGATGGTAAGAAGTTGGTCAAAACAAATGTAATTGAAAATAGTAATTCGCTCATTCTATACAGTAAATCTGTAAAGCAAAGGTTTTAATTAAAACTTCTGCTCAGTGTATACTCACCAGCGAATCAGAACAGAACAACTAAATTTGGTCACTAATGGTGGTTGACAGAGAATAAATATCAATTACACAGGATCAAAAAGTTCTCGCTCACTAGGCTGTGTTAATTGCCGAGTGACAAAGCCATTTTTTATGTGGCGCAGTGTGGCGCTTGGGGTGCCGGTCCCTCACAGCTGCACCGGGCACCTTCACTTCGCGGGCACGGCGCCCCGCTAATGTGTTTGTGTGCCCCGGAACGCCGTCAACCATGAGCTCAGCACGGTATTTGCTTGCTCCAAATATCAACTTGCATGGCACTTGTGAATTTTACATGCGGAAATTAAGTTACGAGAGTCCCTTCGGCAGTGTCTGTTTCATGGAATAAGATTCTCACTTACATTTCCCCTTGATGCAAGCTCCCTGTGGCTTTCCTATTACCATTTCCCTTGTGTAGTTCTTCCATTGTTTTATTGATTAGGGTCTCATAAATTGTGAAAGAATATATCAATGATGGAGCCCCTAAAAGCATTTTTAAATAGATTATTGTTGGCAAGCGAGGAACTGCAAAAACCACAAGAGCCTTTTTGGAACAGGAATTGTGAGGCCATGGCACAACCGTGCAACCCCTGCTGCCATCAAAATTCATTCGATGCTCCCCGGTCGTTACGTTGTGTCTTAAAATTGAATATGCTTATAGTAATGTTTTTGATCATGGTCGGGGGTGCTGCAGATAATTGAGTTGTTCAGATTACAGAACACATTTCTCGTCGCCATTAGCCGATGTGGTCGCCGCTAGTATTGCTCACAGATACAACGGTGAGATGGCACGGCTTCTCGCTTCTCTCTTTCTCTCCCTGAATTGCAAATAATGTATAAATTGCAATGCTTTCATGGTGAGTCATTTATCTTTGTTCTGTGCAACGGTGTCTCGTTGTATATCAGCGCAAAGATGAATGCAGCTAATAGACTGTGACACAACCAATAACTACAGCTGTAATGAAAGTGTAATGGAATCAAACTGCCATTTCTCTGCAGAACAGCAGCAGGCACAGGTAAATGTTTAAGAAGCCGTCGCAGTGTGGGGGGGAAATAAAAGCAGGAGGCCTTGTTGTTTTGTTCTTGAACTGTCCACCCTATCAAGAGGAAACATCACAGATGGGGCAGGGGCGGGGGGTGGGGTGGATTGGGGCACAAGAAATCAAAAACCAGTCTGATCGTTTCTCTTCCAGGGTTTTACATATGAAACGGAGTCATTGACAAATGCATTACTCTCCCCTGCTCCAGAACAAAGGCCTCTGCCTCTCCTTTCATGTGTGCCCGCAGCATCAGTAGGAGCCTAAGTCCTTGTCCAGCGTGAAATGAGCTTATTGAAGATTGGCAGTATTGATACTCCCTGTGTGTTAGTGAGAGAGAGAGAGAGAGACAGAGAGACAGAGAGAGAGAGAGAGACAGAGAGAGACAGAGAGAGAGACAGAGACAGGGGCTCTCACACTCATCCGCTTTCAAGATCACAGGGGGAAGGCAGACCAGCGAACTGGGAGGGGGGCCAGGGATGCAGGGAGGACAGTGCAGATAGTAGTAATCGCTTGGATCAAAGATGAACATAATTACTAGGATTACATCTGCTGTGGCCTGCCCTGCCACTCTTTGGGCAGACATTTCCAGAATTAAATGGGGCATCAGGCCTCCCTCAGTATTTGGGATGCTCTGCCCTGGAGTGATCAACTTGTTCAATGGAGTGGCCCTGTCCATAATGGGTGGCTAATTAACACACACACATGCAGAAAAAAAAAAACGTAACTGACTAGGTTTGCCTGTCTGTCTTCAAAATTCTTCAGCATCAGGATGAATATGCTTCAGCAAATACACAAGCCACACCCACCCCCTCCCACACACACAAATAAACACATAAGACAAACATGACACACACTCATAAACTCACACACTAATAACACCCACACAGACTGACAAAAAGAGAAAGACCTAGGAAGGTCGCCGTCTTTGTATATTGGCCAGGAAGTAATGAGACGGATCTGTGTCATCCCTGAGTAAATCAGAGAACCGGTAGCACCGAGTCCCTCCAAGTCATTATAGATCACAGCCAAAAAAACAATAAGGCATCATTTGGCCATGAGAGAATCGGCTCGGAGCGACAGGCGTTTTTCTGCCTTTACACCAGGTACGTCTTTCCATCCTGTTACCAGCCTGGGTGAGCCTCAGCGCTGCCTCCGCGGGGATGTTGCAGTGTCTGCTTTCATATGTTGCGAACGAGTAATGGCATAAAAGCAATGCTTTTACTGTCAGAATGGATACATTCCTGGTAATTTGGGTGGTAGGGCACCATGTGTGTGTGTGTGTGTGTGTGTGTGTGTGTGTGTGTGTGTGTGTGTGTGTGTGTGTGTGTGTGTGTGTGTGTGTGTGTGTGTGTGTGTGTGTGTGTGTGTGTGTGTGTGTGTTTCTGTGTGTGTGTGTGTGTGTGTGTGTGTGTGTGTGTGTGTGTGTGTGTGTGTGTGTGTGTTTCTGTGTGTGTGTGTGTGTGTGTGTGTGTGTGTGTGTGTGTGTGTGTGTGTGTGAAGGTATTCTATTTTGAGGATCCATACATGAGTGCAGACTGAATGCAGGCGTCAATATACTCACTTTGAGCTGTCATAAATGTGTGTGTGTGTGTGTTTGAAAGTGCACCTGTTTGCATATTATGGAGCATGTTATCTGTATATTCGTGATAATGCCCTCCCATTATGATCACTTTTTCCTTTTTCCTTTACCTGCGCCAGCTCAGTCTATCAGGAACAGATGCATTTGAAGTGTTATTACATCATAATACGGCAATGTCATGAGCGATCCCCACCACTGATCTGCTAAACTCCTAGTTGAAAGCATTGTGTCGGGGCGAGCTTGAATAAAATGTAAATACCTTTCCCTCTCCTTGGCTGCACGGCCTCTGATCATACCGTGATCAAACGCTGGGTTTGGACGGCACTGCCTGGCTCACCTTGACGAGTGCTTCATAGACTGTCACCGCCGATTGGGGGAGAGCCATCTTAATTAACGTGCGAACGGGATGACTCGTCAGTCTGGGGCCTGTCGCTTAACTCAACTCCAACAAACTGTTGGAGCCCTCATGAGGCTTTAGTGCATTTAATAAGCACATTCTTGCGGATCCCTAATGCGACAGCGTCCCGGTTGCACATTGTGATTCGAACATTATAGTAATCGTAGCTATTGCTGCCAGCACTGTTACTGTGGTAGTGACCGTGTAGCACTGCCACGATGTTAGCTCAAAAATGAGAACGAAATCACGGTTCATGAATAAACACTTGCTGTCCTCTTTACAACCAGCTTCAGAAGCCTTGCATGTGATGGATAACAGGCTCTCCTCGTGTGCTTTTTGATGTGTGCGGACACGCAAGTTTAAAGGAGGATGACGACAGCCTCCCCATTCATCTTTATTTCATTTCTCCTCGCCGAGGCCTTTTAAATAAGTGACCCCGTTCTTCTCCCCTGTCTCCGAGCTCTCGCGTTCCAGCAGCGGCGTCTCATGGGAGCACTCACATTTGGATCATGCAGAAGAGCAGCCTCACTGGTCCAGCATCCCTGCTGTGAGAGCACGCTACTAGAAACTTCAAGGTCACAGCGACGACGAGCAGGCGAAGCCAAAGTACCGATAAACGTTTATAGCTGAGCTGCACTGAAAGTTTGCATAAAGATAGCTGAATGGCATCATGTAAATGCTTTCAAATATGACTGCACCCATCAACCCAGTGAGGCCTGTGTCTCGCACGTGTGTCCAAAGGCGTTGGGCTCAGTGAAATATTACAGTATTGCACTGCGTAAATAGTGTTTTATACCAAACTCCCCACATATGGATATCTTGGGAAATCAGAGGTCTTGGTGTAATCTAATGAAAACATTCACAGCGGTCCAGGATTTAATGATTTAATAAGAAAAGAGTGATAGATGCGCTGCAGCGTGAGTGGAAAAGAAAATCAATCAAAAGAGATTAAATTGTTCTGTTTGCAGTGATATGTATAGGGCTAGGACTTGATGCAATCTCCAGTAATGAAAAGACTAAAACAAGTGCTAACAATGCACAATTCATAAAGTGTTGTATATTGTCAACAGTAGATTGAATGACAAGATTTTCTCATCATTATAAAGTGTAGGATGATGTTTTGTGTGGCAGAGTAAATCTATTTAGGTGTTGGCCCTTTAGAGATCAGCCAGTCAGTCAGGAACCAATCATCTCTGCATTAACATTCTTTCACTCTTCCGTAGATATTTTATAATGATATATGTATCAGCTCGTTTTTCGAAGTTTGGTTTTTAAAAATAATAACTTGCAGCCGATGATTTGTACACACCTTAGTACTAACGGCATTATAACTGTCAGCGCTCTTGACGAAATGGGGACTATGCTTTCCAATACAGGGGCCTATGTGGTGGCATGTTGTGGAGAAATGCTTATAAGATAAGTTCTGTCACCTCAAAATTGTGATGCATTTGGGTCATGGTGCAGCACATATAGGTTCAGTGATTTCACAAGCTGAAGTGTGTGAGGGAACGTATTGATGGTAACCTATTACTTGGAAGAAGAAGAAGAAAAAAATGGATGGATTATATACTTTTCTATCGTGCTTGAAAGGTATTCAAACAATTTTCAAGACCAGCAACTTTCAAGACTATAAAAATTGATTTGTTTGTCTTGGGACCAGACCCATTTGAAGTCTTTCAGGCGTGAAATCTTTGTGTGAAATAGGTGTATCAATCAGAGCCACAGAGGGGGCCAGCCTGAAAGAGAGAAAAGATCACTTTAATTTAGTCATTGTCTGATGTTCAGAGTCCCTGCAATAGATAAGACAAAGAAAAGAAATTGAAGCCCCCTTCTCTACTGAAGCTATAAATGGCAGTGTCACTCTGCTAGTACGGACCGCACCTTCAAAGATATTCGCTAACTACTTTTCACAATTTATAACTACTGTTACAATTTTCAAAGGTGATACCGTTTAAGACTCAAAAAGAATCAAATCATCGTTGCAATCGCCACTCTTAGCCTTCTTGTCACACTGGTCAGCATCTTCTTGTCATTGTCATAATCATCACCATTGTCACTATTAGCATGTCTGTCACTTTATCCTGTTCTCAACTCCAGAAGGTATTTTGAGGGAACACAAAGGGGCAAATCACGCAGGAATGAGAAACTTTCCATTTTGAATTTCCGCATCCACATGAAGGAGCTCCCCAGGATACGTTTCCCCCTTTTTTTCTTCTGTTAATGAGACCAAACAAAGCGTGGCTGCCTCGACTCCACTCCTTTCACCTAAAGCTCTCAGGCTGTTCCATCTATCATACTGTTCAGGAAAACAACAGAGAGAGAGAGAGAAAGAAAGAGAAAGAGAGAGAGAGAAAGAGAGAGAGAGAGAGAGGGAGGGAAGGGCGAGAGGAAAAGCTACACCACTGAGAATGGCTTGCAGAGTTATATTACTTTCTTACTCCGACAAATGAAAACTGATTGAAGACTGTAATGAAATCCTCTCCGTACGAGGTGCTGCTTAATGGCTGCTGACTTTCAGATGGGGCTGACAACACAAAGCCAGGAAGAGTATCAGTCCAATTATGGACCCCCTCCAATCACTCCCATTACGATTCTGATGCGCCCTGGCACTGCGGTGAGAATAAAGCGTAAATTTTTTCGGGCCGCTGCCACGGTAAATGTGTTTGACTCTCCCACTGCAGCCATGATGATCAGCGCAGCACTCACACACCACCCACAAAAGGCCTGTTTAAATTTCGGCAAGGAAAAAGGCTGGGATTGTCCCAGGTCATTAGGCATTAAGCATATCGCATGGGTCATTTAGCACCTAAAGCAGCCCCAGAGAGCCTGATGAATAGTATTTGCGAGAAGCCGAGCAAGCAGAAAGAAACCCAAAGTTGATGTCCACATCTGACCACTGTGTAAGAGACAGTAGGCATTTAAAAAGTGACAGTGGTTCAAACTTGAGGTAACGTCCTGGTTCAGATTCACATGAATGCACCCCCCCCCCCCCCCCCCCCCCAAGCCCTTCCTCCCAGCCCCCCCACAAGAAATCTTTCACGGCTCCAACTATCTACTGAGCCATAAAGGCGAGCTGAGAGTCGATGCCGAGTGCCAAAGGTAGGCCCGAGCAAGGCTGATGAATCTCTTGTCATCAGTCTCTTTCTAGATATGCCTGCCATAAATCTTGAGATCTTTGTCACCCGTAATTGTTGGTCGGATTCGGTGTCGTCACATTGAGCTCCTGAACTAAAAACCCAATTACTCTTGCATGGAAGCCAGTTTAATTAGCCTTGTCTGATAGGTTGCCATTCCATTATGCTCCTAATTAGGTCCCTATCAGACCCAATAATATGTGATATTGTACTTGAGAGTCTGCATAATCAAGCACAATGACACAGCGTTCTGCATGATGATCTGTCTAACCAAAGAGACAAAGACGCAAGACTCCAGCACAGGGAAGAGGGGGAAGGGGGAGGGGGTCTGATTGGGTGCTGTACATCCACTCTTTGCATTGGGCCGGCGAGATAAAGTAGCCATGGCAACAGTTGAAAGGAGGACTTCATTTATTTCAATCAGAGGGTGGAAGGCGTTGTGAGACTCGGTACTGCACAGGCTCCCCACCACACCCCACCCCATACCACCCCAGACCCCCGCTGGTCCTCTGTCAAACATGAGGAATCATCTGTGCAGGTCTTTCCTTTCATAACAGACCTCCACATGTGAAAGAAAGAGGACACCGCCAGCCAATCTATTTTCATTCTGCTGTTGTACTTGTTGTTGTTCACCCTTCGTATTGGTTGATGTATTTAAGCACTGGTGAAAATGTGATCAGGAATAAACTAATGCTATCATGAAGGTGCACCTGTGCACGTACACACACACATACACACACACATGCACAGAAGTATTACAAAAGAGGCATAACTGCATTTACTTTTTTCCTTTGCATGCTACTTTTTTTTCAGTGCTCATATTTGTAAATGGACAGAGGCAGTTTATTAAACTGTTCACTGAACCAAAGAAGGCTGTACTGGTGTTGTGTGTGTCTGTGTGTGTGTCTGTGTGTGTGTGTCTGTGTGTGTGTGTGTGTGTGTGTGTGTGTGTGTGTGTGTGCGCGTGTGTGCGTGTGTGTGTGTGTGTGTGTGTGTGCGTGCGTGCGTGCGTGCGTGCTACGTGCGTGTGTGTGTGAACGCACACTGGTGTTAGGGAGGTGTTTGTGTGAATCCCCAAGCTTCTCTGGGGAAGAGAAGCTCTGAGGCTAGCTCTGGGAAAGATAACGAGCCTCTCTTTCCCAGCGCCACACACACACACACACACACGCACACACACACACACACACACACACACACACACACACACACACACACACACACATACACACACACACACACACACACACACACACACACACACACACACACACACACACACACACTTCATCCCCAGCGCTAGTTTCCTTCCTGTTGACGAAAGGAGTATACGCGAGGGGTAATGCATTCTTTATGATATACTAGACATGAAAGCTGGGAGAACTACACATAAAATACTTTTTAGGTTGAACATGTTTTTTTTTAAGAATCAATCTAATACATCTTCGCTCGACTGCATGCAGCTTGCTTACTTGCTTCTCCATGGTAGGACAAAAGCCGACTGTACCCTTACTGTGCTTGTAAATGGGGCTTCAGTTAGCGTAGTGCCATCACATGTACATTTATGTCAATGCAAACTACACTATGTGCAGATTTAATGATATAGATGTACAGCACATATGTAAGCATATAGTGGATGTTTTTTTTTTAACATGAATTGGCTGAATACGTTATCAATTAATTAGTGCAGTAACTTCATTAAATGTATCACTCCAAAAATCTGTGAATTGCATTTTTGGAATGAGCAAACAAGGATTCATATGTCCCTGCTATAATGACAATATACATGTGTAATATGTTTCTGGATTGGTAAATGTTTTCCAGCCTTGATGCTTTCTAACTCGACTCTAAGACCTCTCTTGACAGCAGAAGCAGCACATTCCTAGAAGTGACACAACCCTGATTTTTGGGTCTTGCCAATGTGATACTTTTCCAAACATTTGGGTGAGTCTCTGTGTGTGTCACCTTGGCATAGCTCTGCACCCCATCATAATGATGGAGCAGCACTGAGAGAGAGGCAGAGAGAGGCAGAGAGAGGCAGAGAGAGAGAGAGAGAGAGAGAGAGAGAGAGAGAGAGAGAGGTGGACTGGAGGCAAATCAATGAACACAGTAGATTATGGCATTGATGACCATTTCTCATTTCCAGCATTCTTGGCTCTCTGGCGGGCACTCCGGGGGCACTTAACGAAATGATCAGCTAATGGAGCACAGGCTCAGCATCCTGACGAGAAGGGCCACTGTGGAGCAGAAAGCCTTATTAGGCCAAAATCGCCAAAGAATGGATGGAGAGGGAGGGGGGAGGGGGGGCGGCTGAATTGATTTAAATTACGGCGAATAGAACTCAATGAAATTAAAAGCAGTCCATTAGGCGTCTTTAATCCAACACCGCACACCCCCCACCCCCACATTCAAATCCACTTTCCTGGCCTAACCCTTCAGCCTACAGTGACAGGGAAGAACATTAATACTGACAGGCGTTAATTAGCGTGTCAGTTTCGCAAAATACCTCATCCCACCCCCTCAACCAATCCTAACCCCACCCCTCCCCCAACACACACACACACATACACACACACACTTACACACACACACACACACACATACACACCTCTCACCTCCACACTTTCCCCGCCATCTCTGTGTCTGTGAGATAAAGCCGTGTCTATGCAGTGGCACAGTGTGAGAATGCAGAGATGGGGGGGGATCTAACAATCTGGCTACTATCATGTGTCCCAGAGCGTCTGCGCTACACACTGATTTCATGCTAATTAATGCAATTACGGTCACGGCCAGGACACGGGTCCGCACGCGATAATGAGTGGCGCATTATGAGAAAATTGAGGCATCATCTCCAGGATTACTAAAGGCCCCTCTGTGCCTCGGTGCTTAGACGGACCAAACTTGGCTAAGTGGCGGAGGAAGCGAGGAAGGAGTCCAAGTCTGTGGTGGAGAGCGAATTGCTTCATAAGAAAACCCTCCCGGATGGAAGAAACTAGCAAACGACTTATGTGAAATACGTTCACAAATGTGCTCCTTTTCTGACACTGTTTGTTAATATGTGGAAAGTGTATTATAAACATGGTTCTTCCATTTCCTTTAAAAAATTAACGCAAAGCCTTGTTTCCCTTCTGTCATTGCAGCACGGCACAACTAGATGAGCGATATAGCTCAAAGTACACGTGTGGAGGTATTGCAAACGAGACGAACATATTGAGAAGACCCAGGATGCATTGCTCACTGAAGTAGAGAGGAAATTAGGGGGCTGAGAAATGACAAAACATTGGAGTTGTTCTCTTCTCCATCTTCCGACTCTGTAATGGATCCCATCGCTGTTCAGTAGCATCTGTTGGAACCATCTGAACGCACCATATGAGAGTCACTCTGATGCCTTTGAAGTGTAAATAAACATATTGTCTCTGTATTCTCTCGTTCCAGGGACACAGTAGGATCTAAGGAGCTTTTCCTGCGTACTGAATATGCATGGAGCGTGAGCTCGTTTTCAACTCAGCCGTGCGGGGGAAGATGGCGCCCTCCACGTGCGGATTTACGAAGAGCCGCAACACATTGTTGTGCTCACGACTTAGTGTTGCGCGTCCTAAAACGGCAGGCAACTTTTGCATTCTAGGTGCATTGCTTTGACAGCGCCTTACAATACCTCAGCGTGTCCAGACAGGTCTTTGAATACCTTTTGCTACTGGTGAAAAATTTAACAGCGCATTGCAATAAACTATTTTGTGGCAGCACAGCAGTACTGTGAAGGAAAACAAACAAACAAAAAAGACAAAGGTGTCTTAAAAAAAATACTCCTACTTTCAAGGGGCTCTGTGGAAGCGATTCATTCTGTGTGCAACCATTCCCAGGATCTTCATCATCCAGTCAAGGAGAATAGGACAGTGCTAGACTGTCAAATTTTGGGATGGTGCAATAATTACCCTTCTATGAAGCTTTCAGGAAGTGTGTTTTTTCTCTAAAACCACAAAGTGTTTTTATACCAATGTCCATCTAAGAAATCCCTCCTGCCATTCAGAGCCCCTCTGGAGAGATAAAGGGGGCAGTGCTCTTTGGCCCATTTGCATAAAAAGAAGCTGTAGTCAGCAGGATTCCACATATGCCAAAGAAAAGAGTCTTTATCGCTTCAAGTACTTGTCCAATCCCTCAGTCAAATACAGGGGGGTGAAAGACAACCTACCAGGCATCCAACCACACTTACACACATTTTTCTACTTTCTGATTTATTTTGTCCTGTATGTGTTGGTGTAAATGTGTGTGTGTGTGTGTGTGTGTCTGTCTGTCTTTCCCTGACTGCACAGTGACAAATGTGTTTGTCCATCCATCTCAGCTACAATACGTGTCTCTGCCCATCATCTGTGACAAAACAGAAATCAGGAGATCCAGCTTACTTTTTCTTCCCTTCTTATTCAAATGAGGGCTATTCCAATGATTTTCACACAGGGCCCATCGTCCCCCCCCACCTTCTTTCGTCCCTGTCTCTCACAGAGATTGATATTCGCTTGCTGAGGTAGCTCCTTTTCCCTTTTCATCCTGAGCTCTGGCTTCAATTTGAATTTCATGTACAAAAAAAAAATCCCGCTCTCTTAATCAAGGGCATGCTTTATACGAAAAATCAATAATCGGAGAGAGCAAGCGGGATTCGGTGGAAACTTGCTTGTGTCTCGCTTAAGTCTTCCTTAATCCATGTAGAGGTCAGTCAAGAACAGACACACCACTGCAGGTTTTTTTTTCTTTTCAGGATCACTTGAGGTGGGCACTGCAGTCTGAGATTTCACCATTTCCTCCATTACAACACACGGCAGTTAGCAGATATAGAGCTTTCGTCGCACAGTGTCCTTCGCCATCCAGTTTGACAGTGAGAAATAGTTTGGATAGTCTAATGAATATTTAGGTCACGTTCCGGGTGTAAATTCCCTCATTTTGTGTCATCTGCATATGGATGACTTTGAAACTCTTCTTAAATATCTGCTCACGATTTACATTTCAAATAATGAAAGAGAGTCATAGGTCTCACGGCATTTCTGTTCACTATTTTAAAAAAAATACTCCACATGATGTATTCATTAAGACTGCCCATATAATACGGTGTGG
This sequence comes from Sprattus sprattus, assembly GCF_963457725.1. Lineage (NCBI taxonomy): Eukaryota > Metazoa > Chordata > Actinopteri > Clupeiformes > Clupeidae > Sprattus > Sprattus sprattus. Next base: position 39,918,559 of record NC_137922.1, on the reverse strand, counting down.
GGTTGGGAGTGCTGCAACACCAGGTCAGAATAAAAGTATTGTTATAATATTCACATATCATATTACATGTATTGAGAACACTAATGATTATTGAAAAAAAAATTGCCGAACACTTGAACTGAAAGATTATGGTTTCATATCAAGTTCAAGTCTTTTATTGTCAGATTGACAATGCAAATGCAAACTCTGGTCTTTTCTAATGGGCCTGGCCACAGACTATTGGGATTAGTCTCAAGCACCAGACTCTTTGACCTTGTACTCAAGGTGTGTTTAAACCCAGTCACCCTCAATGAGCTATTTGACAGTATGAGCCAAAAGCCACAAACAGGTCATCACCCCATAATGATGGTAACAATGCGTATGTGTCCTGTAGCTGACAGAGATGCATGCACGCATGCACACACAAAACACACACACACACACACACACACACACACACACACACACACACACACACACACACACACAGCATCTAAGAAACCAAATCCCTCTCCGGCAGGGCATTGACAGTCGGTGTAAATGAGTTATAGACCCATTTCCTCTCTCACTGGCAGATCACTGAGAGGTAATTGGGAGGATGGATCATAAAATGGAAAGAGAGGGAGGTCAGAGAGAAAGAAAGAGAGAGAGAGAGGTGGATGGAAAAAGAGTGAGTCAATGGTAGGTGGGGGAAGAGTGAGGAAGACAGAGGGAGAAAGAGAGAGTGAAGGAGGGAAATGGAGAGAGAGTGGGAAAGAGTGTGTGTGTGGGAGAGTGAAAGGGAGAAGAATCTGTCTCTGGACAGAGGCTGCCCTGCCTTCTGCTTGGCCTGGTGAGTAATATAGATATTATTTCAGCCCAGGCCCCATTTTCTACTCAATGAAATGATGATGTCCTCCGAGCAGACATCTTGCGGGAGGCTGAGGGAGAGGGGCTGGGATGGGATGTGAAAGCTTTATTGATGTGCACAATTACCGCACCGGCACAGCTGCCGACCTGTGCACAGGAGCCACAGGGGCCCCCCGTACAGGTTCTGCCCCCTGAGGGCCACCTCCAGACCAGCAGGTTACCCAATCATAACTTCCAGTGCATTCTCTCTCTCTCTCTCTCTCTCCCCCTCACTTTCTCTCTCTTTCTCTCTCTCCCCTCACTTTCTCTCTCTCTCTATCACTCCCTTAATTGTGTTATCTCTCTCTCCTCCCCTCACTTTCTCTCTCTCCCCTCACTTTCTCTCTCTCTCCCTCTCATTAACTTCATTGCATTATCTCTCTCTCTCCCTTTCCCTCACTCCCTTCATTGCGTTCTCTCTCTCTCTCTGCATTTCACTTGTGCTTTCTTTCTCTCTCTCACTCCCTCTAACACCAACCTCTTTCTTTTACTCATTATCTCTCTGCCTTTCTTCCCCTGTCTGATGGATGAATCAGAGGGATGTCTCTGGGGCATGGAGGGCTTCTCGCTCACCTTTCTCTGCACCTGCAATATCCCGTCTCTGATCGCTAGCCTGCCAAGTTGAGCTGGAGGTGTAACGATCCGTGTAGCATTCAGGGTTTATGTTTTAATATGCTGTTTTATTCAGTCTGGCATGTACGGTATTGTGTATCGGGTGTTTAGGCCATCGGGGAGTTGTATGTTTGCGTGTGTGTGTGTGTGTATTTTTTAGCGGGAAAAACATTGAACTCTATGTGCTGATAGCTTTAGCGTTTGCCAAGCACATAGCAATTTTATTTCGAGACCACACAAATGGCTGTTAGCGCCCGTACGGAAATCTGTCCCTCCCTTGAGTGTGCCACCCGCTAAATAGAAAAAAAGACGCCAGTTCTCCGTGCGAGTCACGATCCGTTACATTCTGTATTCCTCCCACTTGGGCCACACAAACGTCTCGGAAATAACCCCACTGTTGCCCTGAGGGATGACACATCCAAATTTCCACGGCAACACAAAACCAAGGAGTCATAAACACACAGCAGCAAGATGCCAGCTAAAGAGTAGCAAGTGTCAGGCATTGCAGCCAACTTTAAACCCATTTTATTCACACTTAAAAACAGTCAGCACCTATTCTGCAGTATACTCACCTCAAAAGTAGTGCCAAAAAAATTAAGTCACTACTAAACATGTATGTTCTGTTTGTGCCTAGAGACCTACCATAGTCTAGGGCAAACAGTGTGTGCTTTTTGGAGGGGCCCTGTGCAGTACAGTCTGTGCTTTCCAGCATGAACCCAACCCCCTGCACGTCACTGCGGAAGCTTGTCTTGCTCGCTCTGTGAGAGACGGGGAGACGCGAGACAGGAGTGATGTTTGGCTAATGCGCGTCTAAGCAAATGAACGTGAGGTGTGTGTTTGTGTGTGTGTGTGTGTGTGTGTGTGTGTGTGTGTGTGTGTGTGTGTGTGTGTGTGTGTGTGTGTGTGTGTGTGTGTGTGTGTGTGTGTGTGTGTGTGTGTGTGTGTGTGTGTGTGTGTGTGTGTGTGTGTGTGTGTGTGTGTGTGTGTGTGTGTGTGTGTGTGTGTGTGTGTGTCTCTCTCTCTCTGTATGCTCCTTTTGATTGCTGATCTAATGATGTGTGAGTGAGGGTGCGTCAGCCCCGCAGTGATCCTGACAGAAGAGACAGCCCTGGCAACAGGGTGTGTGTGACCAGAACCAGTGACACACAACATACACATGCACACACACACAGAAATATATAAATCACATGCACATATGCACACAGACACAAAAACACATGTACATACAGACTAACAGATAAAGCACACACATATATATATTTACAGAGACACACACTCTTTCACTATTACACACACACACACACACACACACACACACACACACACACACACACACACACACACACACACACACACACACACACACATACACACAGCAAAACAAACCTTCCCAGTGAGATTAACGCAGCCTGTGTGAGCCTCCATGATACTAGAGACCATAATTGGACTGGGTGATCTCTCTACTCACTCTCCACAAAGGCTGGCTTCTGCCCAAAAGGTCCACACAACACACACACACACACACACACACACACACACACACACACACACACACACACTCCTCCTGAGGCTGCTCATACAAGGCTGTAGCAAAGCTTATTGCAGCTGATGATGATTATAGTTTTTCCTTTTTAGTTGCTAACTGCTGCCTCCAAGGACTGCTTTTAGAAGCCTACGAGCAGCAAGGCGAAGATGTTTGTCATCGTTTTACCTCACCATTTATGAGGTCATTTCTTTAATCGCATTTCCCTGTGGAAAATTCCACTTTGAAATGTGCATCTTCTCACACCAAGAGGCACTAGATGCTAACGCGTTTCTTAACGGCTCAACCACATGTATAATTCCAAAAAAAGAACCACAAACAGCATGATAAAGTGGAGGTTGTTTACAATGAATACACCCAGGAAGCACCTTTAAAAGAAAGCTCCCGTGGTATAGAATTGAAGTTCTTTAACGGGTCTGTTCAAGGTGAATCACTGCATTCAGACACCTTCGACAAAAGGGCTGCTTGGTTTCATTTAAAAATACGTAGTGCAGTGTGTAACAGATGGATCTGTGTTTTGCTGGGGTTGTGAGTAGCTTTGCACAGTAACAGAGGTGGCTGGTTCTTCATCAGACCTCAGGCACCTCTCTCCTGTGCGGTACAGGGGGTTTGGGGGGGGGTTGGGGGGGGTGTTCTTGTCACAGACGGAGTACGACGCACTTCATGGGAGATGAAGTCATGAATCTCCACACAGTAAAGGTAAAAGGTGTTATCTGCATGCATGCATGCTTGCCCGCACAGACATGAGCACACAATGAACTCATATGTATGCACAACTGTAAAAGCGTAAACAGAAGCGTGCACACACACGCACATTTGCATACAAACATATTAATCAAGACATGCACAAAGCATACAAATTCAGCATCAGACTCACCCAGTCATCACCACACGTCACGTATACACCTAGATGTGAGCATAAGGTATTCTTAATGCTATAATTTGTAAAAAAGAAAATATAATAATGTAAGTTTTGATTGTAGAGATAAAATGACAAATAGGAATTAATATTCATATGAATTAATCAAATATTTAATGATTAGGTGTATGTGCATGTCCTCACGTACCGTAATATGCCTTTTTCCTGATGTTTTAAACTAAAATGTCTTTTTCCTGATGTAACTAGTTTTTTTAGTTTTGGGGGAAATTCTTTGTTTTATGTGTTATTCTGTTTGTTGGAATGTAATGATGTAATGTGTCCACTCAGTCCTATAAAGGACAAAAGGGTATCTTAGTTTGATAGCTTCTCTTGCTTCTCTTGCTTCTCTTGCTTCTCTTGCTTCTCTTTCTCTCCGCTCTGCTCCTGTGCTTGCTGCTGTTGTTCTGCGGTGCCTCGTCTCTGCTATAAGAAAGGTTTCTTTAACTCTTAGAATCTTTATCTGCTGGTATGTCTGTAATGTTAACTGGTTGATTGGTTTATCTGAACACAGGAACAAATCTATTTTTGATGTAAACCGTTGGATTTGAGATAGTCTTGCAATCTCAACACATCAGCCTACTGACACACACATGCATTCTCCCTAGCTTTCTCACACTTTCTCTCTCTCTCTCTCTCTCTCTCTCTCTCTCTCTTTCTTTCTCTCTTACACACACACCTAAGTCTCATTCCATCTTGCGAAGAGCCAGCTCAGTCAGACTCGCACGGAATTACCAACAGATTGGAGCCGCTCACTCTAGTGGAAAAACACATCTGTGCCGTGGCACAGGTTCATTTCATAGTGATTGAGACAAGATGCACAGCGCCATACAGATAATGACTAACATGAATGGGTTGTACACTTTATCTATTAGCCAAGGCCTACTTCTATCTCATGTCCACACACACATATACCCTCTGCACAAAACACACGTGTGTAACTGTAGCTGTGTAAACTAGAAATTTCATCATGGTTATTGCCATGCTCATAAGCACACATATACACATGAGCAGTATAGACATCTGTAGTTGTCCACCTGTTTGTCATAGAGGTTTTCTATAAATCATTCACTGTCTGGACAATCTCATTCCACATGGAAGGGAACATGCTAAATCAGTATCAAGCACCTTTTGTATTAACACATTAGGTACCCATATTGGTTCATGGTATATATGTATTAACACAACATGTATGCATTAGGTACCCATATTGGTTCAATCATATATATACAATATATATTATACGTTTGTATTAGGTATATGGGCCATTCTACCGAATTGGTGCAAAGTCACGTCGGAAATATTTAGATTTTTTTTATGTTTTATTCCCAAAACTTTGTCCGTATGTATATTGTACCATATCTACAGTACACATATCTAGTAAAAGAACAGTCAATTTTTATATTGTATTTTCAGAATATGTTGGAATGTTTTTCCTCTTCCAAAAATTGTCACTACCGAAACATCACATTTACTATAGTAAAACTAAAAAAGTATTATTATTGACCTGTCTATTGTGTTTCCTTCCCTTCTCTGAAGATTATTTTTACAAATATTTCTTGAAGGTTTTCACAATGAAATCCATAAAAATGAAATTTTTACCAAATTTTCAAGTTCAATTTATCTGTTTCGGTAGTGACTGCACTGTTTCGGTAGTGACTGCACTGTTGGATGGATGTTCATTCCTCTCCGAAAATCTTCCAAAAGGTGCTCTGGGCCGCCCTTTAGTCCACACAACACATTTATTAAAAAATTATTGGATTGAGCTACTTAACATTTCATTTTGTCACTACCGAAATCATCTGGTCACTACCATATGTTTCGGTAGTGACTGTTTCGGTAGTGACAATTCTAGCTAACTTTAAGCATAAATTAAGAATTCTAGCAAGCACACTGCTTGCAAACAAATCTTTGAAGAGATGTACACACATACAAACATAAGATTTTGCATGAAACCCCAAAAGGTTTACTTAATTGAAGAAAACATGGGTTTCGGTAGTGACAATTCTTAAGGTTACACGTCGATTTTCAGACTTTGGAACACATTTATATAAAAACTATGGGATTTAGCTACTTACCATTCAACCATGAGGGACAGGGATGCAGTGTCACTGCATGGTCAAAAATGCAGGGTCGTGGCTAAAACACAGGCTCAGCCAATGGACTAAAACTCTTGTGTTTCGGTAGTGACATGAAAACTAGGGACATGATTTTTTGAATGTAGTATAGTTAATTGATTTAAAAATTAAACCCACAATAAATCGAAATATTCCAAGTTCTGTTTCAACCCAATCATAAAGATCTTTGAAATTAAATAATTGAAAAAAAAAAAAAAAAAAATAAAAAGTGTTGTTTAAAGGCATTGAAATTTAGATGTCAGGGTTGGGGACAGCTACTTCCCAATAGAAAGTAGCCTATAAATTATGATTTTGTATATATTTAGCTTATCACTATCTCATTTAATGCAATGAGTTTATATAGACCATAACATTTTCTTAGTAAATATCTATGCCTGAATACCTAATTGTTTTGTAAATAGTTTTTATTGTTGAGGGACTGCATATTACACGAATTCGGTAGAATGGCCCATATAGTAAGCAGTATTCCATAATAAGATATGCATATTTGAGTTCTTCAACCATGAGCCCATTTAACTAGTGTAGGCAGTGACCTAAATAATGAGAATCTGAAATGAACATCAGGCCTATTTTCTCCAGCCCAGAAGCCATGCGCAGGTTAATTGACATCTGAAATAGTTTTCTGCACTTGGATCTGAGCAAAGTAAAATCAATGGTTATTGTAACTGATCGATGTGACTATTATCCACAATGTTTCTTTTGGTATGAAGAGACATATGGTTATCTTTTAAAGAATATAAGATTTTTTTAAGATTCCATCAAATCATGTTTCACATCTATCTCCAATACATAGCGTTCGTGATGAGCATTCCTGTGCCACCTATTCTTGTCAAATAAAACACTCGTACGGTACAATACAATACACTGCACTGGCATGACAACTTATGACAAAATCCGCCTGTTTTGCTGCTGCATTTTGATCTTTTCTCAGGCAGCTGATGAAACCTCTTTTGTCTTTGATGAACACCCCCTTCCGCGAACACACACACATACAGATAATGACACTCACACACAGTGCTCTGCCTGGCAACATACACAGACACACACTTACAGAGTTTTGTCGCCCCCTCCCAAACACACACATACTGTCACACACACACACACACACACACACACACACACACACACACACACACACACACACACACACACTCACTCACTCAGGTACACACTTACACTCACACACACACAACCACTCACTCAAACACAGATCTACTATTCAGTACAACCACATTGACACACATATACAAAGTTCAACTATCCCCCCCCACCCACCCCACAAATGCATTCACACACAAACACACACACACACACACACACACACACACACACACACACACACACACACACACACACACACACACACACACACACACACACACAAGTGCATGGAGCAGGAGAAATGGAGAAACAGCCAAGGTGGCAGTCGGGAGGATTTTCTCGTCAGCATCCATGACACCTGAGCAGCTGGAGGCAGACAGACAGAGCCTGTGGCACCGGCCGCTCAATACTGCTTTTGTGTGTGCGCTCGTCGAGGGACGTTGCCAAAAAAAGGAGCCTCTGTTTGGCCTCGGGGAAAGTACCTGGCGTGGAGGCCCGAAAGGTCACCCGCTTCCCCGACCGGGAGAGAACTATACCATGATAAAAGCCATTATATCGGTTAATGCTACATGTTTGGTATCCACTCTCGCCTTTCTCTCTCCCCCTCTCCTTCCCTCTCTCTCTTACACACGTACACACACACACACACACACACACACACACACACACACACATACACACACTAACACACACACACATACAAACATTAAACCATGTCAACACACACACACACACACACACACACACACACACACACACACACACACACACACACACACACACACACACACACACACACACACACACACACAAACACACACACATATAAAACCATGTGAACACAACACCACAAAATCTGACCCAGCCAGGTCCACTGGCATTTGAGAGGGAAAGTGTCTTTTGGTTGCTACTCTTTGAGCACACTGTCCCTTTGTGAGGCTGATAACGGATCCCATGCCCCCTACACCAGATCAGCTCACCGACCCGCATCCTCACGGTAGTGATGCTCGCCCGCCTGCCCACACATCTGAATCAACCAGCAGTTTTGGGCCTCTCTCTCTCTGAAGACAGGGACACACTTGTGGTTGGGTAACTGGCACAGAGACTGCATTTTGGACACTTATCAAGTTAATTATATGGTGGAGAATATTATTATCCTGGCCTGGCCACCCCCCAGAGTCAACAGAGAAGGGACACATGGACAAGGTGCAAGGCTGTGCAGTTTTATATCATAAATCTCTGGGGGTTTTTTCGCTACATGAGCTAAAAATCAACATGTGAGAAGTTCACTGTTGCAGTGCCACAAGCAGGTCATAGAGGCGTTCTCTCTGTTAAGCTGATTAGGCATGAGGTACCACCCTGTTTATACTTGCTTTAGGTGACACATTTAACCTGTAATTACACGCTCAAGCTTGTTTTATTTACAAAATGTAGAAAGTATGGGCGTATTCGGCTATTTCTGCAGAGTGTTGTACCAAAAATACACCTAGTGAAAAAAGCAGATGCCCTTAAGGTCATTTTAAGCTGCAACATATAGTGGTATAATCTTTAGTTGACAAATTGCTTCAACAATATGTCACTTGACATAAGCATCAGGGGTAGCCTTTATAACAACCTAAAACCCTTTCTAAATTCTGGTTATAACAGCCTCAAGTAGTTGGAATCAGCCTTAATATATGAAAAACGAATGTTTTCATGTAGCTACATAAGCAGAGTCCTACTGAGAGTTACTATCTAAAGTGACATGAAAGCAAAAACATTTTCACATGTGAGTAGGCTGACCTCAATAAAACAGTTGACCTCTCCATTTTGAAAATAAGGCTGTGTTCAAAAACACTTCTTCCATCCAAAATTAGCCATCTCTCTCTCTCTCTCTCTCTCTCTCTATATATATATATATATATTTTGAAATCACATGGCTCTGGGGGCCCTCATTTGTGAAAAAGAACATTCAGTGTCTGTCACTCAACAGCGTAAGTTTACCCAGGCGTTTCACTGCACACAGGCGCTTCTGCATGTGCGTCACCTTGGGCTCTGTCTAGGGGTGTCACCGCCCACTGTGAGCACTGAGATATGTCCGTCCCCCCCCCCCCCAAACCCCCACATCACCACCACCACCAGAGCTTTTATAGTGTCACCATGACCTGAGAGCTTCCCCTTGGCAACCACGGAGTGCCAATCTAGGACTAATTCGGGGTGCCATTACTCCATAACCCTATGTTTATGCAACCGCCAGTGTTTGGGTGTCAGAAACGATGCTACAGTGACATTTTAAAGTCAGACAGGGCTGGTAATAAAGGCTTCGGCGGCACCTGCCACTGCAAGGCGTGTGTGCTGTGACTTATAACGCGCTGGAAAGTGTGCAGAGGTACTCTCAACGTGCAGCCTCAGCACTCTACATAACTGCAGTGCAGGAGGCCTGGGACTGAGACCTGGGGAAGCCTTCAGGCAAGACTGTGGTGTGCTGCTTGAGCAACTGAGCAAAGCTGGTGTAATGGGTGAGAGGATGAGAGTGGGTTGAAATGGCTGTGACTCATATGGCGCAAACAATGGAGTGAATTATCCCTCTGCTTACATTACAGTCCTCATTTCCTCACTGTATTTACAGTGTAATCTGTTTTGCTAAGCTACAGTTTATATTTGGTGCAGTAATATGTCTATTAGTCGTGATAGCTAAAGTAAGATCAAGATAAGTGAGAAGGCTTGATTAAACAAATATGTTTATAGTGCTTTTTAAAAACCCTGTACACAGCATAAATCTCACAAAAGAAAAACAAACGCACATTTAAGCAGGACCCTCCACACACACACACACACACACACACACACACACACACACACACACACACACACACACACACACACACACACACACACACACACACACACACACACACACACAAACACACACACACACAGAGACCTTCCATCCCCGCCAGACGAGGTCTGGCAAGCGCCACAGTATCCATACCACCTCAGACTGGCTAAAAATGAACACTGAAAAAATCTGCCCTTTAAACATTCAGGATGGATGAGTTCATGTGAAATGCCAACCCACATGGGTTGCCTCCTCTGCCATTAAGTCTGCCATTGTCCTACTGCAGGTAAGAGGAAGTAGCAGCCAAGGATATTTCCAGGGCAAAAATAAAGGTGAATTCATGGAAGGAGGGCCTCCTCCCCACGCCAGGCCATAACTGCTGGGCGAGTCATTCATGTGCTGAAATACTAGGCAGCGTCAGATAAGACCATTAACCATGACCATAATTACAGGAGGAGCAAAACGGGTTTTCCCCATTTCAGAAATGGATGGTTTTCATTTGGCGACTTGTGCATTTTCCATTGGCTGATGCTGTTGTTGTTGTTGTTGTTTAGATGCACACTGAACGTTATATCGAGTTTATTATTTAAATGAATAGTAATTGTTTCATCTGTTTATGGATGCTGTATCTGTTGAGAAAAAATATGATGCCTATCGCTTTCTAGTGCACGTAGGGCGCACCCAGAATAACAAACACACGGCCACAGATGACTGTTATTTTTGGCGGGGTGAGGGGGTCGATGCCATAATCATCCCTGGCCAGCCACAGCTCGGAACGCGTATTTAAAGCCACACGCTGGAATGAACGGCTATGTTGTTAGCCGTGATGAAACACCACGGACTACAACCTGCCGTCCATCAACAGCTTTGGTCTCATTTAAACTCATCCGCGCTCCCTGTAATTATGAGATTCAGGAGGAGCCCACCAGCCAATCATAACACGACCGGTGGAGACGCACACAAACAACCGTCTTCCAATGCCGAGGCCGCTTCCACTTCACCGTGCGCGCCATGTCTGTAAGTGACCAGACTTGGTATAAATAGAAAAGACAGTCAAAAGAGAGGGTGGAAGTGGGGAGATGGATGGGGAAGTAAGAGAGAGAGGGAGAGGTACAGAGAGAGAACAAACACAGACAGAGGCGACCAGGTCTTTCGCAAGATTTGCTTATTATAGCTCTGGTAGCGCGTCCTGCCTCCTTGCTGCCAGCCACGGCACATCCATACCCACACGGTGCCTCTGTTTCCCACCTCCGCCCATTCCTCCGGCTCTGAGGCCTTGATGGCGCTCATCTGCGGCGAGTTCCATACACTGAGAACAGGACGCGTCTTTACTCAACCGATTGAGACTGAGCTGCAGCAGCACCTGCCATAAGAGAGACAGCAGATGAATAACTATGCATATAAGGTTATAGCTTATTTAAGACCATTTTCAGTCTTCAATTGGCATTTTTTATTTCAATTGGTAGGTGAAAGACGTTGAACAGAATGCTTACATTGTTCATAACCCTACCTTTATTAACCAACTGTTGTTGCGCAAGCGCCATTTAGCATAAATTAATTAATTACTCAATGAATTACTTTAACAGTAATAACCGGCTTTGGACAATTACAGTAGTGTAATGAATATGAGACTGAGAATACATGAGGTGGGGAGCAAGAGGTGAAAACTCTCCTTTAAAACTCGTCACACTTATTATGACCGCCTCTGCGGTCATATAACAGTGTTCGTCAAAGTTTTTTTTTTTTTTGGTCGACGATATTATATACTTAGACTTCACCACATGAAACCTGGAATCTTGGAATTTTATTTCACTTAATTATATCTCATTCTATGGCCTTGATTAGCGCAGGGGCCTATCCATTTTCTGGTCAACATTGGGATGTGCCCGTCTTTACAAGGTTACGTTATACAAATATACTATTCTGTCTCTTTATATAGTTTTCAACGCTGTTTCTATGTCCTAGTTTCAATTCATTATTGCTCACTCTATCACTTCAAATTACCCACCGCTATGCAATAGGCCTACGTCTAGTTTGGAACCCCTGCTTAACAAGCCATTTACGGTCGAAAAGCATCATCACATTATTGCCTCCTGGCCATGATGCTGGTTGGCTGACTTGAGCAAAAGTAGGGGCTTCACTTGATTCATTCAGCTATTTGTGCTTTTAGTAGACGCTGAGGTAAGACAGCAGCACATATTCAGAGCTGACATGTGAAGGGAATGTGAACGCACAGTCGGATGCCCAATAAGTGAGGAGAGTTAGCCTACTGTACGCAGAGTTGAAATAATTATAGCCCATCCATACAGCACACAGAGGGCAATGTTATCTGTTATATCCATTTGCTCCAGTGATATCGAATGCTCCATGCTACGATGAAGGTAAATTAGTTTTGTTCAGTGAGTATTGAAGGTAAATTAGTTTTGTTCAGTGAGTATTATACCTCGGCCATGGTCTTACGCAAGTGGGAATCTGCACCAATTTAGCTATCGGGCGATTGCGGAGGGACGTGACTAAATGTTTGGTGCTTAAGGAATACAATGTCATCGTGGAGAAAAAAAACAGCAGATAGGGTAACAAGTCCGGCCTAATGAGAAGTCTCCCATGCCCCCCTGGCACGGTATTGAGGTTATTACCCCTGTGTGATCCACAAGCGAAAGTGGAATCCCGTTTTAAGCACGGGGAACTCACAAAGTATTTTATTGGATCATTAAGGACTGACGACTTCTTTACCTCTTCCGAGCATTAACTCTGCTAGAGCACTCGCACACCTGATGTTGGCATGGCAGCTTTTCCTCCCGTTTCTCATTTTCAATTCGATTTTACCACGTTCTCAATCTGAACTCACAACGGTGGCTCGCTCCCTATCTCCAGTAGGAGAGGACTGCGGCATACATCTCTGACTCCATAATAAATAGGGTTGTCAGGCCATGCTTTCGCCGTACGACCCTATCTATATCTGCAATCGCTATATCTATCTCTAGAATAATCCCCTATCTCTGTCCACAGGACTGTATCTAATGGTACGCCCTGATACCTAGGCTGAGACGTACTGGAGAGGGTCATAAATCTATTCAGCCTTATTTACAGCCGCTGCTGTAGTCAGCGCTTTGAAAGGAACAAATCCTCCGTTGCCTTTGCCATCTGTGGGGGCTTGGATCCCCACTGCACCCCCCCCCAACCAACCCCCAGCTCCAGTGCCATTCCGCTGGCCAACTTGACAGCAGAAAAAAAAGATGGAACCAAGTGGCCTTTGCGTTGACTCAGTTTTGTGGCCATAATGCAAGGCTAGGTAAATTCAGCCGATTGGCTTATGTTTCATCCTGTAGTGCCAGGGTCAGAGGCAACTGGGTACGGCTGGCACATAAGCTTGGCGCCCAGGTTACTGTGTATTATAAACTGGCAGTGACCTAAGGCTATAGGAAGATGTTAATGTGGCTGTGTGACTGTAGACTAGAGGATAGAGTACCAGGGTCCTATATGAGCTATAGGCTTTGGGAAAGCTCTAACCCATTAACCCACAGTGGAATTTAACCCTTGTTGAAATCAATGCTCATCTATCAAGCCACCACCCCAGGCAAAGAGCTGTCCAGAATGGTCTATTGTGTGTTTGTGCTACACAAAACCCCAGACAGGGCTGGCGTTGGCTCATGTGTCTGTATCGCTGCCATCAAACACCAGTGGTTATCACAAACGCCTCCTCGCCCACCAGGACAGCATCGTATAATTTTGTGTTTAATGATAGCATGTGTTCATAATGGGTAGCCTTTCTCTCTCTCTCTTTCTCTCTATCCATTTGTCTGTACCTCTCTCTGTCTCTCTTCCTCATATGCAGAATCACTAGTCACTTAGTAATGGTCACTTGATCCTCAGGCAAGTAGCAACATAGATATACATACACTATATTCCCAACTGCAATTTATACACCACCAACTCATGCAGTCACCTACGGATGTTCAAAGGGTCATTATTGTCGCTTGGTCGGTTACAAAAACACAGTTGGCAATTTATGACCATATTGACAGTCTTGCGGTTGTACGGCATACTGTAATGAGTAATGGATATCATTAGCCCCCCCCTGCCCGTTTTTTCATTACTGCTCCAGCCAGCTATAATGATTTGCATGCAGACTATGGAGGCTATAGACTGGGTTGGTGCTAAATAAATGTCACACGGGTTAGGATCTGGGGGATTATGGAAATACCACTCATCAGACTGATCAAGTATTTTATAAAAATGTCATGGCAAATGTCAGTTCCTGTCGTGACAGTTAAATACATAGCATTATGGAATGCTACTATTATTGGTAACTGTCATGCAGGCCCACGGTGTCTCTTGCTCGGGTCCAGGCACATAATGATCTCCACCCTTTGACCCCCCCCCCCCCCCCCCCCCCCCCCCCCTGACAGCAGGCATGCTTTCACGGCAGATATCATAACAGCATGTTTTATAGGCTGCCATGTTACATACTAAATGAACATGACACTGTTATATCATTATAAATAATCTACCTTAAAAATGATGAATGTGATGTATTTGCCCTGACAGGTCCATGACATGTGTATGCTATTCTTATGAACTGAGGGGGTGGGTGCAATGAACATGTTGCCATGGATTTTCTTGTGGTTGTAGGACCTTTGTGCTACATATCAGAGACAGTGTGGCAAAAGTATTGTAATGTTACTGGGCTACATGGATGTAACCCAAGATCATCAAAGGGAAAGCCCCAAATAGTCAAAAAGGTTAGTAAATCCCCCTTGTCGGCCGCCCAGAGTTGTCTACAGATGTATTGCCAGGATGGATCTATTGAGAGGGACTTTCGGAATTTAAGAGAAAATCAGGGTTTCATACTCAATATCTACAGCAGCATAATATATCTGTGTTTGTTGATAATAGGCTACACAGGTTGCTTGGCATCACAGAGTGGACAAGGGAATGTGACGCCCTCTTGCTGTGTACACAGATTCTGCAGAGCAAGTCCTCTCTCTCTGCTGTGATTGCTGCTTTTTCAAAGCCATTGTCAGTGACTGCGAGGACTCAGCCAATCTCGTTCCTGTGACGCTAAGCAAGGTTGGATTTAGAAGCTCTGCGCCCCTGCCTTCATCATGACATATAACACACCCACCTCAGCTCTCGCACTCTACACAACTATTTCCTCAAGTCTACGCCTAGGTGTAGCTTCTGGACTGAACAAAAAATCTTACACTTGTCAGAAATAGCATTCTTTCGTCGTAGTTGTTGTGATCGCCGTGCTGACGTGAGTATCTAGAAATGTACACTTTGCCCGACGGAAGCGGATTGGTGCATCACTTTCTCTTCGTCTTCTGCGCACGTTGATTGGTTTTATATCGTGCTTCAAATGACTGCACTGCTTTGACCAAGTCTGGGCTGCTGGAGGTTCCTGGAGAAAACCGTACGTTTCTATGTGAACAACTAGCAGGAATTGAAACAACACCTCTTACGACACCTCTGTTCTGCCATGGAGCACAAGTTGCCGGCTACAAATGTCTTCCTAGTGCTCAGATGATGTGGACCGGAGGTTTGTGCGCTGCAGATCCGAGGATGGACCGCTCCGTTGAGGATCTGGCGAACACACATCATTGTGGATGAAAAGCGCATACAGAAAGAACGTCGCTACTTCTGAGGCATGAATGCTGCGAAAGTGTCACACCGTTGAGTTTATGGTTCGTTTCGGAGCTAGGAGATATTTTTTGAATGCTGCATGCACAGGTTCGCCACTGGCCCGTGCGTGGTCAACCTATAGGCTACACCTGGCGACATGATCAGAATTTGGTCGTTTTGAACTGCCAAGAGAAGTGGATCGGCGTTGGAAATTGACAACTGTATTTTGAAAAGCAAGCTGTGCTCTTATCTTACAAAGCTGGCAAATGAACATGGTAACGTTAATGTATACCTTTTGAAATTAGCGGTCAGCGTGGTGTACACCTTTTGCGATGTAGTGTGTCTCTTCGTTTTTGCTCTTATTATTCTCATCGAACAGGACACTATGAAGATGATACTCTTTCGTAAATTTCGAGTTTTAATTCTCATGGTGTTCCTTATAGCATGCTCGATGCATATTATGATAGACTTGTTACCAAAACTGGAGCGACGGAGCAACAGCGCCTGTTCTTGCCCTCACCGACAGAGCGAGGAGCCTCAGAACTGGGGCAAACATCGACCCAGGACGGGACCAGATTCGGGCTGGCCTAACAAGCACACTTTGCGAATTCTTCAAGACTTTAGCAACGAGCCTAGCTCTAATCTGTCCTCACATTCACTGGAAAAAATAACAGCCACTGGAGATAAAACAGAAGCTCTTCAAAGACTCGAACATTTCGCACAAAACAGCGAGGGCAAGAAGCAATTTATCGGGGACGCAAACTCAAGCAAGAATGTACCTGTCAAAGGTTCTCGTCTTGCTGCGTTGTATGAACACCCCCTCTACAAAAGACATTTGCCGTCACTGACAGACGAGGACACGTTATTCAACGTCAACACGGACATACGATTTGACCCGAAAGCTGCAGAGAACCAAGAATGGTATCCATACTAAAATTCTGAATTGTTTTATTGTTATTTATAATAAGAAGCCTCACCGTAACCATACAGTAATTTCAGACGCATATATTTAGATTTAAAACCACTACATTCTCTTGCCACTATAGCACAGCATTTTCATAGGAATTGAATGTTCTTTCTTAAATTGGGCCTTCTGATAAGCAGTTAAACTTTTTGAACTGGACGACCTTGTCCTTCACATATTTGAACACAGACATTGTTTCCTTATAATGACACAGTATCCAAATAGGATTTGTGAAATCACCTCACATCAGCCCCTGGCAGTTCACTGCAAACTTTGTTTCTGTTGCCTGTGTTGTATTGTTGCACCCTTTACCTGATTCCCCCTCTGAATGTTGCACTGCCGCCACATATCCGATTCCAGTCACTCTAAGCACAACATGGCTGCAATCTGCAACTTTATGCCTAACCACTGCACCCTGTTCCTTTTAGTCCCTGTCTGTGATTGTGATGTGCTTTCTTCCTAAGGCATACTCAAGGCAAGGATGGAGAGTACACTCAAAATGGAGAGCTGTCAGCAGATGCCTATCCAAACTGGCTGCGCTTCCACATAGGAATAAACCGATACGAGCTCTATTCTCGCTACAACCCGGTCATCGAGGCCATGCTCAAGGATCTTGTGACTCAAAGAATCACCAGTGTTGGTAAGCAAAACTGATTGTGAACTGAGTGGAACCACTCTGTATGTATTAATGACAGTGAAGCTGGATAAAGAACTTTAAACAGAACAACGACAATAAAGAATAACTGTGTTATCCAAATAAAGCATGGATTGAAATGGATCTGGTAAGATATTAATGTCTGTACGAATCAAACTTGTTGTTGTCCTGGCTTATCAAAGTACACACAACCCCCCCCCCCCCCCTCCCGTCCTACCAAACAAAGACAAATGAGAGTACTGAAAAATGCATCACTCTTAGCAAAAACTATTTAGACATCTGACATATCCTGTGAAGAATTGTACCTTATCATTTCCACCATGTTCTGCCAAATGGCCTTTTAACTACGGCCTTATCAGGCCTTTCCCTAAGCATTTTGTCCAATGCCCCCAACGTCCTCCTCTAACTTGTCAGTTTGTGTTTGTAATCAGGCAGTTAATGGGCACCCATTCTCCCCTCATCATACAAAAGTGGCAATTTATTGGCTCTTAGTTAGGTGCGAGCGTGAGGGGTCAAGAGGTCATTCACGTGCTGTATTTTCTGGACGTTTTCCTGATTGCAGCAGCTTACGTTTCCTTGTTCTGTTCCGACAGCCATGAAATCGGGAGGCACACAGCTGAAGCTCATCATGACATTCCAGAACTACGGCCAGGCCCTGTTCAAACCCATGAAGTAAGTGGCCTTCTCCCAATCTAAACCTCCCGTCACATGCTGTGCAGTCTGTCGCCTTTGTAGTGGATCTTATGGGCCTGTTGCCTCAGCCTTGACCCTGGTGTTAAGCTCCCAGTTTTGCAATCATTGCTATCAGTTTTTAGCTGCTGTTGTTGTTGTCATGGTGTCGAGTCACAGTTTTAGGACACAAAAACTGCTATTAAATGGCAGGATTCACAAATATACATCATCCCGATAATTATGCAGACTTGCAATTACAGCCCCTCGGTCATAATCACTATAATTTACTGCAGAGTTAATCATTCTTGCCCTCGTTTTTCTGATTGAATTGTGTCAGTTCGCTGCACAGTGATTTCAATCTGCGGGCAGGAGGAAAGGGATGTTTGGGTGGGTGGACGAGAGTGTGTGTGTGTGTGTGTTTGTGGGGTGTGTGTGTGTAGGGGGGTAGATGGGTGGGGAGTCCTCTGCCAGCTCTTCTCTGTTAATTGAAGTGATGCGCCAATGCCACGAGCCTCAAATCATAGTGACAGCCTGACAGGCAGGGTGCACACCCACCCCTGCCTGTGGTCGCTGCGGAGCGATAGGCTATTTACATTGTCTGCCAGGGACATCCTGTATTTAGTCATTCTTGGCTTGTTTTGGGTCGTTGGGACTTTGCTTTGTTTACCGACGTGTGGTCATTCATTTGTCACGGTCGCGGTTTGTCCCTAATTGATAAATACAGACTTGGTAGAGGAGAGGAGTGGGGTGGGCGTTTGGCAAAGTGGAGCGGGATGGCCTCCCCTTTATCGGGTGGAAGTAGCCCAGCTCCGGGTAATTTACTGCTTTCATGAATACTTGGGTTTGTCATGTTTCTGAGAAGGCATTTCTAGCGTTGCTGTCAAACCTATGACCACCATGCTTTCATTTTCAGAGAGCGTTTCTTTTTCTTTTCCTGCTCCAATGATTTTTTTTCCCCTTTTTGTTTGCGTTCTCCCTTGGCTCTGCCATAGATCTATAGCGTTGAAGTGGAGGAGTCACACATTTGTAATTCGCTTCTCCCTGTCCGGGCTGTCTGTGTGGCCATGGTGGCGCTTCAAAAGGGCCTCCTGACTGATCAAAGCCTGTGCACCGTTCTCCTCTGCTCCACTGAGCATGCTGCTATAGTGGGTGAGGGACCTGAAGCTGCGTGGATAGGCTCTAAGCTGGCCTGCTATGGCCCCAGCCCCTGTCTCTCTCTCACTGTCTTTGCTGTGTGTGTGTGTGTGTGTGTGTGTGTGTGTGTGTGTTTGTGTATGTGTGTGTGTGTGTGTGTGTTGGGGGGACAGCATGCCTGCGGAGTTGTGGCTTAGGTATGTCATTTCTAAGCGTGCTGTGCCTGAGAAGAATTCCTCTGAGGCTTGGAGCGGTTTTCGCAATCGGGGAAGGGCCTGGTTTCACTAAAGTTTTAGGTGTGTGCCAAAAAATGAGTTTGGCATGAAACGGTAATGGGTGCGATGTGAGGGTGGGGGGTGGATAGTAGGAAGGGGAGGTTTCTGCGATTGATCAAGCCTTCAGAGCATTTTGATTTTGGTTTATTTGTGTGGAATTAAGATGTTGGTGGCGCGGTGCGGCA
Organism: Sprattus sprattus; assembly: GCF_963457725.1. NCBI lineage: Eukaryota > Metazoa > Chordata > Actinopteri > Clupeiformes > Clupeidae > Sprattus > Sprattus sprattus. Next base: position 39,899,057 of record NC_137922.1, on the reverse strand, counting down.
TGGGGGCATGGGGGTTTGGCTGTTTAATCTGTTGAGGGATCAGAGAAGGCAAACAGAGAGAGAGATGTTTTTATTGGCTTTCAATTTAGCGCTTCAGAGTCTCCCATCAGATGTTTTGCTGAGGCCTCGGTGATATGAGCCACTCTTTAGAACTGACACTGTATACCATCATAGGCTGGGATGGCTCCAGCCGTCAGACCCTATTGATCCAACGGGTGTCGGTTTTCCTCAGGAGTCCTTATCTGGTGCAGTAAACGCTCTGTACTCCCTACTCAGTCATTATTGTCCGTCTAATTGGAAAAATACAAAAACTCTTCCATCGTTATAGGCAAGATATGAGATGCGCTGTCGCAACATGGTGCGGTTTTGAATCATGAATCATGGGCCCCAGTCTGATGGCTGAATTTCCTTCATGTTGCTCATTTAGTGTGGATGCTTGTAGGGACGCATGCACACAGTGGAAACACGTGGTGTTGGCCCTGGCTCGCGTTTTTGCTTTTTCCTGTTGCTTTTTGTCTCCGTCATTATGGGAAGCAGTGGCGACTCCTAGTGGGAGCCAGGGGAAGCCAGACTTTCATAGAGTTAAACGACTCGACGAGAAAATCTCGACAATGTGAAATAAACTTACATGAATCATGACATGTCTTAATATTTCAATTTTGATTTTGTCCGTTTTTAATTTTTACCATGACTGTGGTGAGAGGGAAAGGTTTTAATGTCATATCGTTGTAAGTCTCTTGCTTTATAGTAGGCTTGTACGTGCGTTCCGTGCCGCCAAGGGGCAGCCAAACCAGATGCGCGCCCACTTGGCCTCCTCTCACTTTTTTTTTTTAGAAACAATTACCAATCAGTGTCGAGTGTTGTTCTTCTCTGACTGGACTGTGAAAGAGAGAAAAACATGTGCGTGTAAAGTATAAATAATGACTGAAGAGTAATGGCATATACGTCATAAGGGTCACTGCTCCTACATGTAGTCTGTCTGGAGATTCAGCTCTTGGCTTCACAGGGACATGAGAGTGCTTTTAAAATAGGAGAGATATCTTCCTGGCTGATTTGGTGCTTTGGGGCAAATGAAAACAGCCATGTGGATAGGCACTCAATATTGTAAAGATGGGTTGCATCAAATGCTTCAGTAATCAAGGTGCTATTTAAAGGAATCAAGCGTTTCATTTGCAAACAGGCCTGTCTGTGATACTGGCCTGTGAGGCGTGAAATGCTCCGAAATGGATCTGTTCTTGTCACAGACTGGAGGACAAAGGGACAAAGGGACAATGACAGAGTTGTTCTCTCATGCTTTCATTGTTGGCCGCTTTTTGTCCCTCTCTTTTTCCTCCCAATCTGAATGCTGAGGAAGATGTCACCCACATTTCTTTGACAGCCTCCACCATCCACCAGCCACACACACACACACATACACACCCTTCCTGCTCCAGACACCCAATTTTTCTCTCTGTTATGGGAAATTGCTCACAAAATGGTCCTGTGAAAGTATCCGCCACCGCTGCGCAATGTCGACTTCCCCAAATAGACCGGCACCGCACACGCGCTTGTGAGCGGCTAATTTGGCTGAACAAAGCAAATGAGTGATAGCTGATTTCCTGTCTCTTCATGCTTATGATGACATTAGCAGTGGCGTCGCTCGCCACTAATGATATTTCCCAACGTCCCACGGGAGTGGTAGCTTTTAGACTGGGAGGGTTCCGATTGATTGGCGCGCGACTGCTGCTTCATTGCCTGTGGTTTTTCTTGCGTCACACACAGGTTGGTTAACTATCCCTCATGTGCGGACCAGTCACCCAGAAAGGGGCTTTTGCCAGCTCCAGCTGTGTTCTGGACCTGGAAACAATTTAAAAGAGAAGTAAAGTGCTCCACTTCAAACAAGGTCAGGCATACATGTAAGAGACACTCAAGCTGTGCAAGCCCTTGGCTGTGTTTCTAACCTGAACAATCCAAAGGCTGTGTACTGCCGAGGGGTGGGCTGGTGTAGAAATATGACCGACACCCTCCCCCCTTACTTCCCCCTCCTTCATAACAGGAGGGAAGACTTGACAGGCCTTAGAATCCTCACACAGTTCCATGCCGAACGCCATTACTGCAGGGCCTAAGGCTAGGCTGCACTGTTGCACTGTGTGAGCGTTATCTTATCAGCTAGGAACAAAGTGCTAGGAGGTTTTCCTCTGTGATGTTATCTGCAGCGTGTGTTGCTTTTATTTAGCAAATCACTTTGTGTATTCGGCTTGGGGAACGCAGATCTGTCAAGGTGCCATTTATAAAACACCGTTATTATTAAATCAAATATTTCTCTGGCTTGTACTTTTTTTATGTGTTTGTGTGTTTTTATTGCAGTCATTTATCAGAAAGGTATGAAGCGGAGAGAGAGATGAGGGATGACAGTTGGTTATTCTGAGATGCATTTCTGAGATTTGATTAGGCAAAAAAGGGAAGAAAGCTAGGAAACTCATTTTGGGATGCTTGTGAGACAGTCACATTACAATCAAAAGAAATTTTAAGGACCAGAATCCCGTTTAGAAACCAACTTCAGGTCCATTGCATAGTTATTCCCTTTTCATTGCCATGTGTCAATGTTGATCAGTCACTCACTTTCGGAGTGGTACACAAGTGGCAATTTTCATGCGTCTCACTTTCAAAAAGTCACGTCATTTTCTTGTTGTTGACAGAAAAAAAGACAATATTGTCCATGACATGCCGCAATAAGCAAAAAAACTGAGAAAAGAACAAACCCTCAAGCCTCTGAGAAAAGCCTTTCTGAGTGACCTCATACTGTCTCTGCCTGAAATCACTGAAAATTTAATAATCCCATTATTTGTTGAAAACACAATGTCATGTAATATTAAAATCTAAAGAGATACTGTCATGGGACTTGGCCAGCGGGAGATGTATCTGCATATCAGAGTCTGTTTAGCACTCATCCTGACACAAACTCTGACAGCCTTGCAGGCACATTGTTTGCGCTCCGCTTCACTGCGGTTTTTATCATTAAGATGCTCAGAAATCAGGCCATGCTTAACACTGCCGCCAATTAGCAAAATGCTAATACAGCCCTTCCCCTTCTTGCTCCCTCCTCCATGTCTTCTGTGTACGTGGCTAATTACATCTGCCACAATTCACGTACGCCTACAACGCCCCCCAACCCGTCTTGGTTCCTGGCGTCTAACAACAGTGTAAGTCTGTCAGACGTTAGCTGGTGTGGAACCAGAAGTGGCAAACCCATCTGCAGCAAGAGCCTTTCCCTGGCTCTCCTCTCCCTCCCCCTGGGGTGAGGCTCTGCTGTCCTGGACCTCGGCCTGCATTTACGCCGCATTCCATGTCCAAGCGTCCATTAATTATACCTCTAAACACAAGTTTTCTCTTTGGGCAACTATGCACACCTCCACCCCCCCCCCCCCCCCCCAACCCGATGCTTCTGAAGCTCAAATCCCCAGTAGAGGCTGAAACGTGGAGCCCACCAGCAGATAGCTATCTGTTTTATAACCTGTGGTTACTGTCAGGAAGGGGCCGTAGGGCGTGATTAGCAGATGAAGACACGCAGGGTAAAACACCATCTTCACAGTTGTTAAAATTCTTGATTGTCAGTCTTGGTTATGAGAGGGAGCAAGGGGTGAGGTTCTGGCTCCCTTCACAGAAGGATGAGCTTTGTAATTGCCCCTCCACGTACCAGACCCCCGTCTCGAGACGTCTCGTCGAACATGGGGAATAATTGGAGAACGACAGCAGTGAAGGGAGGGAAGCAAACAGAGTGGCTCCATAACTCTGTCAAGCGTCGTCGGTACTGAGGAGACCCGTAGAGCCCAAAGCGAGGCTTTGAAGACATCTGTTCAGCAGCTTAGCCCCTAAACACAAGCAACCGCCCCCAACCGCCACCACCGCCACCACCACCCCTCCTCTCCAGATCTTCGCCATGGCTTTTCAACAGTTGACTCTTGAAGTGATCTGACGAGGGAGCACGTGGAGTTGCTCGCCTTAATGGCTTCTACCTTTCTTTCTTTTAGAGCCTACTTGTTCTCATGTTTTCTTTGTCGGCCTTGTCAAAACAAACAATGGAAATGGCCTTGGCTTGTACAAGTGCCTCAGTCTCAGGTCTCAACAGGAACGCTGGATGTCTTAACTCCCCTCACTGCGTCCCTCCTCTTTGTCCTCTCCCCGTGACCCCCCACTGCTTTTGTTTACCCATTATTACAACACACCATCAATGCGGCTTTTGTTATACAGTTGACGTAGGCCAGAATTATTCTGCACACTCATTTGTTTGTGTGTGTGGGTGTGTTTGTGTGAGAGAGAGAGGGAGAGGGAAAGAGATGGTGAGAGAGAGAGAGAGAGGGAGCGAAAGAGGGAGCAGGAACAGAAACAGCGAGAGGCCTTGTGCTTTTCCTCGTTTCTTATCTGCTGGCTGATTATTAATGTAAATTTTTTGTGGCGAAATGAAAGGATAACAAGGAGAAAATAACATATGGCCCTTTCAATGACTTAGAGGCGGATTAGCGTTTGGTCGAGCCCAGTCAAAATTACTATTCCGACTGCTACTGCACATGGTTTTAACCTCAACTATTTTAATGGACTTCCCCCCCACCCTTCCAAACGAGATATAACGTAAGCAGTTTATCCGCTGCGTGGCACAAAGTTTGTGGAAAACGGCTTGCAGAACATTTGAATCTGTTCCCTTACTGCTGTTTGTCATGGGCCCTCCAATTTCCCCATGTGAGAAAAACACTGCATCCTGTTTGTTTTACAAGGTCGGCAAACATGAGCTTTGGAAGAAAATCTCTGATCCACAACAGCTCGGAGACATCCCATTCTCCGGATCAATGACTGACAGTAGCTCTGGCGCTTTCAAACAGTTTGCTCAACAGAAAGAAAAAACACACTCATACACACACACACACACAAACACACACGCGGGCACACACATGCGCACACACACACTGAAAAACACAGACAGCATAAAAGGGCCCATGTCTATTTTGAGGCCTTTTGTTGGCACCGCCACTTAGTTAGGCAAAGCCACGCCCTGGGGCCCATGTGGAAATCTACCCTGTGTGTGTCTGCTCCTGTAATGCTGAATAAAACCTAAAGGTCACCTTAGGTCAAGGTCATTTCACAAGCAAACTGTAATGGTTCCATCACAGCCTCCATGTGGGAGGCGGAAATTAGAAGAGAGAGGGAGAGAGAACGAGGAGTGGCAGTAAGTTGATGCGAGTGTTGTGTGAGTGAGTCATCACAGTCAGCTATCCGTAGATTCTTGTGAATGGGGTTTATTTTCGTTGGACTGGGAGGGGCCGGGGGTACAGTTTGGAGGGGGAAATGTGACAGAGGACCACTGCCATTCACTCGGGCACTGGAGAGGGCAGCCCAGACTCAAACGACCTCTTCATTTCCCAGAGGACCCTCATGCGAGAGGAGGGAAGAGCTAATATATTAGTGTGACTAATGGAAACGAGCGTCAGCGTCTGACACATATAGCAGCACAGACATGACCTGATGTTTATTGATCTGCTCTTCAGCCAGCAAATTTAGCTAAAGGCTTGCTCTCTCTCTCTCTCTCTCTCTCTCTCTCTCTCTCTCTCTCTCTCTCTCTCTCTCTCTCTCTCTCTCTTTCTCTAACTTTCTCTCTCCCCTATCTCTTTCTCTCTGTCTTTCTCTGTCCCTCTTTCTCTCTCTCTCTTTCTCTTTCTCTCTCAGAGGATCAGTCTCTCCAAAGCTGTATATGTTTTGTGAAGGCTGCTTTGTGTCCATATGCCCGGTACATGGGGCTGCTTATTTTATGCATGTATTGAATATGTGCTTTAAATACATGCTCTGGACTCGCTAGGCAGAAGTTACATAGTGTGCTGAGGTCAACTTCGTTCCGAGATTAGATTCGCCCAGTGCTCTCGTGGCTAGGGGGCTGGATATAGTATGTGAGCAAATGTTTGCACAATGTATGTTAAAAGTCAACACAAATGTGCTGTAGTTGTGGCGGATTTGGCCATTAGCCCAGAACCAGTGAATACCACCACACAAATCGTCGTTTTATGGAAATTTCATGGTCTGTCATAAAAATATTATTACTGTAGTCGGTGATGGGGAGATTGTGAAACGGTGATGCAATCACAGAGTCCTGTCTCTTTCTGTCTCCTGTCTCTCTGCTATTTCCTTCATGGAGTTTCCACCGGAATTAAACAAATATGAGTCACTGCTCAGCCAGGATTTTTCATCAACTCTAATCATTCTGTATCCTTGCACCCCCATAGCTGTCTTCTTTCTTTGTCATTTATTCTCTGTCATTTATTATCACTGCATTTTCCAGCCTGACCCCCTGTTCCTTCATGAGTATTACAAAATAACTGGAAATTATGAAGGTCTAAAACGTTACAGCTGCCAAGGGTGTACATTTGTTTTTTCTTTTGGTTCGTCAAAGTGTTTTTCCTTCGTTCTCTCAGACTTGTTTTCCCCCCATAAAGCATTTCAGACTGTTCCTATAAATGTTTAACAAGGTTGATTCCAGCGCTGCTGTCCAAAATGTGTTCCCCCTGCGCTTCCTGGTCCTCTGAGGTCAGTTCACCGTGCCCGGGTCACGACTGCGCTTGGTGTCATCGTGGTCTTTATGTGAAAACAGCTCCGGAAAACAACGAGGCGGTTCAGGCGTTTTAAGACCGTCCTAGAGAGATGCTTCGTAGGCTTTGGGTTAAATTTAGACAGTGGGGCATTGGGCCAGTGTATGTCCTTAAGATTATGAAACATTGCTGGCGTACTCTCCTCATGTTCATAAAACCTTGTTATGCATTGAACATTTAGCTTTCATTTAAAATATAAATACACATTTTGAAGGATTAGTTGTCATACTTGTCAGAATATTAACCCCCTGCACAAACTTGTTCAGCTCCACACGCGTTGTTTAAACGCGCTAACTGCTGTCGCCTTCTGCTGGGCTCTTTTTTGTACTTCGCTACAAGGTTTCTGTTCTGCTGGAGCGATTAACACCCATCATGGATTACATGTTAGTCATGTTAGCGGCTTCACGGCTGATTGCCTGAGGGCCGCTAAACAGCAATCTCAGCCACAGCAACAGTTGGGTGCAAGAGATGCCAGTGGGTGAGCCAGACTGTAGGGGTGGATGAACCCCCCCCATCTGCCCCTGAACCGTCAGCAGCAACCCCCGCCAGGCACCAGAGAGGCGAGTGGGCCCTGGCGTGCACCCCGCTCTGATGGCACTCAGCACGGGGCCAGACCGGCTCTCTCTGTTGCTATTTCCAGAGTGCTAACTGTCTGTCTGTCGGCCTTATCAAGAGCTTCAACCTACCCACCCACCAATTTGGTGTGCTTTATGGTCGGACTCTGACCACGGTTTCTGGGAGGCTTCTCCGACTAAGCTTGTTGAGCATCTGCTGCGTTACTTTACTAGAGGATTGAAATGATGGGTTTCAACAGAGGAAGATGGATGTCAATATATCAATGCGTCATGTGTTACGGCCCTCCACTCCACTGGCTGTTCCGCCTTCCTCTCTTATGGAATTTAGCTTTTGTGTTCGATTTTGTTTGACACCTGTAGACACTGACTTGCACTACACTTTCGTTTTATTTTCCACTATGCTGACGTTCTTGACATTATTTATTCTTTAATAAATGTACTTATTATTTGCAATCTGCGTATGGCCTCCTCCTTCGAGCCAAGTATGCATAACACATGAAAAACAACTTCTGATCGTTTTTCTGAATGGTAAGCCTAGAAATCCTGCTCTGCATTTTGTCATGGATATTACCAGCCAACAGAATGCAGTGGGGACAACTTCTGAGACTTATTAAAGTGCATAGTCATGCGTTGAATAGCCAAAATCAAAAGGATAAATACAGTTGCTTCTACATAAACCCTGTGGATTTGGGGCGTCTAGGACTTAAGAAATACTGCTTTTGCAATTAAGTGCGTGTTAAACGGGTAAACAACTTCAGACACAAGTCGGTTCTTGCCAACAGCCAGCCACCAACAGTTAAGGCAGATTCTGGCAGTATAATTACTCTAATTGTTCCTGCAATAAATGTTCTATCCAGACATGAAAGTATTCGGAGACCATATTTAATTACCCACACGCTAGGGCTCAAAGAAGTGCTCACTGGCGGAGTCATGCTTTTTATGGAGTGTTGCTTAGAATGTGAATCTAACGAGAATCAGAAGAGACCTCTCCTCAGTGAGAGGCTCTCAGTTGGCTGTGTGTCAGACAGTGGGTTCAGGGCATTATGCAAGTGACTAAGAGACCAAAGTAGAGCTATTCTTAGCTGAATTTGTGCTGTTGGTTAAATTTAGATGCCATAACTTTATTGAAGCAGTGGGATGCTTTATCTTGGTGGGATGTTTACCTGCTTGTTTATCTTGCGTAGGGTGAGGAGATAAAACAGAGCAGATTATCAAGTGAAATTTTCAAACACGATTCTCGAGTCTCGACACCTTGTATACTTGACCGGCATTAAGAGGCCCCGAGTCATTTTACCTTTCCTCGCGGAACAGATAAGATTCACAAGGAGAGATTACAGGGACTGCTTCACTGACATAAAATAGGGCATCTTTTGTCCGCTTGCCACACAGGGCGGTGGCTAGTGCAGGGGAGGCAATTACCAGACCCCATTATAGCTCATATGGAAGCCAGGAAAAGGGCGGGGGGTGGGGTGGGGGGGTTAGTGATTGTTTTACACTGAATGCCAGAGAGCCTATGCGCTCTGTCAGACACTGAGTGGGCGGGGAACGAGATGGAGATTATTAAGGCAGAGGATCAGAAATTGGATCTGTAGACCCTCTTTCCCTCGGCCCCTCCCCACCAGCGCTTACCTCCGGTCGGTATGAGGTGAGACAGAGGAGCCTCTGTCTAGGAACCGCTCTCAGTTGTCGGCTATTGTCTGAGTCATGACTCACTTTGCTCCTGGCCATCAAAGCTCAGGAGGAGGCCACTTGCCATTGGTGGGAAATCCATGGATAACAGAGAGGGTGGGTAGTGTGTGGGTAGTGGGGGTGGGGGGGGGGGGGGGGGGGCACTCTCTAGGCTAAGCTTACAGGAACAGATCGAAAGACCCTCAGAGAGAAGGAGGGAGGCAACAGTAGGAGAGGGTTAGACAGACATGTGAACAGCCAGGGGAAAACGGTGCCCTAACATGTCATTCAGTGTTTGCTGAGCTTGTGTCAACACGGAGTGCAGAAATTGCATGGATTCTATAGCTTAGGGCGCAACATACTGTAGGAGCACGTGGCAGCTTATCGGCAACAAAGGACCAGTAGTGTAATGGATGTTTTGTTCTGCTCCATCTTTAGAGAGCAAGCACACATTAGATACTTTGACACAAACACTGGGTTGTGACACATACATGATAACAGATGCATACGTTTTTTTAGTGGTTGTGCCATTTGTGAGGTCAGAGGAATTGAACTGTGTTAGCTGGTTTACTGAGAAGAGTTTTTAAAGAGCTTTCTCTGAAACAAGCTAAATCCCTGTTTGTGAATCCTTCCCTGTCTTCAAGTCAAACGGGATTCAACTTGGCAGTAAACAGATAGTCCAGAGTTCTAGAGGTCTTTGTGCAGATCCTCGTGCTGCACATACTGAGCTGCAGTCTTCCGTCCTCCAGGGACTGTTTGGATGCCATATGTAAAGTGGATTCCCAATCTGGAGCGCACTTCAATGACCCCGCATCCCGACCAGAGAGGAAATGCCTCGTGCTCACCAGGGTCTGGTGAATGATTTCTTCATGGGCCTTGTGTTCAGATGTGTATTCCATACTTTTGTGAGCTGAGGTGAAAACATGGCCATAATATACACGTCTGCATATCGTTACCATTACTGGTTAGGGCTCCTGGTCTTCTTAAGCATATGGACAATGATTTTATCATTTGATCTGACTGATTTTATTTAATACAGGTTAACGAAAATAAAAAGAATATGTAACTACATTTTTGGCAGAGCAAACATCTATTCTTGGTGTGGTGTCTGCTGTTTTACTGCATTCAGCCATGCAGAGATTGTAGATGTGGGTTAATGGTTGTCTGTGATCCACTTAGCCATTATGAAGTCATTTAAAGAAAATAAAGACCAAATTGTGGAACATTTCGGTTAGTTAGCTGACTAATGGAGAAGACATCTGGCCTTCTTCCTAATGAAACCATTGTCATTTTCCAGGCCCCCGGTTGTATGAGTTTTTTTTTTTTTTTTTTTTTTTTAAGTGTCACACCGAATCAGATGCAAACCCTATCACCTCTTTTCAGTGTGCCAAGCCAGTTCTTTGTTCTCTTCAATGCACAATGTAATTGCCCCGTAACTTGATAAAGTCTGAGGTCAATCTTTTATAAATGAAAGCAGCAAGACTAAGAATCCACAAAGAGGTCCAGAGTGAATACACAATGTCGACTGTTCATCATAAAATATGTAGAACATCCAACGGAGAGCGCATTATCTTTTCATTTGCCTTTTGTTTGGAGACAAAAAAGAAACAGAGGCACGAGACGCTTGAGAGAGTGAAAGGGCTTTGAGGGCGCTCTCTTCTTTGGCTCTGCGATTGGTGCGTGCCATCCTCCTTCCACTCCATCCCTCCTCCCTCCTCTTCATCACTCAAAGCGAGCCCATCCAGGGCACAGGGGTCCACCGTCTTTCCTTTCCTTTTTTTTTTTGTTCAGCGCCAGCGGTCTGTCAAATGTGGCACTTAACTCCATCCTTTTCTTTCTCTCTCTTCTCTCTGTCCTCCCTCTCTGCACTCACCCATGGATCTGTGTGTGTGTGTGTGTTGGGGGGGGGGGGGGGGTTCTTTGCCTCAAGGGATGGAGGCATGTTTGACCGACCCGGACTCTCATCCTCGTAGAAGGATTCATTACCCCGTCGGCCCTCACCCCCTCCCGCCAGCCGCCAGCTTCAGATCTTGTCCATTAAAGCTGTGGCGGAGAGCCGCTTTGGAATATGAAGGCATGGACTGCCCCTGGCCCTCTGACATTCTGACTGTGTCATCATTAACCCGCTGCGATCTAACAGCCTGCGCCCGGGGAACAGTGGCACTGCAGCGGTGCGACACGCCGGGATGGGGCGAGCACTTAACGGCACTCGGAGGACACAGAGGACGACTCTGAAACGTCAACCGAATTATGCACAAGTTATCCTATTATGTTCTGGGACAGAGAGAGGGAGGAAGGGAATTTCCTTTTGGGGAGATGATCCATTGAGAACTCCTGGGCCCCATCCCCCCCCCCCACAATCAGCCTCTCCTGTGTTCATTGATTTGAGAATATCCTCAGCTTGGTACAGAATGCATAAGTCAAATTGAAGGGGTCGTTGGGGTAGGAGGGGTGAAGGGGATGCAGCAGAAGTGAATTAGTATGTTAGTGTGTGTGCCTAAGTCGAGACTGGCAGCCTCATCCATTTCTGCTTGCACATCTATGGGAAAGAGGCTGTGGAACACAACATTGCTTTCCCTAATGTGATTAAGGATGCAGAGAGCTAGGCTCAGAAGCTGGGCTTTAGCAAGATGGGGGGGGCGGGGTTGTGTGTGTGTGTGTGTGTGGGGGGCGGGGGGGGGGGGGGGGGGAGAAAGTACGTTTGTACTCGCCTGTAAACTTTATGGTGTGCCACAACACAACTAAACGATGTCTCGCATGCTTGTTAGAGGTTTGTGCAAATAAGAATAGATTATGGACGCACATTTTCCTCCCCCTTAGGTACAGTAAAAGTGCTTTAGCTCCACGCCTGCTCTCTCTCATTCACACACACATACGCACACACACACGCACTCTCACACACCCGTGTCCATCAGAGTGAGATGGAATGTCAAACATTCCTGGTAATGCTCCCTCAGAGATCTGTTTGGATCAGGCGGAGGGAAGAGAGGGATATAAATTATGTAAAGGCCTGCGCTCACAATGATCTGTCATATCCTGTACTTCAGCATCGGCTCGCACATTACAGTAAGACTCTTGTGTTGTTTCCGCTGTCACAAGATAAAGCCTTTTGCTTTGCTGAAACCAACAGTCAACACCCCCCCCCCCCCCCCAGACACACACACACACACACACACACACACACACCATTTCCCCCTGCTCCCCACTCGCCCCCAAAAAAAGGATTTCCCCCAGAGTTATTTTCCTGCTGGAACACAAAGGATGACACCGTGGCTCGGTACGAGCTTTAGCAGAAGTGTCCCCATATGTCTGCCTACTAACAGATAACGGCCCCGGCTGTGGCTGCTTGCTGCGGCGCTAACGCCTCGGCATGCGTGCGCTGCTGCCTTCACACAGAAAGATAAAAGGCCTGCTGCTGCTAAAGTGTTGTGCGCTGGCGCTAGCGCGAGGAGGGGTGGTGTGGGGGGCCCTCCTATGCAGTTTTTCCCCTGCTGGTAGATAAATGCTGTTGTTGGGCACTTGGGAAAGCAGGAGCTGGGAGTGGGAGACTATTAAGGTTTCTGGTCGTGTGCAGAGTGCTGATTCAAAATGGAGGACTTGGCCCAGCTAATCAGCGCTAATTGCTGCACAGGATAAACAATTGGCTTGTTTTCCCTTTTTCTGGTCTATAGGTCATTGGTTAGGCAAATGTTAATTTCTCAAGCTGTAAGGCCTGGTACAAACCTGTGTTTTACAGCAGCGTGATATAGAATGTTTTAAAGGGGCTATATATGCTGTCAGCTAGCGAGCTAAAGCCGACTGAGGGCAGTGAATTACTACGTATGTATATCCTACTCTTACTTCACAGGAGTAAACAAAAAGTTTAGCCTAGGTGGGGTAGGCTAAAGGCTACATATAGCATGAAAACATTGATATGATTGAAAGATATGTAGGCTACCATTAGTGTCCATCAACATCAAGTGATATTTATATGTTACATTAACTAGTCGAGGCAAACAAAACAGGGTCTTCATTTAAGTGCCCACACTTTTGAGCTTGCTTAAAGTATAATCATGAATGCTTGCTACTTGTTGATACAACCCCTAACATTTGTGAAGCACAGGCCTCAGCACTAATCAGTGATTCAGCCTGGTGAACAAACAGTCAGAGCCCTTCTGATGGTTTTGAAGGAGCAGTTAAACTGATGAAGGATCTACCTTTGGGTCTTGGGAGAATGATGAGCAAGGGGACAGTAACATGAAACGTGCATTTAGTCCATGATTATTCTGGAACCAACTCTCAGTAGATCTGCAAGCTGATAAATTGATATCAGTTGATAAAGTCACATCAAAGTTACCAACTTCAAAGGAAAATATGGCTTATGTATTTGTTTACCTACTGTACCTTAAAGGTAAATGTAAAGGACTGGTATTTATCAAATGCTTTTATCCAAAGTGACGTAGTACCTCATTCTACTGCTATTTATGGCACAGATATAATATTGATGGTGTTGTATCTTCTCTTCGTGTGTGTTTAAGGCAAACAGTCAGAGGAGTTAAACACACACACACAGACACCAAGAAGAGGTGACATTCATCCCTCACTCGATAGAAAAGGACACTTTTGACCAGGAGTGCATTGTTTGACTAGTAAGGACGGGGGGGGGAAAAATCAATGAGCTCTAGCCATCCCCCCTGGAGGTCAATTCTCATTATGGATGATAATAGCTGTAGTTTTTCCTTTGTCCTGCAGTGCAATCACACTGATGAAGTGGTCAATTCCAATTACATGGAAGTGATGGGATCTCTGCTAGCGCATAAACAGCACACCGAACGTATGCAGTATGAACACTGACATCCATCATGTCCTGACAGCCCTCCTGAGTTGTCACGCTGATTGAATTGTGAACTCGTAGGCAGAGGCAGGTGAAAACCAGGCAGTAATTAATCACTTTGTTTTGAGGGGCTTTTGTCTCTATCCTGTTTTTAATCTGTCCTGTTTAAATGACGAGGACAGTGTCCTCATTGGTATGTGTCTGAACGTGCCCATCCAATTGGCCTTGACTTCCAGCGTGAATGTGTAGGTTACATTGCTTTGTCAAGGCATGAGCGAGGATGGGCAGACTGGAGTGGAGACGGGAAGTACTCAATTAATTAGTCAATTCTGTGTGATTGGAACTGTGTGAGTGTGTGTTTGTGTGAATGTGTGTTTGTTCGTGTGTGTTTGTCCACACGTGTGTGTTCGTGTGCGTGTTCGTGTGCTCACGCGTGTGTGTTCATGTGTGTGTGTGTGTGTCTACTAATGGCCATAACAGCAAAGCTTGTTGATGTATTGAAGTGACAGCAGCCGTGGCTCAGGTTGTATTTTTTTCTTAATGCATTGCCAGGTGCGGCTCCTAGTTTCTCATTTAGTACTCTTCATCTGTATTCATTACAGGGAGAATCTGTTTATTATCTGCAGCCTGGGGATTGTGCTTTATCCCCTCTTCTCAAGCAGCAGTCGGCAGTCCCAACAACTCTTTAAAACATTTATCTCATCCGAACAATAAATACTCCAGCTCCTATCCATTGTGCTGTTTACCTTCGAGCCAAGGAAGGCCCCTTTTGAAGTTTCGCTCTCCCCCACGCCACCCCGCAAGCAACTGCGCTCCATAATTTAAAAAAATGACTCCAAATGCACACGGTTGCCTGCTGCCTGTGATTGTCAAACAGATAACTTTCCTCTCTCTTTCTCTCCAAATCGAAATCCCATCTTTTCGGGACTTTCATCACTGGCTCTCTCTTTATCACAACAGAGCCGTTTAGTGTCAGAGCCTAGAGCCTGCAAACACAAACAACACCAAAAGGCTTCTCTGGCAGGAGATGGAACAGCAGGGCTGGAAATGGAGACCCAAGTGGAGAAGAGAAGAAGAGAGGGAGAGAGAGGGAGGGAGAGAGAGAGAGAGCAGTAGAAGTGCTTAGCCATCACCACCTGCCTCCTGTTTGTATATCAGAGTGATCCCACAGGAAATGGCCTATTTAGGTGGTCACAGTGCATTTCACATAAGAAAAACAACCAATCAAATTACACCGCTGCCTTCTGTGCTCCTGAATCAATGTGTTGATTGGTTGGAATAGTGTATGGCTCGGTCCAGCCAATTTGTTACCCGTTTACAGATCCAGGACTGGTGCGAACACCAGAGTTTTTTCTTTTCTTTTTCTTTAAAGAGCACACACAGAACGGATAGCTAGAGGACCATGAGGAGAAATTAGCTGAATTGATAGAAAGTGTATTGGATAAGAATTACGGACTACACCTTTTAAAGTACACACAAAGGGCTCTTTCTATGATGAATAATGATACAGACCTCTGTGGCGTATGACATTTGTTTGACGTCTCTCCATATGAAAGACACCAGAGTGGCTCCTTCCCTTGGAGTGTCAGGGACAATATTAGCTGTCGTTTGAAATACTTAATTTCATTCTCAAGCTCATTTATTAAGAAAAAATCAAAGGCATTTTAATTAACTGGGAGGCTTAATCACTCTCCCTTTTCCTTTCTGGCTTTAGTTCATGGGAAGTGGAATAAGGGGCGATGATGTGCATATTTCCCAGGATTTCCTTATTATGACTGGCTCCAGTAAAGACACTCAGAAGATTACTTGTGTCGTGGGCCTGTGCTTCAAAGGGACCAGCCCACTTGAGTGGCATTGGAAACATTGCTCCATTGCTGAACACACACACACACACACACACACACAGACATGGACACACACATTCGCGTGTGCTCACACAGACGCACACACACACACACATGCGCATGCGCTCACACACACACGTGCATAAAAACATACCATAAACTCATCTAACTTTGTCAGGGAGAGACCTACTGTATATATTTCCCCCACTTTGGTGTGTCTGCTGGCAGTGGTGGACGAAGTACACTAACTACGTACTAAAGTGAAAGTATAGATACCTAGTGTAAAATATTACTCCAGTAAAAGTAGAAGTATGCACTTTGAATTTCCACTTAAGTAGAAGTATAAAAGTATTTGCCTTCAAATATACTTAAGTATTAAAAGTAAAAGTACCTTAATGAATTATGGTTTTATTGGCCTTTTATCATTTTCACATCAAAGCTCGGGCTCAATCAACTGATATAAGATGAAAATACTAATGCCAATCTTTAAATAGTGTCTTACATTTGTCTATTTAAAAGTGTATAAGCACAAAACATTGAAAGCTATCTATTGCCATTAGGTAAGACAAAGTGGTTATAAAATACAAGAGAACAATTATTTCATTTTACATTTATTTGTAACTTAGTTGCACATTTAGTTATAAAAAATGTGGAGTTAAACATAAGCTCCTTTACTACATCACATCTGTATGTCTGTGTTACCCTTAAACTCATAATTCCTGATTTATGTTTGAATAATAAATACCATTACAGGAACTAGTTCCACAAAATCAGAGAATGCATGTGGTGTTGTAATAGTTTGTGCTGAAGACTAGTAATAGCAGTGATATTCCCTACACAACTATAGGTACAAAAACAACAACACTTGACCTAGTTATACTAGTTTGTGCTGAAGACTAGTGTTAGCAGTGATATTCCCTACACAACCCTAGGTACAAAAACAAAACACTTGACCTCAGATCAAACGTGAAGAAAAAATATGTCATTAGAGGAAATAGTCTTTGCATAAATTGCACAAAACTACACAGCATACCAGTCTGCACCGAAGACTGTAAAGAAGCATGTAGTGATACCTTTACCGAGGGAGTTTGTCAAAAACTGCATGATAAAAGTTTGCAACATCTTGTGCCCTTATAAAAGGCAAGCATTTTGAAATGTGAGCCTGAGCAGAAACTCCGTTGATTGTGTATGTTTCTTCCATCATTTATGTAGCGTTACGTAGGCTAAGCTTGAGAATAAAACAGCCTCAAAATGCTGCAGAATTCAACGAAGCTCACGCTCAACGAACGAACGAAACTGACAAAACCGAAAGGACTTCAGAGCAAATAGCGCTAATCCCTGATTGGTGTGATTGTGAACTCACTTTGACCTCTCATTATTTGATTTGCTTTGGTAAAAAGGAACGAGGGGCTTTACTAAATGTAATGGAGTAAAAAGTACGAATTTTCACTTTGAAATGTAGTGGAGTGAAAGTATAAAGTCTCACCAAATAGAAATACTTGAGTAAAGTACAGATATTACATAGATATGTTACTTAAGTACAGGAACGAATTACATTTACTTCGTTACTGTCCACCACTGTCTGCTGGTGAGACACATGTCATAGCCTGATATTGAGGAGTTTAATATCCGAGCTGCCAGGCCTTCATGTCTCCCTCGACATTAGCCTCTCAGTTAGCACTGGACTGTCTCCTGGTTAGAGATGGCCCAACCGATACTGTGAGTGTGTGTATTCCTCTTTCTCTCTCGTGTGTGTGTGTGTGTGTGTGTTTGAGACTGTGTGCGTGTTTGTCTTTGTCTCTCTATTGTGTGTGTGTGTGTGTGTGTGTGTGTGTGTGTGTGTGTTTCTCTTTGTCTCTCTTTTGTGTGTACATATATATATATATATATATATATATATATATATATATATATATACAGCCGCGGAAAAAATTAAGAGACCACTTCAAAATTATCAGTTTCTCTGGTTTTACTATTTATTGGTAGCCTGGATACCAGCCTGAACTCCGCCCACAAAATTTTTGGTCTGGAGATTCAGTCTGGAGTCGAGTTAGTTGGGAGGGTTTAAACGGCCCCGAAAAGTGATCTGACCATTCAAATTGTAAGGGCGGGCTTTATACGTTGATGGACAGATATAGAGAGAATACCGGTATACATCGAACAAAGATGGCGCCGTCTCGGAAGCTTAGTGGGACATATTTTATATGATTTAAGCTATCTACACGACTTTTATATGTCTACATTGACTCGGTTAGTTGTGTATACGCAAAACGAGTGTTGCCCAGGATTATGGGTCTTAACTGAAGCACTCTAGAGCATTATTGATAGGTTATGCTAACGCGTAGAAAAAAAAAACATTCAAACGAATGGTAGCTTCTAGCCTTGAGTGCTAATTAAGTAACATCAACAGATATGACAGCGCATTCATTTTGAAAGAGGAACAGAGAAACGCGATCAAGGCAGAGAAACGCGATCAAGGCATTTGTCGTCTTCTCTGATGAGTCCAATTTCACAGTAGGTGCAAGACTCTGTGGCTTGTAGGCCTCTCCAGGTCTCCGTCTAACCATCAGACGACCATGTGTTGGGCAAAGCTGAAAATTGGACTCATCAGAGAAGACGAACTAGGAGACCCTCCAGTCCGCTTTGGTTCAATCCTTATGGTCTTTTACAAACCTCAGCCAGGCAAAGTACAACGTTGTCCCGGAAGAAAACTTGCTTCCTTTTGCTCTGACAATGTTCCCCAACTCTGAGAAGTGTTTTTTCCAGCAGGGCAATGCTCCATGCCACACAGCCAGGCCAGTAAAGGTGTGGATGGAGTATCACCAGATCAGGACCCTGTCATGGCCAGCCCAATTTCGAGACCTGAATGCCATAAAAAAAACTCTGAAATGTGATCAAGAGGAAGATGGATGGTCACAAGCCATGAAAAGAAGCCGAGCTGCTTGAATTCTTGCGCCAGGAGTAGCATAAAGTCACCCAACGGCAATGTGAAAGACTGGTGGAGAGCATGCCAAGACACATGAAAGTTGTGATTTTAAATCAAGGTTATTACACCAAATATTGATTTCTGAACTCTTCCTAAGTTAAAGCATTAGTATTGTGTAGTTTAAAAATGAATATGAGCTTGTTTTCTTTGCATTATTCGAGATCTGAAGACACTGCATCTTTTTTGCTATTTTGACCAATTGTCATTTTTCTGCAAATAAATTATCTAAATGACAATATTTGTATTTGAAATTTGGTAGGAATGTTGCCAGTAGGTTATAGAATAAAACTAAAATGTGCATTTTACTTTAACACATACCAATAAATAGTAAAACCAGAGAAACTGATAATTTTGAAGTGGTCTCTTAATTTTTTCCGCGGCTGTATATGTATATGTGTGTGTGTGTGTGTGTGTGTGATGGGGATGACGTGTGAATCAGCCCCCAGAGGGGAGGCTGGGCTGGCAGTGACACGTAGTGAACGGGGCAGTGGGGAGAGCAACGCAAGCGAGTGAGCGTGCCACGGAAACCTCACAGCCGGGCCAGATCACCTACACCTGCCACTGGGGCCAGCAGGGTGCTGCACGACAGAGAGGAGATTGTGTGTGTGTGTGTGTTTGTGTGTGTGAATATCCCTCTATGTTTGTGGGAGTGTGTGTGTGTGTTTCTGTCTGAGTGCATGCTCCTGTTTTATTGTGTGTGTGTGTGTGTGTGTGTATGAGTGTGTGTGAGTGTGAGTGTGTGAGTCTCCAGACAGAGATGCCCCATAGCCATGGCTGTAAAGCTGTCAGAGATTATGGGGAGATGATGGATTCCTCTTTACGCTCCACTGATCTGGGCTGGGATATATACAGGAGGCCATTACACGGATGATGCACCAGCCCTCTGTGTGTGTGTGTGTGTGTGTGTGTGTGTTTGGTTGTTGTGTGTCCTCTTCTAAGATGTCTATAAACATGGTTAGCTGACAGATCATCTATGCTGTGTGTGTGTATTTGTATGTGTTTCATGTTTGATGTTTTCATGCTGTGTGTGTGTGTTTGTGTGTTGTATATGTCTTAGTGAGTGTGTGCACTTGCTGGTACACTTGCATTCGCCTTCACTGGGTTCTGTCAGCTTGTCACCCAGATGGCTCAGATCTCATATCAGAGATGAGATCAGGTTGTACCTCCCCTGTCAGTCGCCTGTCATCTGGAGAGCCCCACAATAACCCCGATGAGCTCCTCTCCTCTCCTCCATCACTTAAGAAGTCTCGCATACCCTCTCCTTCAAGACACTTTTCTACCCCGATCCCACTCATTCTATTTTAGCTCCCATTTTATAATCCGACCTTTGACCCCTCAGTAAGTGCGTTGTGCGGTATGAGGATCTGTTGTGATTGAGTGGAGATTCAGTGGAATCTGGAGCAGTCCTTGAGAGAGTTGCTGTTGCTCAGGAGAGGGAGGGATTTTCTGTGGGAACAGGCGAGAGAGGAGAGAGAGAGTCCTGGAGGGAAAGTGAGACGGCGGCGGCGGCAGTGCAGGTTCCCTGGCAGCCGGCCCCTTCCAGATTCCCCGTTCCTCGCCAGCTCCATTTTTCACACTTGTATTGGACTTAAGGAAAACAGCTGGCCTCTCACCCCCCCCCCCCCCTCAACCCCTCTCCCTCCCCTCCACTCCACTGGGCACTGCTGAAAGCCAAGGGGGGATTTAGTGCCGGGGGCACTTTAGAGCGATTACAGATACAGAGCTGTTTGTTCTCACGCACACACACACTCACACATACACATATTCTGTCTTCCGCACACACACATTCTTTTTTCCACACACACATATTCTATCTTACAAACACACACACACACACACACACACACACACACACACGCACACACACAAAAACACACATATTCTCTCTCTCTCTCACACACACACACACACACACATACACACACATTCACTCACCCTCTCATTCTCTCTCACACACATACTTTGCCTGGCACCAATACAGTTATTAATTCTTGTTGCACACAGGCACACACACATTCCCACAGATATTTTCTCTCTTCGTCACACACACATACATATGATACAGGCTGAATCACTCAGTCTCACCCAGTGTTGTGGATGCCTCCACTAGTTTTGTGGATGCCTCCACCCATACTCATTACTCTCTCTCTCACACACACACACACACACACACACACATACACACACATTCACTCACCCTCTCATTCTCTCTCACACACATACTTTGCCTGGCACCAATACAGTTATTAATTCTTGTTGCACACAGGCACACACACATTCCCACAGATATTTTCTCTCTTCGTCACACACACATACATATGATACAGGCTGAATCACTCAGTCTCACCCAGTGTTGTGGATGCCTCCACTAGTTTTGTGGATGCCTCCACCCATACTCATTACTCTCTCTAACACACACACACACACACACACACACACACACACACACACACACACACACACACACACACACACACACACACACACACACACACACACACACACACACACAATCACATTCATATTTACACATTTTCTTGCACATACACATTCACAAAACTGTCAAACTCTCTCTCTCACACACACACACAAATTGAACACACATATATGCACACACACTCAGGCTCGCGTATGCACTAATATAGATACATCCACCGCTGCCCTAGCGGCTTCCTGACTTGAGGACTATAACAAAAAAAAGCACCCTAGGGAAAGAAATGGAGGAGGTGGAGGTGGAGGTGGTGAAGGAAGGGGGGGAGAAAAAAACAGAGGAGAGGAGAATGAAAAGGGAAAAAAAGTCCCCTGGGGATTTTTTTTTTCCCTGGCATGGCAGAGTATCCATCCACATCGGCTCCTATAAACAACCCAAGTCAAGGCCAGCGGCGAACCTCTCTCTCTCCTCTCTCTCTCTCTCTCTCTCTGTCTCTGTCTCTTTCTCTCTGTCTCTGTCTCTCTCTCTCTCCTCTCTCTCTCTGTCTCTGTCTCTGTCTCTGTCTCTGTCTCTCTCTCTCTTTCTCTCTCGGTCTGTCTCTCTCTCTCTCTCTCTCTCTCCCTCCCTCCCTCCCTCCCTCAACAAACAGCCGCTGCCAACGCTGTCATGCCGCGTGCCCGCTGGCGTCCATCAGCCAGAGTGACCTGGAAGAGAATGTAGTGGGCAGGGCAGGCTGGGCGGGATGGCCGTATTGGATGGCGGGCTGCCTGGCTGGCCAGAGAGAGAGAGGGGAAACGCTGAGCCTCCCTCCCCTTTCAATCACATGGTGCTGACCTTGAGAATGGGCCTCGTCGGAGGTGCATCTGTGCTAATGGCAGTAGGGAGGGAGCGAGGGAGGGAGAGAGAGGAGGGTCCCTTCACCCGATCATTGTCAGATGGCTCCACCGGGCCGGGCCGGGCCGGGCCTGGCTCCTGATTTAAATGTGGAGCTTGTTTATCCGATGCTGGCGACGATGCTGCTGGTGATGAAGTGCTTAAACGGCAAACATCTCTCTCTCCCTCTCTCGCTCTCTTCTTTTCCACTCAGCGTAGGCATGTTTGCGTTCGTTACTTCATTTGTTTGTGTCTATGGTTAGTGACGGAGGCTAGCAAAAGGAAAAAAAACTAAAACATTGTGGCCTTTTCACAAACATCCCATCAGTGCTCCCCTCGCTCTCTGAGATGTGTGCGCCACCACACAGCCCTCTCCTCCTGATAGTATTAGTTCCAAAGGTCAAGTACAAAGGTCAAGTACATATGCTCCAGCGGCTTTCAAACAATGGTCCATTGGCTGATCCCAGAGTCAAAAGATCTGCCCATGCGGAAGCTGCCCAAATTTAGCCTGTGGTTGAACAGCTCCTCTCTGTGGTGGCGGTGGAGGCCGGAACTTGTGGAACTCTCGAGAGGAGAGGAGAGCCGCGGAGGAAGGGCCAGGACAGCCTCCTCCCTCACCCAACCCATATTTTGCGAATCGCTTTGAATTATAAGGTGCTAATTGACTGAACTGCGTTGTTTACATGTTAGAGCGCCCTGTAGTTCCCCCATTTGGCGTAATTACTGGGTAGCCTTCCCTAGAAAATGAGTATCCTCATGTCCCTGGCCACAGTGGCGGGTGGGGATGTGGGAAAGTCAAAGGGGAACTTGCCTCTCAAAGCTTTTTGTGTGTGGAAGTGGGACACATGTCCATATTTGGACTGGAGAGTAATTGGGAGCGATCTGCTTCGAGACAATATCAGTTATGTGCCCTTAGCAGTCGAGTTGTTTTGACCTTCTGTTTTATTCTGACTAATTTGCGAAGCAAAACCGGTTTCACCCCTTGTAAGCTAGAATCCGTCTGCCAGGTGTTCTGTTGTATTTTTGAGAGGAGAGAGTGTCCTGAGAGTTTGTGTGTGTGTGTTTGTATGGTGTATTTGCGGTTGCCATTTTTAGTGTGTGGTAAGGACGGAAAGGATTTTCAACACTGTTGAAAGCTATTCTCTTCTACGGAGCTGAAACCTGGCGTACCACCATCTCATCTGGCAAAGAAACCCAGTCCTTCATAAACAGGGGCCTACGCAGCATGATCAAAATCTGGTGGCCCGACCGCATCAGCAACCAGCCCCTCCTCAGAGACCTGGATGGTGGCCCTGGTTTAAGTATACATAACGGAAAGACCCAGATAACATCACACAACAGGCCCTTCAGTGGAGTCCGCAAGGCAAAATAAGGAGAGGACGGTTAAGAAACTCACGGCGCAGACCGGTAGCGGACATGATGACCGGGGCTGGTTGTAGCTGGTTCAGCACGCACAGAACAGAGTCGGATGGAGGTCGATTGTTAGTGACCTATGCCCAACCCAGGAGTGGGCAGGCACAATTTGAGCAAGTCACACTGTAAGAGATCCAGCCTGCCTCCAGCCAGCCAGAATTATCCAGGAGGCCGACACCTGGTGTCCAGCTGTCGCTGCGCACATTATCTGACCACTCGGCTCAAAGCACCGGATGTTATGGGTTCAGCGTGTACACGTGCCCGAACTCTTGCACCGCTGCCTCTGTGGGGAAGACCGCTGAGCTGGATTGTTACTGCCACGCCAGTGGGTCCAGCCGACGCGACACAACACGACAGGCGTGACGTGATTGGGCCAGAGAACATATTTAATCTGAGCTCTAATGCGAGCAGAGTTTTTTTTTTTTACGGCATGTCTGCTGAGGGCCTGCGGGGCCGATTCAGCTATGAGGGAGGGATGATGGTCATTACACGGCTGCCGGAGTCTCACTCTCTGTCCCTCAGACAGAAGCGCTTTAGCAACGGAATCCCCCCCAGCTGTGAGGGGGGGAGAGATAGAGAGTGGGGAGAGGGATGAGGGTCAGAGAGAGAGAGATGGGGAGTATGTGAGAGATGAGGGGATAGAGTGAGAGATGAATAGGGATGTGTGTGTGTGTGTGAAGATGATGGGGAGAGAGAGAGATAGAAAAGAAAGCCATCACAAGCTCGAGGGGTTGGGGGTTGGGGGGTGGGGGGGGGCGGGCCCTCAGCCATTTCTAAAGCGTGCACTAACCAGGCTTCATACTGTGGTAGCCAGGGCTGAGCTCTGGGTCAAATAAGCTGCTTAGAGCCACCTCAGCAATTCCTCTCATGTAGAGCAGACACACACTCTTACCACACTGGCTGCCTGGCATCAGCCCAAGGTTAGCAGGATTTGTGTGTGTGTGTGGTGAGATGTGTGTTGGTGCACATCTGCCTGCTGGCTGCA
Organism: Sprattus sprattus; assembly: GCF_963457725.1. NCBI lineage: Eukaryota > Metazoa > Chordata > Actinopteri > Clupeiformes > Clupeidae > Sprattus > Sprattus sprattus. The sequence continues at coordinate 39,874,858 of NC_137922.1, read as the reverse complement.
GATGTGCCTGTGGTTGAGAGTAATTGGCTGGACCTGTTTGAACAGTAACAGGGTTTGAGCCTCTCCCCCTGCACCATCCATTATGCAAACCTCAGCTCAGCTCGGTGACATCTGCTGGTCTGGAGTGTATTGTCATTTAACCAAACACAACCTTCCCCATGGCAAGGAAAAGACACAAGAGAAGAAAGAGAGAGGAAAAAAATCTGTTTCCATTTGAGTCATCAGCAGAGAGAGAGAGCGAGCGAGAGAGAGAGAGAGAAAAAAAACAAAAGTAAAGAAAAGAAAAAGCATTATAAAAGAAAGACAGAGAAAGGCACTCTGGAGAGATGAGAGGAGCTGATAGCATCTGTGCCTCACCGGGAGATAAAAGGGGGGGAGGAAGAGGAGGGAGAGAAGAATGCGGAGCTGGAGAGGAGAGAAGTGCTGGCAGTCGCTCGGCAACGTGCTCTTTAATGGTGGGCGTGGGCATCTTCCCCCACAGAGTCAGAACTGGTGAACAAGGGCATCCGGGAACCAGGGTGACTGGGAACTGAGTGGGTGGCTTTGGTGAGATTTTGGATTTTATTTATTTACTTAATTATCTTTTGCCATGTGTGCCGTTTGTGGCTGTCATTTGGTTATGTAGCCTAACGGCAAAAGCAAACACAACCTGAAGACATTTGCCTGCTCCTTTTCCACACCACAATCCTGAACAGTACAGTTTTATTAACTTCAGTGTCAGGAAGGGTGAGATACCAATTGAGTGCCAATATAACACACACACACACACACATACACACACACATAGGTGGAGGTAGAGGGCAGTCTTATTACAGAATTCCTGAGATAGGGGCAGGAGGCGATGCTCCATGTGATCTCCGGTTCACGCCACACTGTGGTTCACTTCACGTTTGAAGGGCCCGGTTCAGAGAAAGGAATCCACTGAAATCTAGTGCAGCATCTATTGGAACCGCCGCCTGGAATGTATGAAGTCATCGCTTGTTGGACAACAATCTTAGCGGCTGCTCTTTTTTTTTCTTCTTTCTCACACATGCACACACCTACACACACACACACACACACACACACATACACACAAATACATGCACACACATGCATAGTTACCCATACAGGGAAACTCACAGTGTTTTGCCTGTCAGGCCATGTTTGTTTTATCAGTTTGGCTAGAGGATCTCAAGGTTTCTCACCTGATGTGCATCTATAGGTCGAGGATCTGCAGAGTGGGTGAAATATATTCTGGGAATGTTCTGTATGGAGACGTGTCTGTAGTGCAGTTGTTTTTCTGGGGAGTAAAGACTTCCTATACTTTTCAAATTATACGGTATGCCGTTATTCACTGTAAGTTCTCCAAGTCATATCCTGCTTTTTGTATGTATGTATGGCGGAGGATGAGCTCGAATCAGAAAATAGAATCTGGTTTTGTATGTGCATATTTCAAGCCTCATACTCTCAACCTCTTTTCTTAAGAGTCAGGACTTATGAAGGAATGTGCATTGAATGCCTCCAGAAATAGGTGTCTGCACAGTCTCTCTCTTCCTCTCTCCTTTCATGCCTCCGTCCCTCCCTCCCTCCCCTCCTCTCCACCATGCATCATTCTCTCTTTTTCTCTCTCTCTCTCTCTCTCTCAGCCTCTAAGCTGGGCTCTGTGTGGCTTTAACTGGAGTTTGTGCACTGAGGCATTAGGCCCCTTTGGTCTAAAGTAAGGAGAAAGGATGGAGGAAACAGAACATTACGCAACTCTGTAAGAGACCTGAATTGCAGTGATAACCAGAGGTGCCTTTTCACCAGAAAATGCGAAGTGTGATTGTGTCTCAGGAATTTACCCCCACTAAACACACACACACACACACAAACACACCCTACCCCCTGTTGGGCAAGGCACGGGTCAGACTGCTTCATGTTCGCTTGTATTAAAAATACCTGCATGAGCCTTGCGTTAACATTTGTGCCACACAATGCACAGAAACCATCCATTCAGCAAAGGCACAAGTTCACCGTGATGATAATTACTTCAAAGGACAAATTTGCATGCAGCAGAGAGCTATGTCAGAGAACTATGCAGAACTATTAAGTGTTATGAGTAGGTGTTGAAATAAAACACAGTTTGTACATATTTCAAAGTGCTATTTCAAACAAGTATTTTTTTTATCAAGTGTTACAGCATGGTCTTTTTTCTTAGCCCATTCAGGCATAAAATGCTGAATTAAGCCAAAACTGTTATGTTTTGACTTTTATCCACTTATAGTATACAATGTTATTGCTTATTTAAAGGGAAATTAAATGCTATAGGCACAGCTCATTGTAAACTGTTAAAGTCAGGCTCTGAGCTACGCATAGCAGTGGAATGTTTTGATTAGCTTTTTTGCTTTAAAAACATTTAGATTGCAACAAAGCATAGTGTGCTTGAATAAACTGACTTTCATATGATAAAATATTGATGGTGACATAATATTCCATTTTTGCCACCTGCGTACCTGTCAAGTTAACATGATTGAAATTCATGAGGTCAGTAATTTGAAATCTGTGTGTGTAGTGAGCCACACTGCGAAACAGCAGTCTCTCATCCGTACAGTTTGTGTTTGGACTTGTAATGTAGTTTGAAAAGTTATACATGGGCCAGACGTGTCCATTTTTGTGTCTGCATGAATTTAAATTTAAATTTACAAAAATATTAATTTTCATTTACTCATTCATTCAGGTCATTGTTTGATGTAAGTGACCAGTTGACAGCCTGCAATATATTCTGAAGGTGGAATAGGATATAAATAATAAACATTAAGAAGAACATAACTGCTGCGGCAATCTCACTTATGTACACTCACACTGTAAGCAATCCCACTAATGTACTCTCACACTGTACGCAATCACACTAATGTGTGTTCACTCACACTGTAAGCAAAACCATGTGCCCTGTATTGGGTAGTGAGGCAGTATGGGAGTATAGTGTTAATGGTAATTAGGTGTACAGAGGCCCATAGTTAGAGTATATGCGTGCTGATGGCAGGTGCTAATGGCCGTGTGCTAATGGCCGAGACTTCCCCTCTCTCCCTGCAGGCAAACCCGGGAGCAGGAAACCCCCCCTGACTTCTTCTACTTCTCAGACTTTGAGAGGCACAACGCTGAGATAGCCGCCTACCATCTGGACAGGTAAGAGACCACACCAAAACTAGGGAGGGATGGTTGTGTGTGTGTGTGTCTGTGTGTGTGTCTGTGTGTGTGTCTGTGTCTGTGTTTACGCATGAACGTCTGCTTTCTTCTCTGTTAAGGCTGCTCAATGTATTTTTAGCATAGACATGCATAGACACTCACATAAATTTGCACTGTCCAATGTGTTCCAACACGTTTGTGTGTGTGTGTGTTTAAGTGGGAGGCTGATGTTGTTTATGTCGTCTGGATCCAGCCCCCGAAAGCATGTCTCATTCTTAATTTAAACACGGGGGGACTCAACACGATGCCTTGTCATAAAAGATCTATGTGGCGTAAATCCGCACGGGCCGTGACTCACGGCGAATGAAGCCACGGCGGGGGAACGCTGCTGCCCCGACTGTTGCCAAGAACGGCAGACTAGGACTGCCCACAGGGGTGGGATTTTTGGGAAAGTTTACGGCACCTTAAAGGCACACAATGAAAGCGTGTCTGAGAGAATCAGTGAATATTCTGCCGTGAGGCTATACTTTAAGGCACACAAGAGGTATAATTAGACAGTGAGAAGTTTATAATGTATGTAATTATAAATGATGAGACTTGATGGTGTGTCCCAGCTCGCAAGTGCTTAGATATCTGGGTGCGCTGTAATACCTTTTGATATATGTTAGTGGCACGTAATCTGCTTCTCGTAATCAATGATGCATGTCTTTCAGCTGTTGAATTAGAGATGATTTAAGTTTCCTATTTATTATGCATGTTTCTTATACTTGGCGTGCATTGGCAGCCAGTGTGACTCGAAGGCTTGACTTGCGATCTTTGATGCTGCACTACGCAATCGCACTACCGTTATCCTGATGCGCCCAAGGCCTACACATAAAAGATTTCTCATTTTGTTGTAAACAACTTCTCACTCTTTGAAAGGACAAGTAACCACTTAGTCTGGCAATACATTCCCCTTCTGTATTTAAAGCTTGAATTTGTCATTTGTGGCTTTATGATTTCCCATCTGGGATTTTCTAATGTAGGCTCACACTCATGTAAAGGCTTTACAGTCTCTCACAAACCCTCACTGTAAAAACCTCACAGTCATCATATGCCAGCATATGTCGGATATTCTGATCTCTCATTGAGCCTGTCATCATTCTTGTCCTTAGTAAGTGTGTGTATTTGTGTGTCTGTGTGTGTGTCTGTGTGTGTGTATCTGGGTGTGTGTGTATGGATGTATAGGAGCTGTGGTGACCTATATATATATATATATATATATATATATTATGGCATGCCGTTCAGGAAATTAACATTTGAATATATATATACAAAAGTCTGAATATATATACAAAAGTCTGAATATATATACAAAACTCTGAATATATATACAAAAGTCTGAATATATATACAAAACTCTGAATATATATACAAAAGACTGGATATATATATACAAAAGTCTGAATATATATACAAAACTCTGAATATATATACAAAAGTCTGAATATATATACAAAACTCTGAATATATATACAAAACTCTGAATATATATATACAAAAGTCTGAATATATATACAAAAGTCTGAATATATATACAAAACTCTGAATATACAAAACGAAGTCTGAATATATATACAAAACGAAGTCTGAATATATATACAAAACTCTGAACTCTGAAGCGCTCAATCCGTCTTTGTCCGCCATATTGGATTGAGCGTTTCCTATTAAATCAATGGTACCAAAATGTTTATAATTACGTATTTTCTGCTTTATGAAATACTGTATTTCTGTTGTATTGTTCAATTTTGACATTGATTTCTCACTAGAAATGCAATAATAACACGTTTATTTTACACCATTTGACTTCACCAAGGATATTTTTAGAGGCAATTTCTCCATTCACTTGACTGGGGTCTTGTCAAAACCTTCGTACTTCCTTGTTTTCTGCTTCATGAAATACTTTTTTTTCTGTTATATGGCTAAAATTGATTAAACATTGATTTCTCGCTAAAAATGCAATAATAATAACACGTTCATTCTGCATCGTTTGACTTAACGAAGGACATTTTTACGTTTAAATGGGATAGCCTACATCGTATCCTCTCGTCACATGATCAAATAGGGACTTGACATTGGACAAAAAATGATTACCCAGAAATCCTCATTGAATATACCAATGAAAATAAGACATTATTCATTGAATTGAATAGGTTTTTTTTTAATAGTTTCCATAGTTTATGTAGGATAAGCATATAATTGTGTTATAGATTGCTACTGACCATTTCCCTTCCACAAAATAATACTCACCATGACCTAGATAGGTTGGCCATTCCAAGGGTATAAATACCATAAGGTACTTCAAAACAGAAGAATTAGACATCGGTCGCGGGTGTATTTCCAGAAAATTGTCCACCCTTACGTACTCGCAACCATGACATTTTGTGAAGCACCCGACGAGGCAAAATCCCGGACGATTTGGGAATCCCTGCCGGACGCATTTTTTAGGTCTCAAAAAGAGGACATGTCCGAAAAAGAGCACGTCTGGTCACCCTACCATATGAACAGAAAAACAGTATTTCATGAAGCAGAAAACAAGGAATTACGAAGGTTTTGACAAGACCCCAGTCAAATCAATGGGGAACCTGCCTCTAAAAATATCCTTCGTGAAGTCAAACGGTGTAAAATAAACGTGTTATTATTGCATTTCTAGTGAGAAATCAATGTCAAAATTGAACAATATAACAGAAAAACAGAGTTTCATGAAGCAGAAAATACGTAATCACAAACATTTTGGTACCATTGATTTAATAGGAAGCGCTCAATCCAATATGGCGGACAAAGACGGATTGAGCGCTTCAGAGTTCAGAGTTTTGTATATATATTCAGACTTCGTTTTGTATATATATTCAGACTTCGTTTTGTATATATATTCAGACTTTTGTATATATATTCAGAGTTTTGTATATATATTCAGACTTTTGTATATATATTCAGACTTTTGTATATATATATTCAGAGTTTTGTATATATATTCAGACTTTTGTATATATATTCAGACTTTTGTATATATATTCAGAGTTTTGTATATATATATCCAGTCTTTTGTATATATATTCAGAGTTTTGTATATATATTCAGACTTTTGTATATATATTCAGAGTTTTGTATATATATTCAGACTTTTGTATATATATTCAGACTTTTGTATATATATATTCAAATGTTAATTTCCTGAACGGCATGCCATAATATATATATATATATATATATATATATATATATATATATATATACACACCAATCCTCACACCTATATATATATATATATATATATATATATATATATATATATATATATAAACACACATACACACCCACCCTCTCCTCTGCCGCCCACAGGCCCTCTAGGCCCTCTTCCATAAACACATGTATTACACAATAACAGCATTGAGCCTCTGGCAGCGGTGGATGCATTGGCTGTGCCGTGCCCTGCCCTGCCGTGGGCCGAGGCCGAGGCGCTGCAGCACATCTGGCCCGGGGTAATACCCACTGGCTGCACACAGGCATGCGTGCGGTGGGGCAGGAGGAAACCGAGGGCCGGAGAAGAAAACTGTGGTACTGCTAAATATAAAGCCTGTCTGGGTTAGCCAGCAAAGCGTTGGCTTTATTCCTGGTATAAATTATAGTCCCATCACTGAATATCCCATGTGCCCACTGCCTCTCTCTCTCTCTTTCTCTCTGCAGGCTGTTTTTTTCCCTCTTCTTTCCTCTTCCTCCGTGATTCATTTTCGGTTGTTATTTATTTATTTCTCCACCAAACCGGATCCTGATGACTTGCTGTGGTATTAATTATCTGATTAGACAGCGGAAGCTGATCAAACCAAAGGAAATGTGGGCTGCTGAGAACGGGAGGGGGGTTGGCAAATGGAGGTGGCAGAGAGGTGCGGGAGAGAGAGGGGGTAGTGGAGAGAGAGGGGTGGGGGTGGAGGGAGAGAGAGAGGGATAGAGAGAGAGAGAGAGAGAGAGAGAGAACGAGGGAGGGTGAGAGGGAGGGTGAGAGGGAGAGTGAAAGAGGAAATGGAAGGCGAGGCTAGCTCTTATATCTGTCACAAACTCTTCCATCCTCCTATTTTGAACTGCGCTGCTGTCTATATATAGGACTGGGAGTGTGTGTGTGTGTGTGTACGCGTGTGAGGTGGGTGGAGGAAGTACGCTTGGACACAAACACACTCCCCTCCGTCCAAACACACACGCTCACACACACACACACACACACACACACACACACACACACACACACACACACACACACACACACACACACACACACACACACACACACACACACACACACACACACACACACATCATATATGTCTACATGACAAGTACAATTAGTCGCCCCCCTAAGCTTTTATCCTCTGCCGGCCTCTCCATTAGGTGTTTTCCAGGGATGAATTTTTAAAGTAACCGTGTCAGCAGGCCTCACAGCCCGGCGCCACACATGCATAAAATGAAGTGGTAGCACGCACTTAGGTCTTTCCAACCGCTGCATGGATCAGTACAGGCAGAGACCCCCCACCCCCACCCCTCCCCAGCACACTGCAGGTCTGAGAAAACACTGCACTAAACAGATATGTGTATTCAAAACTGCATAACACACAGTACTGTGGGCTGTGTGGTATTAATGAGTAATCACAGTGTTTATTAGTGTTCGCCCTGTATAGACAACCTTCAGACATGTCAGACATCGCTGATATGATGGAAGGCGTCGTAATTTTATCTCGCTGTGTTTTTATTTGGGCTGTCAGGGGTGATGAGTGAGCTGACAATTAAAATGTCACGAGCGAATGATGGGGGAGATGTTTCCCTCCTGTCTGTCTGAGAAGTTTGAGTTACAGTGGCGGAGAACAACACCGGAATCCTAATCTTCCTCTAATGGCCTCCTGGTGCATTGTAATTCAGTTATTATTTTGTCACGTCGAAATTATTCCCGTCATTATCTGCCAAGAGAGTCCCAGATGAGTTGGGATTGATTTGGGCACATGACAGCCAGGGAGAGATTCATTGGATCGGGGCGACCTGGACTCCACCCACTGGTGATAAGCTGTGCGTTTGTTTCCCCCAAAGATCTGCATTGTAATGCCTACAGAGGCGGCTTGTGTTTGTATTGTGCTGCTGTATGTGTGCTCCACAGCGTGTGTTTGGGCTCTGTGCCAAGTGCCATCACCCACACACACACACACACACACACACACACACACACACACTCACACATAAACACACACTCTCTTTCTCTCTTTCTCAGCTACAATCACTGCCTTCTGCATTTTAAACAGAATCTTGGATTTCCGGCGAGTTCCTCCAGTGGCAGGAAGGTTGGTGAACATGACGAAGGAGATTAGGGACGTGACACGAGACAAGAAGCTCTGGAGGACCTTCTTCATATCCCCAGGTATTGATCCAGCTGCAGTAAAACGCTGTTTTCATCTGGAAAGAATCTGGACTGAAACATCAGTTCAGCCAATTCAGTTTGTCAACACTAGAGGGCGATATTGATACAGCCGTCCAAGTTTTCTCTTGCATGAAAAGACTTGACCCATACAGTACATTAAGTCCCCAGTTTGACAAGGAAGCCACGTAATTCCATTTTAATGACGGGAGTGAATGATGAACACAAAATGTCTTATCATAATAACCTCCATGGAGTCTCCAGTATTTTAAAGCAAATGTCAAAAACAAATTTCTTTTGAGGCATTCTAAAATCCAGCTCTAAATAGGGCAGCTGTCATTTCTCAAGAGAAAAGGCGAAATAACGACAGCATGGCCCACTTCTTAGCAGCAATTGGGCTTAATGCGGATGTCAGGATTTCCGAAGTCACCCGTCCCAAACGTATGGCTGCACTCACATCTGTTCACGCCGGATTAAGTCCTGTCCTCGGGGGGGGGCGGGGGGGGCCTAAACAAAAACAGCACCAACACCACGGCCCCAGCTTGTTCAGTCATGCCAGAGGAGAGGCTCTTTAGGAATACTGTGTGTTAAACAGACAATGTGGGAGTTCATATTGATCTGTAGATAATGGTGTATTTTCTTTTTCATCTCTTTATCTCCAGCCAATAATGTGTGTTTCTACGGCGAGTGCTCGTACTACTGCTCCACGGAGCACGCTCTGTGCGGGAAGCCTGACCAGATCGAGGGCTCGCTGGCCGCCTTCCTGCCTGACCTGGCTCTGGCCAAGCGCAAGACCTGGAGGAACCCGTGGAGACGCTCCTACCACAAGCGCAAGAAAGCAGAGTGAGCTTCACACCCACACGCCACAATTATTTTCCTTTGCCGATTCTGTAGGCAATGTTTTATTATTATGAGGCAAATAAGGATGCTCTGTTATTATGCACATTTTTTAGCATCCCTTTTTTTGCTCACTTTTTGCATGTGCTTTTAGTGAAAAGTATCGCCAATTTGGCTATGCTTTTACGTCATTTTGGTTGATCCGACACAATCATTCGATGAGCAAACCTGATTCTTGGATTGCTTCCCTCAGCCACAAACACATACCTCTTAATTAGCCACAGGGGGGGGTGTGTGACATCTGCAGATGTCTTTGACACAGATAAATAGTTGTCAGCGGAAGCATCTCACGTCAGATGGCTCTTCATGGTTTAGGGAGCATCCCCGCCAAACACACACACACACACACACACACACACACACACACACACACACACACACACACAGCCCCACTGTGACACTGACGTCGACCCCCTGAAGGGGCAACAGATCCATCCGGGGCGGTTATAAGCGTGCTCAGTGGGAACAGATCCGCCTTCTGCCTCCTGCACGCCTCAAACAGGAACAGCAGGAGGCAGCGTTTTGTGTCGAGAGCCACAAGACCACGTGTTGACCACAGGGGGCGCCAGCTCTCCACTGAATGGAAGGAAATGAGCGAAGGAATTTCAGTCAATGAATGCGCTTTTATCAACCCAAATTGTCAACCTGTGAGTCACCACACAATGACACTGAGATTTCATGTAATCGTCCTCTCTTGATACTGGTTGTGGGAGGGCGTCTGAAAGTGAGAATATGTGTCCTATTCACTGTAATGAGCACCTTTCAGTGTAGAGAATAACAGTGATTATCGGTTTGGGAGGAGATTCCACTAGATATGGTAGCTGCTCTTGTACCGTGATTGCTGAGACAGTGCGTGTAATCATCCGTTTGTGTCTGTGTGTGTCTGCCTGTGTGTGTGTGTGTGTGTGTGTCTGCGTGTGTGTGTGCGTGTGCGTGTGCGTGTGCGTGTGCGTGTGCGTGTGCGTGTGCGTGTGCGTGTGTGTGTGTGTGTGTGTGTTGTGCAGGTGGGAAGTAGACCCAGACTATTGTGAGGAGGTCAAGCAGACTCCCCCGTACGACAGCGGAACACGCCTGCTGGACATCATGGACATGACCATCTTTGATTTCCTAATGGGTAAGACCTTCCTCACGGTGCCCTCCCAGCCAGTCCATAAGGAAAAAACAATCATGCACCTCCTGCTTCACCTAATCTACAAAGACCGACAATATCATCAGTACAAACTACTAATAGTACTTGCTGAATATTTGTTTACTGCTGTCTGCTGACTTAATGTGTAGAAGACTAAACAAATACATGACATTTATGCTATATACAGTGATGTCTTCTGTCTGTTTTGCTAATTGTTATGGTAAAACTCATGACTTCACTTCTCCCTCAGGAAATATGGATCGCCACCACTATGAGACCTTTGAGAAGTTTGGGAACGAGACGTTCATCATCCACCTGGATAATGGAAGAGGGTGAGTTTAAGTGTGCTCTTCCATTTGTCCTTATTATCAACAAGGTGGCATTTCAAATTGACAGGTGTTTTGACAAACATTTGTAATTAAAGGTGTTTTAATCTCTCTCTGTGTGTGTGTGTGTGTGTGTGTGTGTGTGTGTGTGTTCCCCCCAGGTTTGGGAAACATTCCCACGATGAGGTGTCAATTCTGGTGCCTTTGAGTCAGTGTTGCAGGTAAACTCTTCCCCACCACTGAGTACCCTTAATGGACCTTAATGCTGTTATAGTTCACACTAAATACGTGCTTCATCCAGCAGTGGTCAAACATAACATACATTGTTTTTTGTTATTCGTCTGAGCAAAGACTGAATGAGGCATTGAATGAATGAGATGTTGTTTTATTGTTCTAATTACTGATTTTGTGCTTGAGCAGTCTCTAGCAGCAGCTTTAAGTAAACAAGTGCTTTAAGAGCTTAGAAGGGTTTGGGTTGGGTCCAAGCTCTATGTCTTTTAGCTCACATATTCATTCATACTTATTTATGTAGTGAATGCATTTGAGATCAGTTCCAAAAGCCTGACTTGGATAACATGGCATCTGTGGCATAGATTATTATATATATCATTATTAATGATACGAATTATTATATATTATATTATTATGAATAATAGTTATTATAATATATTGCATTATTATTATTATTAATAATAATAATAATGTAATTATGATTTGCTTCCTTTTGAAAAAGCGTCTGTGTGATGGCTGTGCTCCTGTGCTCCTCCTCAGGGTGAAGAAGTCGACGCACCTGCGCCTCCAGCTGCTGGCCAAGGAGGAGCTCAAGCTGAGCACGCTGATGGAGGAGTCCCTGCAGCAGGACCGCCTGGTGCCCATCCTCATCCAGCCACACCTGGAGGCCATGGACCGCCGCCTGCGCCTGGTGCTGCAAGTGCTCTCCGACTGCGTGGAGAAGGAGGGCTACGCCAGCGTGGTGGAGGACGACCTGAGCAACCCGGCCAAGACCGCGGCGGGCGCTGCTGCTGCTCCCCTCGCGGCCACCACGCAGAGGAGGTAGTAGACCTGGTGGGACGAGACGGACAAGCGCCGACGCGTGCTGCTTCTGTAAGACAGCGGGACTTGAGTCCCCAAATGTGGATGCCGACGTGGAAGCGGGATGGAGGTTGTTTGTGGACCAGCGAAAGTAGAGACGCTTCTTTGTTCTAGGGCGAACCTTGTTTATTGTGTTTGTTTTGAATTCAGTGAATTCCATAAGACTCAGTCATGCATTCCTCAACTGCCTGTGTTTGTTAGTGTGTGTGTGTGTGTATATGTGTTCATGGGTTGGGCACACACAAACACACACACACACACTCACCCACACTGGCAGTTGCAAAAAGCGAAAGGGAGAATTTTGGATGTAGTCGTCAATGTTCTCCTGGAGATTCGTCGTCTTCACACTTGACAACGTGTGGAGAGAGCAAGACACTTCTTCTCTGTTGTTGATATTTTTGTTGTTGTTGTTGTTTTTCTAATTTAAATGACCTTTGATTGGAGTGCAGGTTTGCTCCGACATGTCCAAACACACGTGCACCAAATATTCCTTTCTCTAGAATTTTATTTATTAAGTGTCATATTTATTATTTTGAAGAAGAAAAAAAAAAACGATTGACACTCTTATTTCAAGATGGCCTGATAAGCCTTATGATTTTTTTTTTCAACTCAACAGAACGGTTGTCTATGTGCAGTCTCTGCAGGTAGAGGTTCAGTGCCTGTTTGGAGTCTGCCGTCCAGTACTAGCTGGATTTAAAGGTTTCTCTTATTTACTCTAACAATATAAACCCCGAAGTTCACAGTTCAATGTGAGAACTCATTTAGGTGGTTGGATCACCAGTTCGGCATCACATCTCTGGACAGAATTGCTTTCATTGTTTTAACACCAGTATAAGAGTACCAAAGGCTTGTGTTGTTGAGAGGGTTGTTAACATGGTGAAGTGGGTCCCTGACGACAGAAAGGACTGTGCCTAGTAGTACAGGCAGAAGAGGCTCTTAAAACAGATGGTCACAGATCTACATGAAGGTGTGCTTGATACCATATCAAGGATTGGTTTCAATCTACTCTTGGTCCTCCTCAACAATGCTCAACTCCCATCTCAGAGGGAAAGGTTTAGCCAAATGTACGTTTGTGTAATGCCATGTCATGTGGGATCACTTTAATACTAAATGATTTTACAGGGTAAATGAGTGCAATTCCAGCCGTACCATGGATTTCCTCATGGTAATACGGGCCAACAACAGAAATGATTAGGTAATATTTTGGTCACAGGAAACATTGCAATTGTACTCTAGAGCTGGTCGTGATAAATGGATAGATTAGTGTTGTCACATGGCTGCAACCAGTGCCATTTCTTTATTTTTATTACGGTGTCTGTATGTGGTGTGATCACAGGGGTTTAGAGTCAGATTTTCAATGGGACTTGAGAAGCTCTTAATAGGAGGACAAACGTTCTTTGATGTTATTCCAAAAGAGATTATGTTTTTTTGTTTTTTTTAATCATGTGCCTCAGTAAAACATCTGTAGTTATGAAGACTTCATAAATTCTACAGTCTAATCTCAAAGGACAACCTCAGTCATAAACCTTCCTTTGTGACGTGGAAAATTTGCTTTAAGTCCAAGACAAAACAGGTCAGCTCTCACTACACATATGTAAGCGAGTTAGCCATTGTCAGTTGTTACCCAAGTCAGCAGAGCTTTTCCTGCTTCTGACCAAAATGTGCTATGATGGATCAGTAGCCTGTATCCCAGATCATAGAATAACATGCTGTTATGTTTGTGTACAGTTACTTTGACTTTTGTAGACCTCTGGTTAAAAAAAGGAATTATAACCACAAAGATTTGTTGAAAGTCATATATTTCAGTCACATCCTCTCAGTCAGTTTGTACAGCTTGAATGATCATTTCACAGTTTTATCATACTCAACAGCTTCTTTAAACAGTCTTACTTTTTTTCATGGCTTTGTTTTAGCATATTTGCACAGAAGATGTTCATTCCAAGACATTACAGTCTTAAGTCCACTCATGCAAATCTGGTGGCCGCATAGCTTTATACTCATTCAGAATCATATTATGTTGGTTATGCTCGCACTCACGTCAGTTCTGCAAGGTTCACCACACTGCTACGGACATTGCTTCTCCATATTATACCATAGGCTTTTTCCATTAAAAATGTAATTCATTTGCAGTATAAAATACAGTTGATGACTTTAAAAAAGATCTTTTTTCTAAGTTGTTTCTTAAGATAACTATGATGTACAGATATTCATAATGATATCCGTTGGCGATATCTAAATTAATAGTAGAGAACGCTATTCTAGTGAACACATTTCAGTACTGCTAAATACATATGTAGGTATGTGAATCCAGTGCCTGTGCAATGATAGGAATACTTGAATGTTTTTGGGTAAAAGGTGATTTTAAGAAAATAACAAAAATAATGAAAAAATGGTGAACGCTATACTTGGGTTAGGTGTTACATTTTTGGGGGTGGGGTGGGTTTGCCCATCTTGGCGGCACTTTTAGCCAAGAACACAACCTACATTTTCTGTTTCCTGACTTTTCACAACTGTGTTTATTATTCAGAATACTTTGACAACATCATGGGCTATTTTGGCAGCCATTTGCTTCTCTAGCTTTATGTGTTGTTTCTGTGGAGATTTTTTTTGGTTTTTGCTACATGGTAAAAGTGCAATAAAACAAAATGGGCTGAACAAATTTCTAAACTGTCTACTCTTTTTTTGTCACTCTATCTAGGACATTTCGAGTTAAAGCTGTTGAGAATAACAGTTCACGCCATAGGATTACATTCATACCAAATTCAATTTTTATTTAAATGTATAGAATTATTTAAATATGAATGCATTATAGTTATTTGCCAACATCGACATTTTAAATCTGTTAAAACCAAGGGTTCATTCAAATACTGTCACTTGGTGTGATCAAATTAGTCAACTTCACAAGTGAATGGATAAACTTAGAGACGGTTCCATGTAAATAATGGATTTGTGCCTACCATAGGCCTGCAAAAATTCTTCTTACAATACAGTCCAGGGGCCGTATTCACAAAGAATCTTAGGGCTAAAAGTAGCTCATAAGTGGCGAATTTAGGAGAAACTCCTAAAAATAATGGGCGTGTCAGTCTTAAATGTAGGACTCCTAATTTTTTTTACTAAGAGCAATTCACAAAATATTTTATCCCTAAAAGTAGCACCTAAGTCTAGGACAGCTTAAAACTCCTCATGAGGACTCCTAAGTCACTAAGACCTATTCACAAAAAATCGTAAGATGGCTGCAGCCGACTTGGAATTGATAAAAGACATTGCTTAAACCGTGAAGGTATTAATATTGTCGTAGAATTAGCGCGGGATGCAATGACGCCTTTAAACAACGATGTGTCCCGAAGTGAAATGTTTGGAAACATAAAGATATCATTCAGCCGTTTAATTCATCAAACTATCAACGCACTGTAGACCCCACATCATCCAACAGTTGGATGTAGCCTACCGATGACTTGTGCATTTCAACGGAGAGCGGTCTGCAGCAGGTTTTTGAGAACTTACCAGCTGGATGCCGCTGGGGTGACAGTGGCTATTGGTCCTGGGACCAGTAGGCTTTCGCTTAGGCTATACGTTTCACGTTCGTTTCGCTTTGATCAATTAAGATTGGAGGGCTTAAAGGGCCGCATGTGCTGATATTTGAAGTGGTCAAGGGCTGGAAATATAATAGCCGAACAGTTTGCTGGGTGCTTTAATTATTACTGCCTTGATTACATGCAATTGCCATATTTTATATTGATCGCTTTATATTTCTCTTAACGTGCAAAGTGTCATTCCCGTTGGATGCACAAACTTGTCATCATGCGTGTGCATTCTGCTAACTGCACTGTCCATAACTATTTAATATGACTTAATTTGAAGCCTAGGTTATTCTCTTATTTTCAGTCGATATAGTGGGATTGTTAGAGAGACGTCACGAATGAGTTTTTAATGAGAGAGCCTGTCAACAACCAATCACCGTCCTCACCCCTTCTAAACTCGTGCATGAGAAGCGACGTCATCCATAGCAACGGAGTTTTTATCTTAAGCTTAGGAGTTGGTATTATCCTTAGTATGAGTAGGTCTCAGAGCCGTTGTGAATCACTTTTAAGAAATTACTCCTACGTAAAAGGTTTTAGCGCGAGTTAGGAGCACTCCTAGTGGTAAGATAAAAGGCTTTGTGAATACGGCCCCAGATCTTTTGATCTTTATTTTGGAGATAAGACAATTATCTTATGTTTATATGACATGTTTGGAATTCAACATCCTGATGGATATTTTCTGTTTCCATGACCTTTTCATAGCCTCTACTGCCCGCGGCATCTGTTCCGAGGCACGAATAAATAATGTCTCCCAATCGTGAAGGACGGAAGTGCATTTGTGGTTAACATCTGAGGGGACAGGGACCTTAAACCAAACTACCGTAATCATGGAAGCCGCAGACAGTCCGGCAAAGGAAACCGCGTCATGGGAACGCACCAAGGTTCTCCAGACCTTATCAGATCCAAAGCTAGTCTGGGCGCACTTCGCCTCTACTAAGAATACACAGCTGTCCTAGTGGGCATGTTTCAATTGTGGAGACCAGCAACACACAATATTTCAGATATCAATCAATAAGTGATAGCACACCTTTAAACAACCAAAGCTATGAAATGTAAGCAGCCTGTAAGATGACATAATTATTCAGAATCTAAATATTACCTTTTAGGCCACCATTCCCTGTCCATAAATCTAAAGCTCTTTGCAGTTTGTGTTTATTGTTTAGACTCAAATTAAATCAGGGTCATGTTTAGTTAAGCATGCTATTTAGAGGCCGCTGTGCGCAAAGCTGGCCATATTAAACGCAACATTCGAAATCATATGTTGGGCAGACAAAACAGTGGCAGCCATTGAGTTACGAGCAATTGTCTGGAAAAGGAAAGCAGCCCTACGATTTTTAATTGCTCATGTCGCGCCAAAGCAACCTAGGACCACCGCTAGATCGTAGGCCACACACGGAGACCCCATGCCGCAGGCTGTTTGAATCGCCCAGTGCTCCCTGACAGTACTCCCTCCAATGCTCCGTTGCAGTTCTTTTGAACACATCAGTCCCTTTTAGTCACGGAAATACAATTTATAGGCAATTATACTGAATTATAGATTACATCTTAACTTGGGTTGTTGACCGAAAGCTCTGTAATTCCTGCACAAAACTTTGTCTTGGGAGCACTAGAAACAACTCAGCTCAAAGAGTTGGTGAAGATACGCGCGCCCTATGTTTGTTAATGTTTGCTTCTTTGTTTAATTGTTGTTTGCTAGATTCGGGCTATAAAGAGAAGCATAACAAAACAAATAGTCCCGGTAAGACGGTCTCAAATAGAACTGGACCACCCACAATCAAAGAGTGCGTATGACCCTGTTTGATCACGCCCCAACTTCAGACCTTTACGGGAGCTGGCCAAGTCCCGTTATCAGCGCTTGACCAACTACCGGTGAGCAAAACTGGGTGTTTCCCAAAGCTAGTGATCAGCTGCGAGAGGTGGACTTCATTCCTCTCCAGCGAGAGGTTGGCTGGCTTTCTAATTCAACACAAGGGCGTCACTGGTGTTTGTCAAAGCGACTTTTTCTTCCTACTGAATTTTAATTGAAGGAGACAGTTCCCAACAGTTTCGCTCTGGCAACTAAATTATGTTTGATAATTCACAGTATCCATATAATTGTTTTAATTATGATGGAGATGGCTACCCCCCATGTAGCTCTGATGAGGAGAAAAAAATATGCAGACCTGCCTACAGGTAAATTCTTTTCAATTTATGCTTGCTGTGTTTCATTTTGTGCTTTCTGATGTTTTAATTTCATTTCCTCTTGGTGTTTTTCTCAGTTTTGTCCTATAATGATGGCTATTTACTAAATTTAACATGAATATTTTGAATTCATATTTTTTATTACACATATTTACATTTTTACATATTTTACATAAGTAAACACATTTGACCTATGTAAACACATTTAGTATTAATATTGATGTTTATATGTTTTAGTTTTTTTTGTCACATATTGCTTTTAAATTATAATTTAGCTTGAGCTTTTCATTATTTTGCCGTCAATGCTTTATTTCTGCTCCGTAACCCATGACAGTGTGGAATAACACAACCGTATGTTCTCCACTCCACTTATCCCCCAGTTACATTGCACTTATAGCCATGGCAATCCAGCAGAGCCCCGAGAACAGAGTAACTCTGTCAGGAATCTACGAGTTCATCATGAAGAGGTTCCCTTACTACAGGTCCAACCAGAGAGCCTGGCAAAACTCCATCCGGCACAACCTGTCTCTCAACAGCTGCTTCATCAAGGCAAGGGCACCTTCTCATTTCAGGTTATCAACCTATGCTGAGTGCTTCATCATTATCAATCAGCATCACACATATCAACAGCTATATGTGTGTTTCCTGCATTATCTATATAGGACGCACACCTTTTGTCACCAGATTACAGCAGCATATTTATCATGTTTTCATTGCTTTTTACACTAGATAAACGAATAAGAGATAAACTTCCAGAGTCATTCAATCCAATAAAACCAACTAAATAAACATTTTTGTATCCTAAAAGTATTAATAGTTCTACAATGTAAATGTTTTTAAGACAACACATTTTCTCAGTTGTAATTTTCTGCTTTGTTGCTGCACAGGTCCCCCGCACAGAAGGCAATGAAAAGGGAAAGGGAAACTTCTGGACATTTGCCTCGGGCTGCGAGTCCATGCTGGACCTCTTTGAGAACGGTAACTTCCGCCGCCGCCGCCGACGTCGCAACCTCAAGGTGGGCTTCCGTGAGCCGACTAACGCCTTCGCCGCCGCCGCGGATGCCCCTCGGCCCCGGGACTCCGGGCCCTTCTGCCCCTCTGCCCCCTGTGACAGATCAGGCCAGCTCAACCCGGCACTGAGCAAGCCTGAACCAGAGATCAAGTTCAGCATCGACTACATCCTCTCCACCCCAGACCCCCACCCGGGGTTCAGACCCCCTCACGGCGGGGCTGCCGGACCCTCCATATCGCTCTTGGAGCCGCAGCATCTCAACTTGCACTTCTGGACCCTGTGACTGTCCCCCATGTCTGGATTTTCATCTCTGTAGCAAGACAAATCTGAGGAAACTAAATCAGATGTGGGAGTGCACAGACTTGTGTTACGGTAAACACTGTAGAGATGTACAGTAGACATATAGAGACTATATCCTGTGAGAAAACATATATGTTCCCATGCTGTGCTGAAGCTATTAGTGCTGTTAGTGTGGGTGGTCGTCCGCTTGACCACATATAGACCGCAGTCATTAATGTAATAGGGTAAGCCAGACACATTCTTTTACTGATAGTGTGGTTAAAGACCAGTCCTGAAGCATAGTTTACTAATGTTTTACTGATAGTGTGGTTAAAGACCAATCGTGAAACATATAACTAATGTTTTACTGATAGTGTGGTTAAAGACCAGTCGTGAAACATATAACTAATGTTTTACTGATAGTGTGATTAAAGACCAGTCCAGGAGCATAGTTTCCTTCATGGCATCTCACCATGTTCACCATCAGAAGAACTGGTGACTATCAGAAGTATCACTGTATCCAGCATCAGGGCAAAGCTCTATTTTGTCCCAAAAGTCCTAAATGTTAATCTCACCGACTAAAGCCCAAAGCAGTCTTAGCTGAAAATATTCATTCTTAAACAAGGTAGTTAAACAAGTTTATACAATATGTATGTACTGTATGTAGTCATCAATATGCTGTCATTGGTATCATCACAGATCTACTAAATTTACTAAAATACAGAAAGGTGGCAAATGTAATAACAAGCTCAAAGATAAAACGGTTTAGGTCAGGACTGTGGGTCTTATATTCATAAAAAGACTTCAGTGGAAACAGAAAATGACTTTGTTGAATTGAGGGGAATTATATGGTATGAGACGTTGTTGTTTTCAATGACAATGATAGGGAATATGAGACATGTTGTTTTCATTCCGTTCTATGAGTTTTGTCAAATAACAGCCACATTATGCAATGCAGCCAGCTTTATTTTCAGCTAGGCTCTGTAGTGTCTCCTGGGTGTTTCTTACAGCGTCTGGACATTTGTCTTGGAGATGTGTTATTGCAGTTCCTTAAAAAACACCTTGTATTATGAAATACTGATAGTAGTGCAGTAATGTCTGCCAAGAAGGAAAAAATAATAAGTTGAATAACCACCATGTTTATGTTTACACCAGGGCTTATCTCCAAACACAATGATGTTTACAGCTTATGAGTAGGCCAAACTGTTCTGATGGGCATTAAATATTGGTGATTTATTTAAATAAGTTATGTCTAAAATAAAGCTAGGTAACACTGTGGTCTTGTTCCTAGAGGATTTAGATGTGGAATTGGGTGGTTCTGCAATGAAAAGTTGATACAACTGAATGTTCAGTACGGCATCACATTTGTAAAGGAAGTGTGTTTTTGTTGTATTATATACAGTTGTTTGAAATTATGTACCAAAGACCAATGTTGGTGCAAAATTGGTTTAAGAACAGATACTTGTGAGTGTTTGGCATGTATGGTCAAAACAATCAGAATACAAATAAATGAACACTGTTTCAGTATAAAAAATAGCCACAATTGCTGATTCTTTGACTGTAAAACATTTGGTATCATAAGTGACTGTTATCAGGTGATAGATATTGGTTAAACACTAAGGAAAACGCCTGAGAAATGGCAAAAACTGCATGCATCAAATAGCCCAAATCAGTGACAATTAACATATTGCAAATCAATCCAGTCCAACCTTTCACAAGTCTCTATAATCTATCTTATTGACATTTTCAGTTTGCTTGGAACCCAGACCTTCCAAATTTGATGCAAACACTCCATTAAAATATAGTTCTCTCATAAAGGCTGGAGTTCACAGAAAGGAGTCCTGTTAACATTTATTTCCTTTTCCAGGTGTATCAATCATCCCTTGCTTTTGTACTCGTGAAGGGACATTTTACAATTTAACCTTTATATTATGGTGTGACTACATCAGGAGAGGTTTTCAACGCACTTAACATGAGTGGCATTTAATATAGCGTTACACTTGCAAGGTGAGCCGGAGATGTGACCTTATTCAAATCCCGCTGCCACGACAACACCTCTCCCGACGCAATTATAATTAAACGGCCTTATGCCGGCTTGCAAATCCCCTGATCGATCATTGATATCACTGTTAATATCACACTGCCCCCCAGCGAACGTCTAGCACCAGCGCTGTTATGGATCAGCAGGTTTCTATTAACAGAGCCGGTGATGTGGTGGGCTGTGCCGTGGATATATTTGGGTAAATTAACTTAGCATAAAGTGCTCCAAGGCTTGGGCTGTGAAAAACGCACTGGGACACACAGAGAGGCAAGCAGGTACAGGCCAGGCTCAATGCAAACTGTCACATGGAGTCAGCCTGGTGCTTTGCCTTTCAGAAAGCTATGATGTTTTTTCTTGAATAATATTTTGTATAATAGCCTATACATGTATATGCGTGTATGAAGAGAGAGCGTGTGTGTGCCAATATATAATAATGCTTAAAAAGAGCATTATTTACTCTAACACTTATTAACTGTGTTGCCTTTTCTAAATGATGTTTTGCTGTGGCTGATTACGTTGACTACTGATGGAGTCGTAGAGTAGCAAGGCTAAGATTAGAGGCTTACGGCTAAGGCAGCAGCGTTAGGGAAGGAAATTGAGAAATCAGTGGTGTGCAACGCCAATAAAGCCTATATCGTAAACACATAGCGCTAATTTGATCCAAAAGTGTTTGTACTTTGTAATTGGATTCTTGCCGGAACATAATTGCTGAATGATGACCAAGATGAATCTAATGATAAACATTTGCTTTTTAAAATACACTATGTGTGTTTACTTATTGAGAGGGTATGTTTTTTTCTCTGGTCTTGATTAATAAGCATCACTTCCCAAAGGTGTGATTGTTAAAGAGAGGGACAGGAAGGTATGAGATATCCAGAGACAAGTATTTATATTAACCAACACAACTAACACATTCAGGGATATTGATGTTAGAATAACAAGCTCAGCATCACTGCTCAATTTTACACGGGTTCAAAGATTTGGAATATTACCTTTGTGTATTTACTTTTTGATGTATAGGTGTTTGTTTAGATGGGTGCAGCACTTATTTTGTGCAATGCTTTTTATAAAAAATAAATACAAATAAACATGGGCAGCACTACCTGCTGTCATTCAGCAGCACTGGAGACTTGTTTATATTAAATAAGACTTTTCACATTTATTTAGCTTTTGTCTTGTAGCCGCTAGACTGTGTGGATGTGCCTTGCAGGAGAGCCGGGACAGGCTTTTTACAAAATGACTTGAGGAGACAGAGAAGAGTGAGAGGTGACCACCTTGAGGAGGAGGACTGGGGAAACAAACAAAACAAACATGGCAGCTTTTTAAACAGGCCCAGAATGATGAGGGAAGTGGCATTTTCTGTTTAACACAGCAGCTGTCAGGAGCCTTCTAAAGAGTAAATGGTTTTGCTGTCTGACTACTGCTGTAAAACCTGAATGGGGTTGTGCTGATAATGATGCCTGTGACTAAGTGGCTCCGTATTCAGATCTACTCCACACTGA
This sequence comes from Sprattus sprattus, assembly GCF_963457725.1. Classification (NCBI taxonomy): domain Eukaryota; kingdom Metazoa; phylum Chordata; class Actinopteri; order Clupeiformes; family Clupeidae; genus Sprattus; species Sprattus sprattus. The sequence goes on along the minus strand of NC_137922.1, from coordinate 39,852,237 downwards.
GGGAAATTATCCTTTTCATGTCCATTACTGGATGTAGTGAAAAGGGCTGTGTCTCTTTGTTCTGAAAGACAACTCCAAATGGTTTCATCAATGGTCCTTCTAAGTTTGCTGAGGAAACTGTGAAGGAAAGTCAGTGAACGTTGCCTTTATATATAGCCTGGTGTAGAGCACAGTAGTAGGTTTGTGGAAAAGACAAGACGCAAACATAAACATTCTCAAACAAAGACAGAGGTAACACAATGGTCAGCATCTGCTAATGTTTTATTGGAGCTCAACACATGCATGAGTCAAACGGTAGAGAGAAACTTGAGGCAACAGCGAGGGGGCACACACACACACACACACACACACACACACACACCCACACACACGCACACACACGCACACACACCCACACACAGAGACACTCACACACCCACACACCCACACACACACACACAGAGACACTCACACACACAGAGACACTCACTCACACACACACACACAGACACAGACACACCTTCAGTGATGGCTGCGTTGCCAACCACAGCTCTCGCCACTGTCCGACATGTGGAGGCGCTCTGGTGCGGTCGGCACGTGCAACACAGTCGCAGTCAAAGAGATCCCTTTATGAAAGTTTAACATGATGACATTCAGCAGCCCGGTTTCCTCTTTAACCTCACATAGTTCTTTATGACCATGGCCTGTGCTGGAGCCCCCGTACAGCAGAAGTACAAAAAATACCCACTATTTGTTGAGGTACATGAGCTTCCTAGCTTGACTGAGTTTACCCCCCACCCCAACCCCCCCCCAAGAGCAGCGTCCGCTCATTACTGGAATGAACACAAGTGCCCAAGTGCACGTGGAGGCTCTCTCTCTTCTTAAACCAGATGGCTGGTGCCTGGTGAGTACAAAAAAGGGCTCTGGCAGGTACAGCTGAACAGAACTAGCAGGCAAAGACGAGGGGAATGACAATGCAATTTCAGAGTTCAGACCAGCCAAACAAATACGTACATGGCCTCAGGTGGACCGAAATGCCATGGGATTTGCTTTTGATGATCATGTCAGGTAAAAGCCAGCACACTGACAGCCTGGACGAATTGCATTATTTAGCCAAAACGGTTGCAAAGATGAAAAAGGAAAAGAAACATGACAACCAACTGCCCATGTATACGGTTTACAAAAGCTCAGACATTTTGATACTGAAAAGTGACAGGGCCCAGCAAAAGGAACACATACATACACATACATACTGAAGGACAGTCCATAATAACAATATTCGAAAATAAAATGCAAATAAATTATTTCTACATTCTCAAATTAAAGACACATTTTACAATATCCCAACCAACTATTTCCTTCTGAGGGAACAACATAAAATGTAAGTTGTTTAGAGTTTTCTGCTTTTAAAATCAACTAACAACAAAAAGTGCAGAAATATGATCAAAAACTGAGTAATATGCACATTCCAGCAAGGGTTAATGAGAACCCTGATTGTTCAGCTAAATAAACCAATTGTCAATAGTGTCAGAATATACCAAGAGTGAATGACTGCATGAACCACACCTCTAGAGTCTGAGACACGTCCAAAGCTGCAGAATCACAATCTAAGTGTCTTTCGGTGTAGATGACAGGGTTCTCTGAACCATTTCCACAAACCAAAACAGCCAAATAAGCCACCTAGACGACACAAGCCTCCCCGTTTTGAAAGGATTCCCAGCAGAGATGCCTGAATAAAAACGAGTGACTCGTACCAAATCACACAAACTACAACAGGTTCATAAGCAGCAAATCAACCGGATTTAAGTGTAGAATATCTGGAAATACCAACACACCAATTGGTCTTCTGAACATTCAAATAGCCAACTACGTTACATAGCATGGTTTGGTCCATTTGTTCTGTTAAACTCAACTCATTGCACATGGGCAAGTGGAAGAGTGACTAGTCCAAGGAACTGTTGTAGCTGTAGATCCTTAACGGTCAGCCACTTAGACCTTACAAAGTATTTGACATATTTTAACAGTGTACAGGTGTGGGAGTTCATGTCCAATTATGACCCCTACACGACTTCAGCTTACAGCATTTCAGCTGCTTTTCGGCACCAAATAATGCAACTTCCTCATGCTAGCAATACATGCTATTCCCTTAGCGTTATACTCCATTGTTACAGCACTCTCGTTTCAATAAATAGAATTGTCTCAGAGCACAGCATCCTGTACCACACAAAACCCCTGGTAAGGTTTCCATTAAAGTATACTGATCATGGTTTTCCTATGTTATGCAACTCAAAGATGAATGTGCATTGATTAACTCAAAGATGTCTTAAGTGAGGTGGTGACGTCATTAAAACAGCTTTACCTTAAATATCCCGTATGTACATACTACGACATGTAGAGTGGTTACCTAGGCAACGCATGCATATACATGTCTCTCTCCCTCTCCTCTTGTCCCTTATTGTGAGCCGCTTCTGTGAGGTAATAAAGTCACATGATGCCATGCCATGACATCTAAACAGAATAACTTTCTGCTTCTGTATCAAAAGAAGAGGGAGGGACAACAACAACAACAACAAAAAACCTTGATCTCCCTTTGCTCCTGCAATGGCATTCCCTTATTTTGTCCGACGACAGAATGACATTTTGTTTTCCAGTTACAACTACAGATACCATCACCAACCATTGATCCTATTCAAAAATTGCTGGAAGGGTGAAAATCAAAATGATCAAAGGTTTCTACAAATTCACAGACCAACACAGCAACCAGTTTCTTACAAAGCTATACTAGGAGGGGTTTACTGATGTTACAAACTGCGGAACAACTATGTCAATGGAAAATGGGAAACTCAACCATAGGATTAAATGAGTACAACAACACAAACCTCATATATAATTCCCCTCATTCTCTGTGGGAGGAGTAAGAGTGGGGTGACTGATGAAGCCATAAAGGCATGCACAGGAGATGTGGCCAAACATGGTCAGCTGGTGGTTGAAGCCACTTCCATTTTAAAAGACGTACAATGGACTGTATGACAGCCTCCGTCAAGTGTACCTTGAAGCAATATTCAATATTCAATCAAATAATGGTGCATAATCCCTTTTTGAAGACAGCTACTGTAAATGCGGGTACAATGCAGATAAAAGTAGAGGTGTTTGCCCTTTGGAAAAACAAATTCGACAAAATAAACGCATATAATTATGCCGAACCGACTTGGAAGTGGTCTAATTTCCTTGTTGAGTAACCTTGTTAACCTAGCTGTGTTTTAATAACAGATGCCAAACATGACATTTTTTTGTAAAAATGAAAATACAGAATTTCATTGCGCTATTACAGATAAAATGAAGGTGGGCATCTTTAACTTTCATGGTCACTCATTTACACCCCTTTTCAGAAATATCCCACTGCAGGTTTGAAAGGAGCCAAGTGACATCATCTTTGATGGAGGCTGAGAAATTTGTCAAATACTGCTTCAAGGACAAATGAAAAATAAAAACGGCTCTGCTACAATAAGGTCTGTAAAACTCTCAACATCATGTGAAGCCTTGTTCCACTTGCATTTCGCAGGCATCAATCAACGGTGAAATCAATCGAGCCTTCTTTGAAAACCGTATGAAAACAAAAAAAACCTTGGTATGAAAATGTTTGTGGGTTCCCTTCATGGTAAAGTAGCCAAAAGTAGTCCAATAACCGGTAGTGTGAGTGGAGTCAGCAGCAGGGATGGTCAACTTCTGGATAGTGGGGTAGTGCATGGAGTTAGCGAGAGGGTGGAGGCCTGTGGGGTGGGGTGAGTTGGTATATTGGATCAAGGCCTAACGCGGTGTCGACCGGGTTTGCCGAGCAGCGCTGGGGGCCGAGGGGAGGAACGGCGGAGGGGTGTCTACATGGTAAACAGGGCGTCCGCGGGCCGCTCGGCTTTCTTGCCGGCACTTGGGGTGGAGCTCGCCACCGAGGGGAGGTCGCCACTAGGGGGAGATGGTAAGGTGGGCACCATCTCTGCAGCCTTGGCCCGCTCCTCCAGGAACTTGTCGAACTCTGTGGAGATGGGTTGGTGGATCAGATTAGCAGTTACAGTACAGAAGAGTGTCTTCAGAGAGGGTGCTCAAAACATTTGCAAAAGGAAATTTCCCTTTCTTAGTTTTTTTTTTCATGTGAATCCTTTCTGTGTTTGCGTCCAGTAATCTCCTCACTGGTTAAATTACATTCCATTAGTTACATAATCTTATGTCAAATGCAAAATATAGAAAGCCCTAGTTTAGACCAGATTTACTCTCGGTAGTCCAAGTTCAAACAAAAGGGGAGAATTGTTCTAAATAATTACCTTCACTGGTCACACCTTCCTCCGCTTCATCTCCTCTCTTCAGACAGGCACAGGCAAAAGAAAAAGAGAATATTACAATAGAAACGCACACACACACACACACACACACGAGTCCCACTGTAGTGGGCAATGTGAATCTCATCAGATGTTCACACACCAAAGACAGATGCAGAACTCAGAGAGGGAAACAGGATGAGATCCAAATTTCACCCACCACACCCCAGAGTCCCACTTTGCATCTTGACACTTCAAACTTCAACAGTCCCAATTAAGTAGAAACTGCTAGTTCCCATATATATGGATTTGTACAGAGCGTACCTGTTCCCATCTTCTCACTGATACCACTGAGATTCAGTTTCAAAACTTCACACAACATTGCCCCAAAAGTATGCAGAAATTAAGGCCATAACCAGATTATAAAAGAGGATTAGGCAGTCAAGCAAGTTTGCTTCTTCAGTCTAGTCTTCAAAGTCTCGTTCTCTTCTCCTCAGATGGCTGGCGTACATTTCAGGCTCCGACAGTTAAATACTTCTTTGTCTCACTATTTGGCAAGATCATGTTAGTTGTTAAGAGCAGCAAACTGAGTTCAGTGTCAGGATTAAATGCACTACACTGGATTAGAGCAAATCTACAGCACTGTAAGTAGGTCAGTATAGAGAAGCACCATTTTGACAGCAGTTAATCTAAGACCAAGTTAGGGCCTTGGCCGAGGAACTACATGCATCCGATCTCTGCAGCAATAACCACCTTATCTTAGGCCTATGGTACTAGCCTACATGTGTGCAGTTTGTTATACTATTGCACAAAGGAATAGAAGAACATTCCGGAAGAACCATCCACTGTGCATATGAATTAACTGCCCCGAAATCCACTTAGTGCCAATTAGTGAGTGGGAGACAGACAGAACACCTGATTTTATGAGAGTATTAAATGAAAGATCTTAGGAAAACCAGGTTAATTGGGAGGGCTTTGTGAATACGGTGCCAAAAAGGGGAAGAAAAGGTGAAATGGAAAAGGTGTTACAAACAGGAGAGAAAGAAAAACAAAAATCAACAGAAAGAATTCTCACCACGTCGGTACAGAGCCACTCCTCTATGTCATCCATGACAGAGGACTGTGCAACCTGTGGAGCAAAGCCACGCACACACACACAGGCGCGCACGTGGCCCCGGGCACCACACAACAACAGCCCCCCGAAAAACAAGGGAAAACAAAACAATAACAAAACAAAACAAAAACAAATCGCAAAATCAATTTTAAAAACATACATTTTGAGATAACGACCCATGGTAAATACACAAACACACACACACAAACTCAAAAAGATGTTTTTCAATGCTTCATGCAGAACTGACCATGGTGGCAACAAAATAGAGGAAAAGATGTTGAAAAGATGTGAAATGTATTCAATATAACAAAACTAGCAACACAATAACCCAAAGATGACTGGCCATGCTTGAGGATGAGGGAACATGCAGCTCCTCAGGTGAAATGCAGGTATTAGACCACACACACCCATCAACACTTCACCTTTTAGCTACTTATACCTAAGGCAAAACCACTACAGAGCATGTAAAGCCCTTCTGTCATGCAGTCAATCAGCAAGAGTGAGCCGATGCAGAAGGCAGCATTCATAAGGCTTTGGGTGACTATTACTATTGAGGGAGTCCAGCAACCCGCAGTGGATTTTCATCAGAATTCCATGCTGGCACTTTGCACGCCAGAGAAATGAATTTACCTTTTTCATATTTCTTACGTGCGTGGCAAATGCCCTGTAAGCTCCAACAAATAGCATTTTCCTGACTACTGTTCCTAATAGACACCAATTGAACTTCTTTGCTAGAGACTGGGTTCTGTCATCAGCCCATTAGCATCCAGGCAGCAGAGATAAAGCAGAAACTACCAGAGCATGCAGTCTCAGGATCAGTCCAAAACACCAGCCACTTGCATTCAATCAAGCCGCCTCTGGAAGCTGCTCTAAGTGGGCACAATCAGTGTAGCTCCTCGACTGCTGCCCACTGATCAACAGGGCACAGTTATAACCGCACGGCTGCTAACGGTGCAATGGCAGCGCATCTGATTGAATACAGGCTCAAAGCACACAGCACACCCATGGAAGGCACTCACATACAGTGCGCACACACACACACACGCGCACACGCACACGCACACACTCTCTTTTAGAACAAAAAGGGAAGCAGATTTTTCCCAGAATATGTGAGTGCACTCACCCCGGCCTGCGTCTGTTGTCTAACCTCAAGAGTGGGGGGCGGCTCGTCGGCGGCCTGGGGGTCTTCAAACGGCGGGCTGGTCGGGAGAACAACATCCGGTTAAAAGAGAGAACACACACACACACACACACACACACACACACACACACACACACACACACACACACACACACACACACACCACACACACCAGTCAACATCCTGAACTCATCGGCCCCCAAAGCTATAACGCATTCATTAGCAGGGATGGATCTGCAGCTTCTGAAAACAGTTTAATTTTGACATTCAGACACATACGAGTTCCCATGACCCGAAATGGAGGAGTTGTCTGCGGGGAAGTGAAAACACAAGGGCACTGCTATGGTAGTTGTTGTTGTGGCAGTAAGCGTGTATGAAAGTTGTAGACTGTGATGGGAGCAGGAGTCTGCAGACTGGCTGGGTGTAGGTGTGACAGGCAAGTCTGCACCACCTGCTGGCTAAGAAAAAATGATCTTCACTGGATACACATAAAGCCAACTGCCTGGATCCTAATCATACACTTTGACAGGATCAGGGAGAACTGTGGTGAAGCATTAACATACCAAGTATTTACAGCCAGTCAAGTGCTGTGCATAGGGCACCAAAAATAAATAAATAGATAATAATCTACTTTTCAGACTAATACCCCTTAAAACCAATATAGGTTATACACATTTCATCTCAATAACATTTAGGATTGTGTTGCCCTGTCCTCTCTCCCTGAGGTTGGTTATGATTGTGTCTACAGCCTGTCCCTCATATGGTGACGATATGAAGGCTATGGGGAAGGCAACCTGAGTCGGGGGCACAGGAGACAAAAAGAAACTAAATGCGGGATGACGATCTTGCATCTCTTGAACGTATGTTTGAACTACTTCATTCTTAAGATACTGAAACATACTGAGCATCTGCATTCATAAACAGGAACACCACTCTAAACTGACACAGCACATATTTGTTTTTGACAAAAAAGGAAGAAGAAAAGGTAGGGAGTTGTTACTTTTTGCGCTGCTCAGGTGCAGCGCCAGTCCTGGTCTGGGCGAACATGTCAAAGTCGTCCTGAGGTTGGATGAGGGCACTGAGCGTGCCACTCACACTGTCTCCACCCACATCTGGAGAGAGAGAGAGAGAGAGAGATAAGCTAGCCGAAGGTTCCTGATGCCAAGTGCCTCACTCTACCGCAAGCAATTGTTTGTTGCAAAAATGTTTTTATGGCGAACACACACTGCACTTTGGCATCCTGAATATTATCCAGACCTTACTCATGTCTGCTCTGGTGTTTACAGATCTATTGGACATCTGCGATGCTCTGGAGGCAGTGGCCAAACTATCTCCGTAACCCTCACAAGAGCCTCTGATTTCTCATCCAGGACTCAAAGACGTTTACTGGTATGGGGGCTGGGGGTGGAGGTAGAGGTGGTCAGACTCACCTAGCGTTGCCAGCTTTGAAGCAAGGGAGGCTGGGGAGGCTGAGCGGACAGGGGCCACTGAGGCGGGCAGGCTGGCGGGCAGGCTGGTAGGCAGGCTGGCGGGCATGCTGGCGGGCATGCTGGAGGGCAGGCTGGAGGGCAGGCTGGAGGGCGGCGTGGCGCTGACCATGGGGGTAACCACAGCAGGAGAGCCAGGGCCCAGGTCTATGAGGTTGTCCTCTGTGGCCTCATCGAGAACCTAGGGAGGTGTGCACGCAAGACCTGCATTAAGGTGTGATCACTCGATGCTGGCAGACACATTTTCATGGGTGTCAATTTCAAAGAGATGCTGGTTGTTCTACACTCTTCATATACTGGAAGAGATTTACCTTTCATCCAATTAAGAATATAAAGCTTAAAAAAGAAACAGACGGGGTGACGCATATTGACAAATTTAGATCAAACTTTTTTTTTGTTGGGTGTGTGTGTGTGTGTGTGTGTGGGGGGGGGGGGGGGTCCTACAGTACTTGCCTCTCAAAACACCCAAATAAAAAGCCAGAGCTAGGCCATTTGGTCTCACTTAAAGGAAGAAATTACATATTTTGGCAAGATGTGTGCCTCTTCTTTTCCTTACAAACAACAAAAAAGATGCAGCTAAATGTCGCTTCGCTCGGGAAAAGATACTCAATCACACAGTGAAGCAGCAGAAGGACAACCTTCAAAACGAGCTTTGGTCTGCTGTGGGTGTTTTTCTTTTTTCCTTTATCCTTTTTGGCTCTGGAGAAAATAAGCTCTCCAGCCAACGACCTTCTGCAGGCAAATAAGCTCTCCAGCCAACGACCTTTTGCAGGCCGCTCTGTAGTTGGGTTATCTCTGTGTTTACAGCACATACGGCAGGCTATATTTTCAGTCCACATGAAGAGTGTGAACATACAAAATAACTTCATATAAACTGAAGGGGGGCACACACACAGACAAAAATACCATACATTTCCTAAATGTCCAGGAAGGCCCATCTGTGGTGCAATTCTGGACGAGTACTCAATGCAGGCATGTACTCCGGGATGGTGTCTGCTGTTAAATTTGGCAGAGGGGAAACCCCTCAGCCAAATGTGAGAGCAGACGAGGTGATCAACGGCGACCAAATGTGCGAGCAGGCTAGACCGGGACTGAGGGAGCAAGTTCACTCGAGTGCACACGCCTGAGCTCGTTAAGGCTCCTTCATGCCCGCCGTGCGTGCTTTTTCCAGTTGCTCATCTTAAAGCTGTTCGCAGAACAGCTGAGCCTCACAAATAAGTGTCTTGTGGGGGGTTTTAGAGCACATGGAGCAACGAGGTGAAACTAGCAACAGTGCTTCAGTTAGCTGCTACACATTCAGTTGGGTGGAGGATGAGGAGATGGAGGTGGAGAACAAGAGAGGGGTAACACAGGGATGGAGGTAACATGGGGTGGGGTGTGGGGGGTGTTAGGATCTCAGGCAGCATGATAACACTAAAGGTGCAGGGGGTTGGACAAGGAAGGGGTGAAGGAGACAGGACCAGACATCGGCCTCACATAGCAATACACATGGGGTGGGGGGGTGGGGCGGTTCATGGTCAAAACATGCGGTATGGAGACGGGGCGAGGCCTGGGTGGTGTGTCCATACGCCAGTCAGTCATGTTTCGACATCGCCCTGACACTCCGCTCATGTCAAAGCATACACTGCTGCCGGTGACGCTCATACTTGCCTGCCTCAGCTAGCAACAAAGAAACACAAATGACAAGAAAAAACAAAATGAAAACAAATCGAAAAACACAGAAAAGGAAAACAAAAAAGAAACAAAAAAAAAAGACTATGAATATTCACAGCATGCCTAGGGGAAGCCCTGTATGCGGCACGGACATTAACTTCACAATGCTGACATCCAAAAGCAAGACAAGGCAACAGTCATGAGAGGATACTCAACAGTCGTCATGATGGGCGTGAGGAGGGCTGACAGCAAAGAAACAGTGAACCCATGGCATTGGATGCTGCTCACCTAAAGCCTGTGCGCTGACTTATATGACCATGAGCTGACAGACAACAGATATAAGGGAGTGATGTTTAATGGCTCCCCTTAGAGAACCACAGGACTAATGAAACTCCCACTTACTCCGTTGTTGATTCCCTGGGCCGACCGGCCTGACCGGAACCTCTCATATCTGACACAGAAGACACGACAAAAACATTAGTTAAAAATAAATTGTACAATAAAGTATATTTTTTTGACTCATATGTCTCCATTTACATCGCATTCTTAATATTAAAGTCATGACTACACAAAGCATGCATCTACTTAGTTTAAATATAACCATGACAATGTGCAGACACATGCTGACATGATTCTAAAGTGCTGTTTCAATGCACTTGTCTCTGTGTATGTTCTTGTCGTCCAGGCAGGGCTGCTACCTTTCGTATCTGAGGAAGATGTTGTTGAGGTCGTCGTTGACGTGCAGCAGCTCTTCAGTCACCTCCTCATTGGCCACACGCGAGATGAGCTCCACGATCCTCTGTTGCATGGCTCTGCATGTGCGGTTCAGCTCCTGACCAAGCAGACAGACAGACAGACAGACAGACAGACAGACAGACAGACAGATAGAACATTAGACTCTGTCCAACTCACAAGGTATAAGAACTGAAGTACATACCCCCCCCCCCCATCTCTCCAGCTATTATTACTACGATGCAGTATAATGACGTTATAGACAATAAGTACCTTCACAACTTTATTCCGTTAAATATATTATTATTATTTGTATTGTTATAAAACTGACCTGTTCAGCCAAAGACTGTCTAGTACATGGGTGGCTTATGGCAGCAGTGTTGCTCCCTCTTGTGGATAAGAGAGGGGAGTGCATACAGCATTCTTCTGATTAAACATCTCTTCTTAATCTTTACTACATCTGATTGCTTGAAAGAAAGATGGCTACTACAACCAAGGTTAAACCCATCTAGACCTCTGTTCATCTGGTGGATGCTTTAGTACAGGCATGAGTAGGGATAGGTGCGCTCTACTTCCAAAAATAAATGCGATTTCGGGTGCGAGTAAAAGAATGTTAACTTAGAGTAGAATAAAACCGCACTCTCAAGCTTTTCTCATTGCTATTTAGACTATAATAGACTAAATAGCAATGAGAAAAGCTTGAGAGTGTGGTTTAATTCTACTCTTAGTACAGGCATGAACACGACAAGTAGGTCAACATTTCATCGCTTCATTTCATTTCATCCGAGTGTCACCTGCAGAAGCTCATGGTCAGAGGGGTCTTCCTGTCCCGGCACCATCTCCGTCAGCATCTCCGACATCACCTTAATGTTCCCGCGCACGATGTCCAGCTCACTGCGCAGCCGACAAATCTGCAGGGGAGGGGAACAAAACCAGGGTTGAAGCCCAGACTCTCTGTGTACTTTACCATGTCAGGTCATGTCTCAGACACTGGCAGGACAAATTGCATTATCTATTTTTAATGGCAGATCTCAATCACTCAACCGCTGATTAAAATCCTCTTTCATTAGAGGAGGACTCCAGCAATTACAATAGGTTTCAGAAAGCAGGCAACACAGTATGATGAAATCAAATACTCTTCATTAAAAAGATGATTACAGCCTACACAGAATCAGTCTAATGTAAAGCATGCCACTACACACAGGTAACACAATAGCACAGATTATCTGCTCCTCATCCCCCTTCCACACAGAGGTTGTCTGACAGACGTGGGTGTACCTGTTCGGCGTTGGGGTTGATGGGTGCGCCCACGTGGAGGTTGGGGGGGATCTGTGGGGCGGACTGCGTCGGCGGGGGGGCACTGAAGGGGGGAGCGGTGCCAGTCACTGGCTGAGGTTTGGGCTGCGGAGGGCTGCTGTACTTCTGCAGTAATTGGTCCCCCTCAGGTGCAGTCAGAGGCTTTTGAAGGACGGGACAAATAAGGGGAACGGCACAACCTCTGTGATTTATACTGGCGCCCAGGCTATTTCGCCACCAAAACTCATTACAACTTTCCTGCATTTGTCAGCAAAAAAGGCTGTGTTAGATGTTTTTTTGCTTGTACAATTGTTTTTTCTTAAAATATGCGAACAGCTGCACGCTACATGATTCAAATGGCTAAGTGTGATCAGAAAATCAAGACATCAAATAAATTACTGTCAAATAAGTCCTTACTGAGATATACTACTGCATTTTGGAGTGGCTTTCATTATGTACATTGCAGAAGTTATGTCCAACAATATGCAAGTCTGAAGTTTCGTGACAACAGCTAGTCTTGTTATGAGGCTACGATGAAGCATGATGTCCTACCCGCACTGGTGTGTGGATGGGAGACAGGGACTCCATGTCTGACATGGGGAACTCTATGCCTTTCCTCTTCAGCTCCTCATAGACGTGGACCACGCCCGTCAGGTCTGGACTACTCCTAAACGCATCGGCCCAAGCCTGTGGCACAGAACGGACCAGCAAATAAGCAACGACAGGAAGTGGCTACAACAAGACAGGAAGTGTCTAAAACACTCCTAGAAGCAGCCTTGTCACTATCAACCAAGGGAGTTGTCTTTCACATATCATGTTATAAAAGGTCATATCGCCATGCATTTCCAAAGTACCCTTTCACAAATCACTTACCAACCTGATTACAGGCACTGCACAAAAGAAGTGCAATGGCCAAGACTGTATTGGCGCCTTCCATGTTTTCAGCAACAGCAACGAAGGAGGCAAGATAAGCAATACCAGTAAAGTCTCTTCTATGAGCCAGTAGGGCCTTGGCCATCCTTGAGTGACTACCTAAGCATCAGGCATCAGATGCAGCCGATTAGAGCGCACCGGAGCCTGTGCCCCAGGTAAGCCGAGCAGCAGCAGGTAACCTGAGCTTACCGTGGCCGTGGTAGGCAGACCTGCTCAGGGCACAGAGGCGTTCACAGTCCCCTAGGCTACAGGGGCCTCGGGTGACAAACAAGCAGCCAATCCAAAGGGATGCTCACACTGCTACTCTTCTAACTCTTCCTTTCTTTCACTGACCCAGAATCCAAACCTATAGTAGCCATTGGTGGCTCATTAAGAGACAAGCTGCCAAATGGCAATCTATACTGTTACAAGCAGATGCATGAGTGATGGAGTACCTGAACGAGAGCGAGCACTTTGTCTTGCACAATGGTAGGAGGGTTGTTTTTAGGTGAAATTATTTTCACGAGGACACCATCAATGAAGTCACGGGTTGTGACAAGAGCATGGAAACGAAAACCACAGTTCTTGACACATGTCTCAAGGACCTGACAAAAAAAAGGAAAATGGCACATTAAGAAAATCCAACGCTTTGAGGCTCTGTTCTAAAGTGGTACTATAAAATTCAGTCTCAATGAAATATTACTCAAACCACTTGAGTTGTGCAGGGCCAAACTGGACATTATTATGTCAATACAAACATATGACTATCCTTTGTATGAAATATGCTAAACATAGAAAAAGTCTTTCAGTCCATTATGCACATACCGTTAAGGTCAGCATCACCTCTCTGTAGTTTTTGTTCCCATTCAGCCTCTTTTTAACAGCCCTCATGGCATCCTTTGGGCTACAAAACCACAAGGAAATATCCAAACATGACAGAAAGAGTTATCTTGCATGAGTAAATGCCAGGAGTCCAAGCAATGGAGAGAAGGATAACTTTGTTCTTAGTTTTTTATGGAATCCACTCTTATCAGGGAAGCTTTAGCACAAGAATAAAGGGCAACTAACCTAGACAACTAAAACCAATATGCTATGACCAAAATAGGTTAAGTTCGTCTTCATTTAATTTGCTGTTCTAATCGTGTTACTCACCCGTCCTCTGTTTCATTGATGATGTCACATATTTCCATGTTCAGTGTCCAATCCTCACTCTGAAGAGACCCATCCGTGGCCTTTTCTGTCATGCAAACACAACATAATTCATGGCTTTTAGGACTGGGCAAGGTTTTGCCATGAGTCATATGCGCAATATTTGCACAACCTTTCGTTCAAGGTGAAGGAAAGATAAAATACCTTCGCCAGATCAGGCATCAGGCACATAGAGCTATTATGCCAACAACTAGTAACATGAGCTGTACAGTGGTTATTATAGCTTCATAGCCAGATGGGCACCATTGACACGTATGACTTGACAATCTAGTTGAATAGAGAATCATTGGGTTTAAATCTAGCGTTGAAATATCAATGCATCGAGTTAAACATCAATCGCAACAACGTTAGCATTTCAAAAGGATGAGCTAAACACTCTACACCACACTGGTTAAGGATGTATGGTTAACGTTACAGCTGGAGAAACGTAAGGGTATCCTTCTTTGTCATCAAACACCAGCCTATTTGGTCAGCATACATTTCATAAATAACGTCAACAAGCCAAGAGTTGGCGCATATAAGACTGCGATCACTGATATTAGCCAATTGCTAATGTTAGCAGGCAAACATGAGCTGGCAAATATTTTATCGTTGGCAAGCTAGTGAGCTATCTGGCTTGCTGTTAGGTCTTTAACTGGTACCTTCGTTTAGCTTAACTTGCTGGGTTGCTTACATGCAAATGTACTTCCTTCAACATCAAGCCAAACAATGCATACATGTATTTATCCACATGGAACCAAAATTGTATAGCCTCAGTGGCGACAGAAACATAATGTTAACGTTAAATAGACATGTCTGGATTGCTAACCAGCTAGCTAGCTAAGCTAGTGTCAGTTATTGGTATCTGGGCAGCTCAACAAGCTGATTACGTGCTGGACCTTTAGATAGCAATAAAGCACATTGGTTATGTAACACAGTGCCATTACAGTGGGATTTAATTTAAATGGTGTATAGCAAAAACATACCAATACACTGGCCCACCGGAGTGCTATATGGGTTTCCCAGTAAGAACTCCATCTTGACAACAAACCAACTCACGGTCCAGAATGAAGAAAACAGTAGGGCCACGCCCCTATGAGACCTTGATTGGATAGAATTTTGCGAGATTGCCACGATTTGGTTGTTCCTACGTCCATCAACTCCGGTGGCTAATATTACAACTACTCCCCCCCCCCACCCCACCCCTCAAATGCAATGTATGTGGCCCACTTAAGATAAAGTGACAGGAAGGCATATTTTACATTGAAAATACAGGTCGTATATCTTTTATTTCTTGGATATATCACTCTGGTTGTGTTATCATTTCTGATAAGATATTATTTTTATCACATTTAATTTTGGACACACCTCTTTAAAAAATATTGCACTCCCTTATTGTCCTTTCAAACTTGTCTGGGAGTGAAAATTAACATTGAAACGCAAAATTAATATTTGTCTTAAGAGAATCACTTTCAGTAATCTTAAACAAACATAATATGTTTTCAGGAAAACAGATCATGTCAATCCACTCAAATCAGAAAAGACTGTTATGGCTGTAAACTGGAAATGTTCTGCCAGTGTGTTATGATCCAAAACATGGGTGAACGTCTTCAAAACTTCTCATTCTTTTAAAATGATGAATTCTTCTGTTTTGCAAAAACTGCAGGACAAAATAACAAAAACTATTCTCAACTAGTACTATTCTATTACACAAAAGAAGAGTAACAAATTAAAGACTACAACATTGCAATTGGACTATATCACTTTTGGAACCAACTCACTTTATTTACAATAGTTGCCATTACAATTCTGTTACTATTTCAACCCACAGCAAAGCACGGAGCTGCTCAGTCCTGTAGGAGTTTGCGTTTGACTGTGGAGCTCTCAGAAGCCAAGTGGACGAACAGCGCGCCGGCAGCCGTGCGCGCTCGTAGCTCATACATGTCATAATCATGTGCCCATTCAACATTGCCCCAGAACCCGATCTGTGGAGAAGAGGGGAACTGTGAGGACATTCTACTGTACTGGAATTCCTGTACAGTAACACGTTTTCCTGTTTTGCTTAAATTCAAAGGTTATAAACAGAAAAGGTCTCGGAGAACAGAGCCAAATAAATGATAAATAGTAAACAACATAGAATACCTGATACTCCTCTTCCAAGCGCGACAGGAGCACTGCCTGCTCCACTGTCAGGTGTCGGTCAATCATCCCAAAGGACAAGATTACAGACTTCAGCTGGGTGATCACATATTCCAGGCCTAGAAGTGGCATGAAAGTAATTCTATTTATCCCCATATTGTTATTTGGAAAGTCAGAGTAAACCATTAAGAATTTATCTAATATGGTTGATATAACACAAACTCACAGGGTGTGACAACATGGACATTCTTTACAGTTATTATTGCGCCCTCTTATGGCATATTAACGTCAGTGCAATTCATTGGGGAGCTGAACCAACCTGTCAATGCCCAGAAGTTATAGGAGCCGAGATGCTGACGGAAAGTGTCATTTGTCTCCTTTGGGATTTCTGGACCCATTATATTTGACGATGAACCAATAACTACATCATAGCTAAAATGACAAAACATAATTTGATATTTATCAAGGTCAATTTGGAAGAAACATTTTGATTGATCTTACACAACTCTTACATTTTTAATGAGGGTGATCAATTCAGACAATATTTTTCTTATGCGGACCTTATGCAGATCAATACATTTCAAATGAGACTGGATGAGAGTTTCTTTTTTTTGAAAGATGCTAAACAAAAGGAATATGTGATAGTTTATGGTTATATAGGCCAAAGCCACTGTCAATTATAGGACAAAAAAATTGTTTACCGCTTCTCAATCCACTCCATCACTGGGTCCCATTCATGTTTCTGAAGCTCAACCAGGGCTGAAGGTTCCTCAACTCTGTAGCTAAATCACAGCAACAGAAACCAGCCCCATACATGTTCATTTATCAACACAGGTAACATCATGCCTTCTCTAAGGTTGTATCAACACATAGCATATCAGTCCTTAATGCTAAACCCAGTTCAAAACATTGACATTTTGAATACAAAGAAACTGATGACGAGATGTAAAATGCAGAAGGAACTTAACATATCCTGTATACAATCCTATACCAATCAATAATATCCTTTGGAATAAAAGACCCAACACTGAATCTGAATTTACCATATAGTGTCTGTCTCCAGGAACTTCAGGGCTGCTGTGATCATCTGGTCTTTGTCACGATGGGTAGGGTTGTCCAAGGCTGTGTTACACAGAGTTGTCTATAAAAAAAACAGCACTTATAATGAAGTATGCAGCAGAGAAGGTGCATTACAGAATGTAAACCACGTATCATATGTGCTTGTGTTGACCGGTCTTACTAAGTGCATGGTGTAGAACTTGAGTGTATCCTTTTGAGCATCCCACTCTGTTGCCACAGCTATTGCAAGGGCTTCGTTTGGTACAGTGAAGAGTTTGCCTCCTGGGGTTTTCAGCTTCCGCCGGTCTAGACTGATCTCATACAAGCCACCTGAGGGCAGGGCCAATGCAGAAGAAATACAAACAGAACAGTCTGAGACAACAGCATTTTCCAATGTTCCCCCTCAGCTGCATAGATACTGCCCTTACATGATTTGACTGTAATTTATTCTCTATTTGGATGACACTATAATTTACTTTGACGTTACTGTACTAACCTTCGCCTTGAGAAATACTGACATCTTTGTAGAATTTCCTCCGCTCTGTGGATAGTAGGAATAATAAAGTGTATGTGAAAGTGCTCAGAAGTTAGAGCCATCGCTGCGTGTTTTTATTGCTATACAGATCAAATTGGTCTTGTTTGAGTATGTTTATAAATATGATATGCATCCTCTATCTTTCAGCTGGTAATTTGTGTAATCATGATAGATTACCTGTTAATGCCGTGCTAGAGCATCTTGCATTCTGCAGGTCGGTGATGAGACTCTGGTGTCGCTGAATATGATGTCGTTGACGGGGCAGAACTGTTTGGCCGATCCGACAATGCAATGCAACAAGACTTCGCAGCATTATGCAATGATTCATAAAAGAGATTTCCTATGAGAATGAACCAACAGAGATACTGCAGCTAGCTTGCCAGCTAACTATGTTTCAATTGCCCTTGCAGCACTGCGTAGCTAGCTAACCAGTTTGTGCTATTTAGCTTGCCAATTTCCTGACCAAAAACTAGCGGAGAGTTCAATTAAGCATTTCTTTACTGTGAATGCTCACGGTAAATCACAAAATACCACTTGACTTAATTTAAATCTTGACAACAACATTGCATTCACAAGAAGTATGCAGCAACAGTCACCTCCGAGAAGCCATGCTTGTGACCTTCCGGATATGAAAGCGTGTCAACTTGACATCATAGCTTGACCATGGGAACTGTAGTTAATCTAGCAGTTCATTTTACAATTCAAGGGGACCTTAACAAAATGTGTCATTTTAAAATACTAGTTTCTTTTAGATCGTTTTTAAATTCATATAATATTTCAATAAATTACACCCATATTAGAAGATATTTTTATTCTGCTTATTTTTAATTCCTTTAAACCGAATCACAAATAAGGACAACTATCATTTATATAAAAAAAACCTCAATTAAGTGTTACAGACACTAATGAACAACAATGCTCAGAATTATGGGGTGTACAGTTTCTGGTAAACCCAATGACAACAACATCCCAGAACTGTCAAAATATATTTGACAGAAAGCGAGACAGAGGCAAAAAAACTACAGTACCTAGAGTTCCCAAGAAGCATTTCGGAAAATAAACCAATCAAGAGCGAATTCTTTGAAGCAGTGAACTCCTTCGTCTAATAAGGAAGATACATGCTGCCTTATGGCGTTGCGTTGGGGTTCGCCCATTTCCCAACTCGGGACTACGTAACTTGGTGAACAAACAGCATATTTTAGTTGAATTTTATATAGGTAAGATCTTTCTTAGTCCTTCATAGTGCGTTAATCCTCAACATCAACTGGACGCGTAACTATAGCGGCTAGTGTTTTGTGTCCTGACTGTAAAGCCGGTCTGTGCTGGCCACTCTAGCAACACCTCCATGGCCTTCATGTCCTCGGCCTCGCTTATCCCTCCTCCCCCTATCAACACACAACAGCCCGGTGTAATTACATCGCTACTGTACAGCGGTTCCAAATTCCGTGGATATCAGAAGAGCAAAGGGAATTCCTATGACGTTGAGGTTGTTTTACAGGTAACGTTGATCTTTCCATTAGCAAAAAGCCTACCCTTGCGTTGTTTTGCTAGGATAGCTTCTGCCAGAGCGCACACTGACATTATGGAATGTCATGTCTGCTCAGCACTTAGCACCAACCAGACGAAATTTGACAGCAGGGAAATCCATGAGCCAGCTTCTTCTTGGTGTCAAATGTTAACTCGTGTACCTGCCTCTGTCGGTAACTCTCCTTTCGCGCAATTTAATAGGGTTTAGGTGTCTCACGTCAGACATGGTACATTCAATTTTGACAGCTGCGTTGACAGGGGTTCATGAAAATGCAATTGCACATTGAGCAGATATTCCAATTTACTGACTCGTTGACGTTTGATAACTTTAATTCCGACCAAAATCTTGTTCTTTCTCCCCCAAGTACAGCAACGAACATTACTGTCTACGCATGAGATGCCAGTAGCACAACATAGAAATACTAGCTATTACACGGCCGTAACCAATGTTGATTTCTGATTTCTCTTTCAGCATGTTACCATAGAAGATTCTTATTTATGCGGGTACCTGAAGATAAAAGGACTAACAGAGGTAGGTTAGAAGATAAGTAGGGTTAGCCATGACATCACAGTTTAGAACTTTATGGTGATAAGGTGTTTGATTGGTCATTGATATTACTAGTCATCATGCACAATTGAGCCTGCTCTTTATTGACCACAGTGCTTTGTTCTGCCAGTGGTTCTATTTAACAAATATTTCTTACAAAGCTGCTAGATGTCTACACATGAATACTGATCACCTCTATGTCATGCAGGAGTACCCAATGCTGACAACATTCTTTGCTGGGGAGATCATCAGCATGAAGCGTCCATTTCTGACACGGAAATGGGATGCTGATGAAGATGTAGACAGGAAACACTGGGTAAGAACGCTGGTTGCCTTGGAGCAGAGATAATTACTACATAGTAGTACCAACATAGTAGTACCAGGTAACGTGTCTCACACATTTAGCTAGGGTTACATTTATATACATAGAAGTTTTGCAATTAATGGTCATGACTCTTGGTTTTGACTTTTGCAATCACAATACTGCACAGTTAAAAATAGCAGATTTGAGGTTGTGTTAAAGGGGAAAGGTGATAAAGCAGCTAAGAAGTATAGTTAAGTAGAGTGTAGAGGAGACGTAAAAGAATATACATAATATACATATACATACATGATTTGTGATCTGCACAGACCCTGCACAACAATGACATCGTTATTATGTTTCAATTTCATTTGGTTTTCCTTTAAACAATTCTGTGGAACGTCCTATGAAATGGCTCATATTTTTCCAGGCTGCTTTGCTTTTCTTCCAATGTTTTTTCCTTATCTGCCATTTGCTTGGATTGTACCTAACTTGTATGTAATGTACATGTCCTTTTACAATTGTTCCATAAAAAATCTCTACCCTTATCAGGGCAAGTTCCAAGCCTTTTACCAGTATGCAAAAACCTTCAACTCGGATGACTTTGACTATGAGGAGCTAAAGAATAGCGACTACATCTTCATGAGATGGAAGGTAGGATGAAGCTTCGAAGGACTCTGAATTCATTAAATGCTAAGTAGGAAATCTGGAATATGTTCTTAATCTGTCCCCTTACTGTTTAGCACTGCCATCTTATGACAATGCCGCTGTTCGTAATGGTGCATAGAAGCAGTCATGTCTGAATACCTGCCTGTCTTACACATCCCGTTTGCAGGAACAGTTCCTGGTTCCAGATCACACAATCAAAGACATCAGTGGTGCCTCATTTGCTGGCTTCTACTACATCTGCTTCCAGAAATCCACAGCCACCATAGAGGGTTACTACTACCACAGAAGTTCAGAATGGTGAGTGGTGTTTTTATGTTGCTCTGGAGACCAGCTATACTTTGCCAAAGTGATAAGGGTCACCATGAAATTGGTTGGATTCATCAACTGGATCATTGGAAACAAGTAGATTGTTTAAAAGGTAATTTTTTTTTTGGGAGGGTGGTGGGTGCACTGGTGCAGATTCATGACAAGTAGTATTCAGCATAAACAGTTTTACTATGAACATTTATTTAAATAATACTGACTGTCCGTGTTCCATTTAGTGCGAACATATAAGGAGTAATATATTCAGAGTATGCTCAATTTAGTGCAGATGTTCATTCATTTTAGTGTTTAGTGAAGAAGGAGGGTATTATTTCTATATCCACAAAAATGTATCAATTACGGCGATAGAAATGCTTTACATTTACAGTGATCTCTCACCTGCTAGCAATGTTTACATTGTTTCTGTTTTTTTGGCCACAGGTATCAGTCACTGAACCTCACCCACGTCCCCGAACACAGTGCGGCCATTTATGAGTTCCGGTGACCCCGGCCCGGGCTCCTCCAGCACAGACTGACTTGAGGCTGCAGCCTTTCAGTGACTCTTGGGCGAGGTGGAGGAAAGGGACTGGAATTTTAGCTACCCAATGCAGCATGGCAGTGCGCCGCCCGAGACTGTTTTTTATGTAGAGGACGGCAGACTGACAGGCCGACCGACTGACAGACAGACAGTCTGTGGAAGCGTGCCAGTGTGGAGCTCTGATCTGCAGCGTCTCTCTCTCTCCCTGGCACTGGGGATGGGCAGAAGGTGGCGCCACCTGTGACTGCTTCCTCGTGTGGTTTTAAATGTCTGTTTTTTATTTTATTTTGATGAAACTGATTTCCTTTCTGGAAAACTCTTCATCGCTGTGGCTTGTGCTCATGGACTTTTCAACAGAAACAAGAGGCCGGGGGGTTGCCTCAAACTTTGCCAGTGGCTGGAGTGGACTTTTATTTACTTTTTAGCTTGATGAGAGAGACTGATTTGGCACACTGATTATTGTCCCATGATCCTGTGTGTCTGTTGGGTTGCCAATGCCTCTAGAGATAAAGATTGATGATTGATTGATTGATTATATTAAGGATTGTCAGGAAGGAAGGAGGTTTAGTGGTTTCATTGATATTTGACAGTATTGCTTTTTTGCTAAGGACTCATTATTGTGTTTGCACGATTATGCAAGAGAGACAATGACTAATTTGTGGCGTGAGCTCTGACTGATTATAGAAGATCAGTTATGTGCGTGCGTTTGTGTGTGTGTGCGAGAGTGTGAACAGAGGGATAAAGAGAAAGAGAGAGAAATCGAGATGGTGTATGATATTTGGAGGCAAGGAGGTGTGGGTGCTGAGATGTAGTTGAGAGATGCTGTTGTGTAGCTGCTACAAGCACATTGTGCTTTTCATGACACCTTAACTCGGCTCACGGCTCCTTCTCAGTTTCCCCCTTACTCCGTTCAAAAACAAAAACAAAAAAACATGGAAAAATATTCACATCTCCTAACATTTCTAACTATGCAACATAGCAGTAGCTTTCTGCCTCCATGTCAAAGAGTTTCATAGATACTTCACCACGAGATTTTATTATGTAAAGAGTAGTACTCAATGTCTTACCTTTACTCACACGGAAAGAGATATTTTGTCTACTTGCCTTTGGAGGCACCACTTTGCCACAGAGCTTATCCTACAAAAGGTGCCATGTTATTAAAACTCTCCAAATGATAAAATGAGAATGTGTGTGTGTGTGTGTGTGCTTGATGCAAGAGTTGTGGTGTGGCAAAGAATGAGAGAGAAAGAACAAAAAAAAACTATATGGAGTAAACAATATCTAAACACAGGGTGTTGTGTTCATGTTTGGTGTTTGTGGTGGGTGAATGTGAGCGTAATGGGCTTTCTTTATTATCCTAAGCTCTCTTCCTGCAGCTCCTGTTTACACAAAAGTGTAATCAGGGACGGTCACTGTCTGACCGCATATCTGGTTTGAGCTACAACATGTCAAGAACTTCATAGCAAAAGTTGTTCTGTATCTCACGGTGGGACTGTTAACAGATGATGAAGCATACCGATTGTGTGTCCTTTTATAGCCCACACTAGTATAGAAAGGCCATCTGAGTGAAACAAATGTTTGAATTTTGTTTGTTGGAGCCAAAGTGTATCACCAGACAAGGCCATGCCAGAGATACTCCTTTGTCGTTGTACATTCACTTTAGTACACACTGAAGGGGGTTCAGTAAGTCGTGATAGCCCTGCCAACATGGAGAGTAAGAGAAATAAGGAATAGAGACCAGGGGTGTGAAAAAATAAATTAAAAAAACTTTGAGTGAGGCTTATGCCAATCAGACACAAGAGGGCTCTCTAGTCATGAAATATAACCAGGTGATGATGAATGGGAAAGAAAGCAAACTAGTTCAGAAACTTTAACCCATTGGTATGTATTTGGTGAATGCTTGATCTTGTGCCATTTTATCTTAGGAAAGATGATACCAGTGAGAGTGTGAGGCCTATTGAGAACAATGAGAAATGAAAAAAATACCTGATAAACGATACCTTAACACGTGAAGGAAACTGTCAACCTTGTATTGTTCTTTTATTATTGGTTCCGACATGCGATGAGACTGGGTATGATTCCACTGACTCAATAACACGATTAATGTCTCAGTGGAATCAGCCAATTTTTGTTGATACCTTAGGATGGAGACACTGTCTTGGCCTGCACGTCACGGTCCTCACAGAGAGAAAGTATATGTTACAAAGTATATACTTCGAAGTTCAAAATACACTAAATAGTTTAATTTTAACAAAAGTAAACATATTTTGGTGATTGTAGAAGTAGCTCCACAGCTAATGGGATAAAAGAAATTGCAATAGTAACTGTTCAGGAAATGTTTCACATCGTTTGAGGTCTAAAAACCTGTCTCTGCCGGTAAGGGCAAAACATTATTTCTTAATTTATTACCATTGGCATTCCACAAAAGAGCGTCTCATGAGTATCACCTTTGGTTTGCACATGCTTTTTGCACACCCCCATCTACCTGAAACGTGATGTGGAGGCATGTGCTGGCGTTGTTTCTCTGCAAAGGGAGTACGGTAAGGCTGGTGCCAGGAACGTGAGGTGCACCCAAACACGCGAACTTGATGACATGTTACATTCCTCCATCTCGTCACCTTGTCAGAACACTGCAGGATTCCAGAAAGGTCCCTCTTCAAAGGTAGCGGAGCGCTGTGGTTTCCCCACAAAATGCTTAAAATCCCACCCATCCTAACTGTTCTCGAATACGCTTGGACAATCGATTTGTGGATCCTCATTATAGCCTCCTTTTACGATTACACAATGGGCTAGTTAGTAATGTGCATTGGTCAAATCCATCCTTAAAACATGAATATATTTATTAGCGGTAATATATTTATCTATTATATATATTATTTGTATTTATTGATGATGTAAAACTCCATCAGCTAAGTCTGGTCTTGTTCAGAGATATAACACATCCCTGTCTCACTGTTGTGCTCAGGGAAATGACACGCATCTTTTAAAAAGACCACTGACAAGGATCAGCTAAAATGTATGATTCATAACTGTCAGATTATTCCTTGATTTAAATGCAAGCTCTTTCATTTCATGCACTAAGTGCCATGTACTATTAGTGTAAATTGTAATATTTTTTTTTGTCAATACAGGAGAGGTCTCTGCATTTCAGAAAGATATTGTGGTTGGGTTCTTTTACTGGTCTCAGAAGAGATCTGCAGATGGAAGAAGCTTTTTAGCTTTTGAAACCCTATGAGAGACTAACTGGGAAATGCCAGTATGTTTGGAATATTAATTGGATATATTAATATATTGTCCATGAAGAATGGTACAGAATAATGTTATGACAGTGGAATATAGGTTATCCCCCTTGTAAATCTATTTACAAATTGTTCCTTCCTTTCCACTAATTTTAATTCAGGTTTGGAGATTGAGGTTAATCTATAATTAATTATTTTATTATACTTTTCATTAAAAAAAAAAAAAAAAAACTTTTAGGTTATCTGTGTATGCTGTATTGTGCAATGAGACCAGAGGTATTTGACTTCTTATCACAGTCTTACACAAATTCTCAAATATAACAAGAGCTCTGCGTCATAGGACTTTTATTTAGTCTTGGCTTCATAACCACATTCTCTCAAAATAGTCACTTGCAGGGTGCTGGTGAAACTCAACCAGGGAGTTACATCACAATAGTAGTCACTGTCTGGGACGGTGACTTCACCCCACCATTGTCTCATTTGACAGCTGACAAGAAGCAACCTTTTGCAGAGGTCTGAGCAGGCTATCACCCACACAAATTCAATGTCTTACGGAGTCATATGCAACCACACAGTGGCCTCTCTCCTATATCCTCTCTGCAATCCGAGAAATCAGTTGAGTAACCTGCCCTTAGTGTTGGGAGGGTTGCTATTAAACTGCATTCGACTACTGATTACAGAGTACAATGTCATTAAAATCGAATTTCTTAATGTCATTTGTAGGCATAATGTATTGCGTATTAGATAACTCAAGGTGAGTAATGTACTCTAAATACTTAGGATTACATCAGCATTGTCTTACATGTTATTAGCTGTGGAGGAAACAGTTATGTCAGACGCCCAGCACCAACCCCATAACCCGACTGACAACCTACGACCCCCCTTTGCAGTAAGGATTGATTCATAGTTAATATTTTTATCTTTATTATCATTATTATGATTATAATTATTTGACAATTACAAAAGGCACATGGGACATTATTACCATCAGTAGTGTCAAATTCCCTACAATAGCAATGGTTTGTCTGCACAGAAATCCCTACCAAAACTAAAAATTGCAACAAAACCTATAAACTTATTGCCTCTCAGAAATGAGAGGTTTTTATTTAGGCTGGAGAGAGAAAGAGAAATGCTGAACCTGAATCATGCACTTGAACTTGAACTTGAACAGCTTTTGCACAATGTAGGCTGACCTCTAACCTATAAAATCAGACTTTAAAAACATGGTTTGGCGAAAAGTGAATACAAATGATAATGACGTCAATATAGGTTGAAAGATTCACCTGCTTTCTCGCAATTGATTGCCATTGGAGAAATTACATGGACTCTCGAAGCGTTGCAAGCCAATTAGGCTACTGTGTTTTGAAATGTGGTGTGAAATAATATGACGTTTTTGCAAGTTTCTCCTTTTTCGGTTAAATTGTTTTTCAGTAGGCTAGTTTAGTTTTATTGGTCAATTCACAACTTTTCCTTTTTTTTTTAAGTCGTCCGATTTGTTTTTGTGATGTTTGTGTTTTGAACCCTAATACCGGCGCAATTTCAATGATTCGTTGCTCAGCATGATTTGGCAAATTACACAAGCGACTGATACAAAATAACCGATACATTATGAATATTTCTATTATCATTACTAATTTGCTAGGATTTACAACGAAGTTTAAAATCCATACTGTGAAGAAACAGCCATGATTCCTATGCTGCTTAGTTAATACATATTTGAAACTGATTGAACCAGTCTAGAAACAAGTCTTCCCAAGGAGACAAATGATGTTGCTGTGACCGAGTGACACTGTGTAAATTGACACTGAAGATTTTCACATTGGGTTACATCTCTCTGTCTGGGGGGGTGGAGAGATGTGTACTTATCATCCATCAAATCAGTGCATAGAAATTCCACACCCTGACGGCTTTTACTGGTAAACCTTACACTTAACATAACTCACATTATAGCGGGAAACATCCTGGTTGCATATCCTCATTCATTCATATTCCAGATTTGTCACTGGTGTACACAGTGGGTGAGATAAAAAAAAAAGATAGATGCTGTCTTGTCACAATTTGTGCAAGTTTGTAGACTAGCACGGGGGTCATGCTATGGCAAGAGCCCTGTGGCTGTGTGTAAGATGACCATTGTGTATAGTCACAGAAGAGGATTCAAAAAACTGTAAGGATTGCATTGAAGGGTGATCAATGTTTATACCTATCAACTTTTTCAAAAATACTGCATTCAAATCATTCCATGATCCTATATCTTATTAGAGAACCTTGTACCAGGAGTTATGTTCTTGAGGTTTTTCAAAAAAAATCAAATCAAAAGGTTTGCTCTTCAGGCAATCATGTTTTGTGTATTTGGTCATTTTTTTGTATTATATGACTTGTGAGATGCACCCTGATGCACGAACATTTCTAAAACATATAGTGAAATCTAAAGTAAATGTTCTGTTAGTCTGCACAAACATTTCTAAAACATATAGTGAAATCTAAATTAACTGTTCTGTTAGTCTGCACAAACATTTCTAAAACATATAGTCAAATCTAAAGTAAATGTTTTGTTAGTCTGCACAAACTTTTCGTGTTTGGCACGGTGGCTCAGGTGCTTGCACTGCCGCCTCACAGCAAGAACGTTCTGGGTTCGATTCTTGCATGGGGTGCCATTGGTCCTGGGGTGTAGGTTCTCCCCAGGCCTCCAGTGCTCAGGTGGGCTATCTCCTAGAATCGACTTTCTGTGTGGAGTTTGCATGTTCTCCCGGTGTTCACAAGGAGTTTCCTCCACTACAAATCCCAACAGAAAAGCATGCAGAAGAACAGACCACTCTCCTGTCCGTCTCTGACCAAGACGGGCGGATCACTTTACTTGGTCCCCGGGCGCCTAGAAGTTGCCCACTGCTCCTGGGGTCCTGGAGGGATGGGATAAAAGCAGACAATAAATTGTTAACGTAAATTCACTGCAACCTCGGCGTGTGTGTGCCCTGTGTTGCCACCTAAATATGCTCATGTTTGTTGTTGTGTGCCGTTTGTGCGACAATAAAAACTGAAGTCAGCCTTGTTTGTTAACGTATAGTCAAATCTAAAGTAAATGTTCTGTTATTCTGCAAAAACATTTCTAAAACATATAGTCAAATCTAAAGTAAATGTTCTGTTAGTCTGAATTTTGATTTCCTGATGCTGTAATGTATGATGCCCTAATGTTTACACACAGGAAATACAAATATCCCTTCCTTTATCATTCCCACTGGCTTCTGTGACCTTTGCAGGAACTCAGTTAATATTTACACGCATCGACTTACTGCCAGTGACCACCCCCAACCCCACCCCGGCCCATCTTGCTTCAGGTTTGTTTGAATATCTCTGTGCAAAC
Organism: Sprattus sprattus; assembly: GCF_963457725.1. Taxonomy (NCBI): domain Eukaryota; kingdom Metazoa; phylum Chordata; class Actinopteri; order Clupeiformes; family Clupeidae; genus Sprattus; species Sprattus sprattus. The sequence continues at coordinate 39,824,210 of NC_137922.1, read as the reverse complement.
AAAGTTCACCAGGTCTAATTGACCAAGAGGAATCCCCCCTGTTCAACCCATGCTGTCTGTGCAAGGCCACAACCAGGAAATGGATTATGGTTATTTGTTCTTGTTTCCTCTCTGGTAGTTATCTTGTGTGGAGGTCTTTCTCAGAGGGGGGGTACTTGATGACCCTTTCATCACACTGTGAGGTGGATGGCAAAAATCAAACACACTCTCTGAACTGCAGAAAGTCCCACAGTATCCTGACTTTTTTTAAATGCTTCCCAAGGAACCTTTGTTAGGATGAAGACTGAGTGAGCTGCGTGTGCTGCGTGAGCTACACTTAAACCTGCTTCCCTGCAGGTGAACAATAGCCTAAATATTTCTTATGTACGTAGTAAGCACGCATCACATCTAGTCATGATAAAAATGTTGATCATCAAGCTAAAGAATACAAAAGATCATTCATGATCATGATATCAGTTACTGATATCAGCCACTGAAGACAGATAGGCTATATGATATGTATTGTATTAAAGTCTCAGTTGCTTCTCAGATATGCAGAAACGTGAGCCTGTGGCCAAGAGATAAGCCTACATTATAGCTTCCTCAATATAACCAATCCTTCCAGCTTACTGGAAAAGTTAATTGTTTCCTTGTTTGAAAAAAAACAAACATTGCAAAGCCCTAATTCAAGACCAGCACTATTTATAAGACTCAAAGGATGGTAAGTCTTTACTCAAAATCCAGTGCAATTTGAACATACAATACATTGTATGTATATTAATATCTGACCCATACATTATGTTACCCGTTCTGTTTGTCCTGGGTAAGGCCATGACTGAAATGCAGCCATCACTATCAAACACACCTCCAAGGCAAACACTATGTGTTAACAAACAAAACAAGGCAATAAGGAACTTAATGAGTATAAGAGAGATAGATACATAGATAGATAGATAGATAGATAGATAGATAGATAGATAGATAGATAGATAGATAGATAGATAGATAGATAGATAGATAGATAGATAGATAGATAGATAGATAAATACTTTATTAATCCCGTGGGGAAATTCTGGGATCTTGCAGCTCTCACATATTTACAATAATTACAAACAATTAATCATAGATGGAAGAGGCATTCAATTATTATCGTTTTACCAGTTCAAATGACCAGGCACATGCACAGGTGCGCATACACCTCCCACTTTGCTCTCCTCGTTTTTTTTTTTATTTCTCAATTTCTACTTTCATTTTATTAACCATTTTAATTTGTATCATTCCATCAACTTTCAATTAAAAACTTACTGTGTATGCCTGACAGCTGCATTTGAGTTCTTACTCTGCAAGACCACTCAAGGTCCTGCCGTTGTGGTGTACGTAAGGTATGGTAAATATGGCACATGCTCAGGTCGCCATTTAGACATTTTTTTTAAAGTCAGACAAGCCATCCTCAAGTAGTAAAAACATGACAGGGATGCTTGAGGAATGCATTTAGTGTGACATTCTGCCCCACAAAATGTCCGTGCAGGCCCCTGTGACTCATGTAGTAGTCCTAAGGTATGGCAGGTACGGTACATACCCATGGTGCCATTGAGACATTTTTTGAAAGTCAGACAAGCCAGAAAGTCAGAAAAATGATTTTCTTTAGATGTATTTACTTGGACTCATATGTCAGAAGTCACATTCTTGAGAGCAAAGATGACATGTTTTGTCATTTCAGGTGTTACTTGCCTCACAGGCGTCATTAGGCTTGGGTGTCAGCACTGGTTACAGAGCATGTCAGTATTGGCATGTGGTGGTAGCTATCTAGCTAATTCACTAAGGCAAGACTTGAAGGCTGTATGGATATAAGAAGCTTCTTCTAAAAGGAAAAGGATGAAGGCACTGGTGAGGAGTAAGTTATCTCCTGTTGATGACCTTCCTGTTGATGATCTTCAGACAGCACTGTTTATAGGCCGATCTAAGCCTTGGTTTACCAAACAAAAGCTCATATAGTTTTCTGTTGTTTTCTTATGGTTGTGATGTAACAGTATGATGTTCACATGAAATGTAATTACTGTCTATAAACACATAAATGTTTATGGGTAATCAGAATGACCTACAATAAAAAGGCATTTCAGACTGGTCAGGCCCATCAGCCAAATGCTTATAATGATAGCGATGAAGAGGAGGGAGGATACAAAGGATAGAGTGAGGAGAATCAGAGGGTTAGGGTGAGGAGGATCACATTTCAATCACATTGAAATATAGGACCATACATTGACATCATCCATATAGATAGTACAATGTGTCTTTTGTACTTCTGTGTTTTAGGTACTATACTCTGGTTTCAGGGAAGTCTATATCCCCATTATTTACACCAACCACGCCCATCAAGCCTACAACCCCCCTCCTCACACACACACATCCATCATTCACGTCACTCAGTTGTTTACCCTAAGTGGTCTCCACTTTTATGAACTTTTGTTTGAGAAGGTCAGTTTGTTTATCCTACCATGTGTGTGTGTGTGTGTGTGTGTGTGTGTGTGTGTGTGTGTCAAAGTCAAAGTCGTTTATTGTTGTCACACAGCAATGACACACAACAACACACACGTGCAATGTGTGTGTGTGTGTGTGTGTGTGTGTGTGTGTATTTTATGCTAATGGTGGTTTTAATATTCTACCATAAGTGAATAGAAACAGCTACTTATTTAAGTAATCAGAGAGAATACAGTATCACATGAAACAGTGCATGCCAACAAATCAAAGGGGGAATACCAGCCCACACATTTGGCTATATATGCTTCAAGTAGACTGCTGGGGGAGGGGAGGCTGTAAACATGTGAACTGTCTGCAACATGTGCACAGGTGGCCCACCTGGTCTGACCACAGGCTATTACGTCCCGTGCACGACCCCTCAGACAGACAGGACCCGTGCCACGTGTGACCTTGGGTAGGGCCCCCTGAGCTCAGGCTTGGCAGGGCATCAGAGCGCTGCGTGATGGCGCCAGCTTCTGCTCCAGCCTCAGGTGCCAAGACCCTCTCACCGCCTCTCGTTTCACAACACACCTGCAGCCGCCGCTAACTCTGGCCGGTGACCCAGGCGACCCACGCATTCCCACAGGTTGTTATTGCTAGTCAATTGAGGCCGGATGATAGGCTTGCTGCTACTGTTGTCTGATATTAGATTAACTGGATAGGTCCGACCAAGACTCTTACCTACCTAAGACTGGTATTTCAGTTTGCACGTTTTCATCACAAGCAAAATAGGTTTGCCTGGACAGGGTGGAAAAAGAGCAAAATCAGAGCTATTTATGAGGAACCCTCTTTGTTTACCCTCTATCCTTTATCTCTCATTTCCTCAATTCCTCACTGTTTCATATAGCAAAGGTCATGAGTATTATTTATTTGAGTCTGAGTAGTGATCACAGTTAAATGACATAACGTATGACAGTCGTTCCGTTTTTACTGTTGTTGTTAAAATACCGTTTGCTTATACGTGGTGTGGTGCACGTCATTTGGCTCGAGACATAAACCGCTGACAGGCGATGTTTGGTGTTGTAAGTTGGTTGCGCGCCAATGAGGCATTCCAAATCGCCAGCCTTGATTTCTTGTCAACGGACAAATACGCTTTGTCTCCGCCCACGTGCGGGAAATATTAGGCTTGTAAAACGTGCCGTTAACCCTTTCCCTCCCAGGCTCCGCCTTTTGCGTGTGTGTATTTAAATAGAACCCTGGGATTGGGGAGGCAGTAGGCCAACATCACAAGTGTGACGACAAGACTCACCAGTCTGTACTGTTTTCATCATGGCTGATCAACGCTTTCCAGCTAATGTGCGCATTATTGGAGTGATGCACAAGGACACAATTAAGGTAAGATCAGCATCTCCCTCCCTCCTCCTCTTGGTCTAGTCTCGTTCACTCGCTCTCTCTCACACACATACTGATGCGGTGCGTATTCAGCAATTGTCGGAATATTATCACGCTGACTATACAGCTAATCTTTTTTTAATTAACCTTTTGCAGATGTTTATGACCTCTGTGGTCTGGTCAGATACGAATGAAGTGATCATCTACAGATCCTTCCAAGATTTCAAAAAACTACACGTAAGTTGGAATAAATCTCCAGAAAGACAACTATCAAAAATCTGCAACTTATTTAAAATCCTTTTCTAAAACTTGCAACATTTGCTGTGTCTTCTAACAGAAACAGTTAAAAAAGAAACATCCAATGGCGAATCCTTTTCGAAAAGAGGATAGAATTCTCCCCAGATTCAGAGGTGCAGTATACTATCCATGTTCAAATAATGCAATGATTACAGTTGGTACCATTCCCTGACTTTGTAGGAGAAGTCCTTATTCATGACGCCACTGAAACATTATCATGATTTTTTTCCACTGCAGGCATGAAGAGGAACTTTCAGAGGAAGGGGCCGAGTAAGAGTGTGCACCGCGTCAAAGCTCTGGAGAAATACTGCACCGAGCTGCTCCAGTGTGACCCCAGTGTCACACAGAGTTCAGAGGTCGTCCAGTTCTTTTGCCCAAAAAATCATGACCTGGAACCAGATTTTGCCAAAAACAGGTATGTTTTTTTCCCCCCCGCTTGAAGGAGATATACAGATGATCTCAAAATCTTTTTGTCGTTGTGGGCAAAGACCATCTGAGTAAATAATAATTATTAACTCTTAAATTGCTGATTGATAGAAATATTTTAAATGGCTAAAGTCCTGCCCTTGCCCTTTCAGTATCATTATAGTGCCATCAGATGACCTGTCGGAGATTCAAAGGGACGGGACAGCAAACCCACATGGCAAGCGCCTCAGTATGGGCAACATAACTCATCCTTCCCTGACTCAGACCTATCGCACCGTCGCCCCGTATGAGACCAAGGACCTCAAGAACAGACCCTTTAAAGTGGAAGTAAACGAAACCCTGGATGTCCTCATCAAAGACCAAAAAGGTATGTCAGTTCATGCTTGTCCTTTACCATTGCAATCTTTTGGGTCTGTTTATTCAATCAAATCAAATGGCTCCCCGAGGCTCAAACAAGCAACTCACCTTTCCTCTGATTTCTTGTTGTGTCACTCGGTTTGCCACTGCCATGATAGACAATGGCAGCCTTTCTCATCTCAGACTGTGTTTAATTTGCTAAAGGCTAAACCAGGATATAAGAAATAGAGAAGGAGAGATAAACCTTTCTTTGAGATACATGAGCTAATGCGTAGCCTGCAGTGGCGCAAAAAGTGGGTATGCGCTGTATGCGGCGAATAGGGGCGCCGCACCATGGAGGCGTCAAAGCGATGGTAAAAAAAAAAATAGTAATTAAAATGTTTGGAGAATTTTCTATATGTAGCTGCTGTTGTGCGTTTCTAAATCATTTCTGCATTTCCTTAATGTTATATAACAGTTTAGAGGACTAAACAGGCTAGAGTAGGCGCCTCATCTCTTGAGATTCCACAATAGAATTTTGACATAGAAGAGGGAGCGTGAGCGCCGTGACCGCTGAACACACAGGCAATTAGAACTAGGCTACGAGTAGTGAGTTGGTTGGATGGAAGATGGATAAAGCAAAAAAGCTGTCGGGAGCTGAAAACAGAAAAAGAAAGAGGGAAAAGGAGAAGACATGTCAGGGGATGCAACAGCAATTAAATAAGTGGAAGGTGAAAGGCAACAGGTAGGTTTTAAGGTGACTTTACGTTTGTGCTTGGAGGCTTGTAAATAATGTTAACAGGCTAGCTAGCGTTTGCAAACATAGAAATGTAGCAGCCAAATGGGGGTTTATGGCTAGCTTAAGCCTCATCAATTAGGCTGATGATAGCTACATTTAGATTTTGGTTAAACCCTACTGTAATCCCATGTATGACACATCTCAATTTTATTAAGGCAAAATAACAACTGGTAAATATAAGGTGGCAGACGGGCTCTGGTAACATTCACAGTAACTAACAAGAAGCTGGAAACGTAACTCTGGTTACCATTAACTGTTCATGTTAGCTGTGCTGTCAAACATTCAGGCTATCTGTTGGCATGATGCAATACTAGATAAATGGGCAAGTGCAAAGGCACGGCGTGTTATTATTTAATAGCAACTAAAGAGCACTGTAGAATATTTTGGTAGCAGCATTGTTACACATCATCACCTTAAAAGATCTTTATTTGTAGGCTTACTTTTGCGTTTTAAGGCATTATGTTGCAATGGTTAACATTATAATGTTAATGTTTGCAACTGTTTATTATTTGTTAACATTGTTACTAAATATATATATTTGTGTGTGTGTGTGTGTGTGTGTGTACAGTACATACTGTATGCACCATAGGGTACCATTACCATTATGCAGTGGCTGATATACTTTAAAATAAACCTTTATTATTTAAAGCCCATTCATGATGATGTCTGGCACACTTATTTATTTATTTGTTTAAGAAAAAACGAGAAAAAAAACGGGTGTGTGGGGGTGGGGGGGCGCCAAAATTGTTGCTGCATACCCCCCTGACACTGGGCAGTTGCACCCCTGGTAGCCTGTATCATTCAGGACCTTTTGGAGCATCTTTTATAATGACTAGAGTGTGTGTGTGTCTGTCTGTGTGTGCGTGTGTGTGTGTGTGTGCGTGGGTGTGTGTGTGCATATGTGTCTGAAGGCTGGCTTATAGATTTCATTTGTGTTTTCTGGGTTGGCAGGCTGGTGGCTTGTGGAGAATGAGGAAAAACATCTGGCGTGGTTCCCTGCCCCATACCTGGAGCCCTGTGAAGAGGACGACAATGATGACTTTGAAACTGTTTCCTCTGAAAGTAAGAAACCATTTTATTTAGATTGCAGACAATACAATAGATAATATTGTATTACAATGAATAAATGATACAATTAACTACATACCAACATAAATCAAATAAATATATAATTCAAATTGTGTAATTTAATTCATCATTGAAATGTAATAACTTCAAAGTAATTATGTTTTTTTTTTTCTTCATCTACCAGCAGATACATTCTACTGTGCTGCAAGAAACTATGTCTCTAAGAACAGAGATGAAGTATCTGTACACATCGGCTCTGTTGTGGAAGTGTTGCGCAAGTCTGGCGATGGCTGGTGGATTATCAGGTAATTTGCCTCATCTGGGAAAAGTCAGTAACGTCACAGATTGGGAAGTGAGGGAGAGGCCAAACAAGGGCAGGGTACAAATGAGAGTTCCCACTTTGAATAGGTATTTCTGGGTAAATTCCAACAGATCATTTCAGTGCATCATCTCAGTGCTGCCCCTGTAACATCACCAAAAGTGGTTGGTGTGAATTTTTGTTGGTCAATACTTGGCACGTAAAGATATCAAGTATATGTCAGGTGTGATTGTGTGTGAGTCAGGTAGATAGAGTGTAGCATGTTTATCACTTTTATGATCCTTTATAATTGTCTGTTGCTACTCTTTGGCAGATACAGCGGCAGGGTTGGTTACGTGCCATCCATGTACCTCCAGCCTTACAACAACCCGTATGTCGGCCTCCAGAGAACGCTCCACAGCTCCACCTTCAACCTCAGCTCCCTGCAGCCGCCTCCCTCCCAGCGTCAGGGCATCCCACACAGGCTGGCCCCGACTAGTCAGTCTCGATCCCTGGAGAACCTGCTGGAACCGCGTCGGGTGCGGGCCAACACAGCGCCTGACAGCCCCTCCGCGAGGCTCAAGGAGCCAGACAGCCGCAAGAGCAGCATCAGTGCAGCTAGCGACGAGACTGACTTCAGCTTCAGCTCCTCCGGGAGCCTGTCAGGGGCAGAGTCGGAGCAGGAGGCCCAGATCCTTGGGTCCTCCACGGGCGAGGCTGAGGTCATTGATGGCACCGAAACTGGAGAGTCCAGTGGCGAGATGAGCCCCAGCAGATCCTGCAGTGGCAGCCCCAGTGACAGCCCCGCCGGCACCCCGACTGTCAGAGCCGCGAACCCACCCAGAGTGCCACCAAGGCCTCAGGCCCAGGAGATCTTCACCCGCTGCACCACCTACACCCGCAAGGCGGCCATGGCCTCCAGGTCCCGGCTCTTCCCACAGCAGGTGGAGATCCAAACGCGCTAATGGGAGAGAAGACACACAAGCAGAAACTGAAGAGTGCAGCTTTGGAGCAGAGTTAGAGCAGAGTTCATGGGAGTAGTTAAACAGGACATTAACAGGATAAGGAGTAAAACGAGGAGTTTATCTTATACATGGACATATTTAAAAGTTGTACATTTGAATATAATAAGAATGCCACACAGAGGCAGAGGGTATTCTATACTTAATTGTTTGAGATCCATGGTAACTGTACTTTTATTGGGTACCTAATGTGTACATGTGACACTTTTATGTAATGTTTACCGGTAGTGTCTGTCTGTCATAGCACTGTGTTTGGCAGAAAGGGATAAAGAGTCTGATTATGTAATAATGTATGGTTTCATATGGATGTATATCCTTGAGGACCAAGTGATGCATGTTTTGTGTATTTATGAATTGAGGATTGATTGATGAAATGGGGACTCTGTCCTTTTTTCTTTTAATGCTGTTTGGAGACAGTTTAGGGTGGCATTGTATCTTCTACATGTACATATATTTTACATATTTTTTAACTTCAAATACAAATTTCAAATACAATTTTCACATCATACTGTGGTCTGGGCTTCATGGTTGCTGTTTTTTTTATTATTGAGTATCCAATCTGTATGGGTGTTATGTCTATGGACTGTCTGTTCTATTCTTTAAAGTTGTTTGTTCTGATAGCACTGATTTTTATTGGATTTTGACTACTCCGGCTGTTTATGCAAGAACATATAGTGTGATGTGGGTGTTTTTCTGTAGATCATCTTACGTCACACGGCTTTGATCTGTCAAGATGTCTAAGGTTCAGTGCAACAACTCGATTAGCTCTTTGAAAGAAACTCCTTTTACGTGTAGTTGGCGTACTAATGAAGATAAATTGACCACAAAACAATAAGGACCTATCAGGGAAATCCTACACCCAAGGATTTTCCAAGAATTGGTACGCAAGAAAATCGCGGCTAGCAGGCTGTGAACGCAGTCTGTATTTCTATGCTACTGTCACTTTTCATAGGTTTCACAGTGTCAATGTTCGCTACTTGCACTAACGCCGATAACTAATGACTTATTTTGCTTTTATCAGCCAATACTTTCAAGATCAGTCAATAAATATTGTTGGCTATGTTGCCCCTTCTTTATGTTGTTACTGGACATATCATGGGTCCTCTTAAGCTATTTTACATCATACCACATTTGAGTAATGTAAATAATAAATAATACATTTACCTCTGGATAAATAACATATCCATCTATCTATGTATCTATCTAATGAATAAGTGGGATAATTTATTGTGGAGCCACATCATTTTTGCTTATGAAGGCTCCTGGATGCAATTTTCTTCCATAGCTTTCTTCCATAGCTTCCACCTGTAACTATAGCTACTCTAGCTATGTAGCTAGAGGGCACCTCTTTCTGTTGTGTGCTGCCATCTGGTGGATAAAAAGGTATTGCTGTATGTGTTAATCAGCTACCACCAAATTGATACAATTGTCTTGCTTAATCCACCTACTGAATGGGTCTCCTCATGGACGGATTAAGAAACCACGGGCCCCTGGGCCTGGACATGATAAAGCCCCCCCCCCCCCCCCCCACCTTGCAAAAAATAAAAAAAAATGCGCTCAAAAAAACACGCACCCAAATAGAAACACCGCCATATTCGTATAGGCTATATATATTTTACCAACACTGTGTTGGATTTAACGGTCGAATAAGTTACGTTGGCTATTGTACTGGGAAAGTAAACAGGTCAACGTTTTCTCCGAAACATCCACCTTCGGTGCACTGCCCTGCTATTGTTTCTGACATTACTGTACATTTAACAGGGCAACAGCCGAGTGATTCTTTTCCAAATTAAAACTGATTAAGACCTACCTGTAGATAACCCTCTTTATTTAGTGTGGGATTTAATATTTTTAAGTATAAGTGTGGTACTAAGAATTTTGTTTTGTTGGATTTAAGACTTTTATTTTGTATATACGTGACCAGGATGTTTTGAGGTGAAAGGGTTGCCCGCGGAAAAGGTCACTGGAAGTTGAATTCATTGTGGAAGGTTTAAGGATGCTGCTCTACTGATGAGATATTAAGCTCTTACGGTGTTAAAGGTAGACTAAGTTGTGTCATACAGTTAAATACATGCAAAGTTTCTTTTAGCATCAGTCGTCGAGCCATTATTTAGTAGAGACAGCTACACTACCTGAACAGCATGGGGCAGGAGAGGCTGAAAGGGCTGGCTATCCTGCCCATTGAAAAAGCTATCATGCATCACCACTTTAATGTTTGAAAGGCGTTGTTCGGCAAGTGTACTGTCCCTCTGACTGTGCTCAGTTCTTGACGTTCAGACTGTGCGCCTAAACCAGCTAAATCGTATAGTCTCGTGACATGATCAAATAGACACTTGACATTGGCGATCAAGATAGGCTACACATTACCCAGAAACCATTGCATATCTGTATATGACAAAAAATAAAAAAATTGATAAGAAACTATGAATTTATGGAATCGGCTTTTTAATAGTTTATATAGCCTAGTGTATGCACGATAAGCATATAATTGTGTTATTGATTGCTTAATTGCTACTGATGATTTCTCCCTCAAAATTTGAAAACCATGATAGAGACAGGTTTGCCATTTTGAGGGATCAAATAATACAAGGTGTCATCATAACTGTCACCCACGATCGCTGTTTCCGCTTTACCCTCCAGATCATCGGAAAACCAAAATAATAGCGTCTTGTCTCCGTACGAACCTTCCGTGTTGACTTCATTATCAGTACTTACGCTCCTGGCGCACATTCAAAGTTTGCAAATAAGCATAGGTACATTTAATTAAAGCCATTAGCAAATGAACCAAATACACCTTTTTAAACCACAAATGAGAGATGCATATCAGCAACTTCACGCAGAGGCTCTGGCTTAGGGGCCCCCTTAGCTCATGGGCCCGTGGTGCCGGTAGGCCCGTTCGGTAATCAATCCCTGAGTAGGACTATTGGGGCCCTGTTACTGACATGAATGGCTTAAGCCTAGAATATACCGGCTATGGCGCATCGTATCATATCATATTATCAATACAAAGTAAATATCAGCCACCTCACGCAGAGGCTCTGGCTTAGGGCCCCAGGTGCGGGTAGGCCCGTTCGGTAATCAATCCCTGAGTAGGACTATTGGGGCCCTGTTACTGACATGGATGACTTAAGCCTAGCACATACCATCTACGGTGCATCGTGTCATATCATATCAATACAAAGTTAATAACAGCGACGTCTCACAGAGGCTCTGGCTTAGGGGCCCCCTGAGCTCATGGGCCCCTGGTGCCGTTCGGTAATCCATCCCTGAGTAGGACTATTGGGGCCCCTGTTACAAACATGAATGACTTAAGCCTAGCATATACTGCCAACGGCGCATCGGGTCAAATCATCATATCAATACAAAGTTAATAACAGCGACGCCACGAGGAGGTTCTGGCTCAGGGGCTCCCTGAGCTCATGGGCCCCTGGGCCTGGGCCCGGTAGGCCCGTTCGTTAATCAGTCCCTGGGTCTCCTACATCAAAAACTGACCCCCCTGAGTTTTTTTTGGGAGGTTTCCACCGTTTCAGCCATTATTAGGTATTCTGGCAGAGCAGCGACGTGCACAGGAGTGGGCTAAGGTTGCTCGGGCAACTTCCCGTTTGCCCTCCTTGACTGAAGTTGACCCTCCGAAGGAAATATATATATTTGCGATCAGATGACGGGGGCGTGGCAGCGGCAGTAAGTGAGAGTTTAAAATTGACTATGGAGTAATTTATAGACTAGTTAGAGAATCTTGAAATCTATTCTGAAACTAACAGGTAACCAGTGCAGTGATTTTAATACTGGTGTGATGTGCGTCCCCTGTCTTGTTCTCGTGGTACTGCATTCTGTATTGTTTATAATTGACTTTTTTTTTTTTTGGTAGACCAGACAAAAGCAGAGTTACAGCAGTCTAGCCTGCTCGTGATAAAAGCCTTTCAGTGTCAACCTAAGGGTTTCAAAATTGAGATCTGAGTCAAATATTACACCTTGGTTCAGGCCTGGTATTTGGTGTTAAGTGCTAGTGTTTTAAAATGTGCAAATAGTTTCTTTCTTTCAGCTTTTTTACCAACGACTTATGCCTGTGGTAATTTAAATCCTTTTTGTCCGTCAAGTAGGGAGTGGCACTTGCCAATGGCATCTTCTGTGGACCTGTTTGCTCTGTATGCAAACTGATGTGGGTCAAATGTGGGGGGAAGGATGGATTTGATGTACTGAAAGACCAGATAATCAAAGCACCTTATGATTATAGGTGCAAATGCAACCGGTCTGTACCTCCACATTCATAACAACATGTATGTCGGCCTCCAGAGAACATTCCACAGCTTATGTATGCAGACTGAAGAGAACTATGAAGAGCATTCTTATATAGGTTCCCTGGAATATCAGGTGGCTCAGTGCTGTGTCAATGTCTATGCTGAGGGTGTCGTCCGTGGAAGGGTGGATCTTATGTGCTGCGAGACCAGTTTCTCAAAGGACTTTTTGAATACTGGTGTAAGGGTATGTATTTAAATAGAACCCTGGGATTGGGGAGGCAGTAGGACAACATCTGTAGCGTGACGATAAGACTCACCGGTCTGTTCTTTTTTCATAATGGCTTATCAACGCTTCCCAGCTAATGTGCACATTATTGGAGTGATGCACAAGGACACAATTAAGGTAAGATCAGCTTCTCCCTCCAGCTCTCTCATTCACTCACTCTCTCACACACATATACTGATGCTGTGCGCATTCAGCAATTGTGGGAATGCTATCCAGAGGTGTTAAGAAACAAATTACATTTACTCACGTTACTGTAATTGTGAAGTTTTTTTGTGTAGTTTTTGGAATCGGTAATGATAGGTGAAAAATCACCCTAGTTACTTCAGGACTCCGGAGCTGCATGAAAGTATATTTATTATACGAACAACAACAACAATTGCAATCGGGCTCCCCTCCCAGCACAAGGCTGAAAGTGAAGGCCATGATAAACCCATCGCACAAGGTTTATATAGTCAGAAGTTTAGCTTTCAGCAGGGATAACCACGTGATGGATTTCGCACGTCCAAGGCTCCCTGTCTTCCAAGGATGGCAGTTTTGCAAAAGGTAGGAAGAAGCACAGTTCCTTTCTTATCTCCTCTGGTCTAAACATGTTCTTGTTCATATGCAGACTTAGTGGAACCTAATATTCTAGTTACACACACACAGAGAAAAGCCATGCTCCTGCTTTCACATGATTCATAAAAGTAATATATGAATACATGGCACTTGATTATTATATTCTTAAGTCATTAACAGTGTTTGGAAATAATCTCTATCAGGTAATTTTAGGTAAGTATTGTACTGTAAAAAAAAAAAAAAAAACACTGCAATAGCTTTTCGAGTTATCACATTACGTAATTTAAGACTCCAAACTGTTCATCAGTAGAGTGCCTCTGGCAAAACTGTTGCAATAAGCCTAAAGTCAGTGTTGTGGAAGTTCACACCTCTCAAAAACTAGTTCAAGGTTAAGTTCATACAAGTAAACATAAATAGTTCACGTTCATAGTACACCATTTAAATTCTGAACTAGTTCAAAGTTCAGTTCATTTCATAGTTTTAAGCTGGAAAGTGAGAATGAAAGACTTAATATATTTTATTATTGCTTATTTTGCCTGTTTATTTATTCATACCCTGCAAACAAAAGGCACAACAAATCATAGTGCTATGCCTTGCTATGAAACCAATTATTAGGCTAGACCTTAAATTCTATCAGTTAAATGTCTAAAATAAATGTGTGGACAGAAGACAAAACATTTTTCAGAATCAGAATCAGAATCAGAAAGGTTTTTACTGCCAAGTAGGTTTTCACCTACCAGGATTTTTTTTGTGGGACGTTGGTGCTAACAATAAACATACACAATAAACTATACAAATATTTGTTATTATACACATAATATTAAGTTATTAATTATAGGAAAAACTAAATCTAGAATATATTTAAAAATGTACATAATATATTAAATGGAAAATGCAGGACTAGTGTGCAATACAGAGTTCAGGATTAGTCCGTGTTGGGGGGCTGGGGTCCAGGGCCTTGTTAATGAGGCCAGCCGCAGACGGGAAGAAGCTGCTCTGGTGGCGTGAGGTTTTGGTCCTGATGGACCGCAGCCTTCTGCCGGAGGGGATGGACACAAAGAGTTTGTGACCAGGGTGGGAGGGGTCGGCCATAATCTTCCCCGCACGCTCCAGGGAGAGATGGCAAATTGCAGCCAATAACCTTCTCCGCTGAACGAATGACACGCTGCAGTCTGCCTTTGTCCTTGGCAGTGGCAGCAGCGTACCAGATGGTGATGGAGGACGTGAGGATGGACTCAATGATGGAGGTGTAAAGTTCAACATCATTGCCTTTGGCAGGTTGAATTTCTTCAGCTGCCGCAGGAAGTACATCCTCTGATGTTCCTTTTTGGTGGGGGAGATGATGTTTAGCTCCCACTTGTGGTCCTGGTAGATGATGGTGCCCAGGAAGCGGATGGACTCAACACTGTCAACTGGCGCGTCTCTCAGGGTGATGGGGGTGGGTGAGGCTGGGTTCTTCCTGAAATCCACTATCATCTCCACTGTTTTCAGCGCATTGAGCTCCAGATTGTTCTGTCCACACCAGGTCACCAGATGGTCAATCTCTCACCTGTAGGCAGACTTATCCCCACCAGAGATGAGCCCAATGAGGGTGGTGTCGTCCGCGAACTTGAGGAGCTTGACGGACTGGTGACTGGAGGTGCAGCTGTTGGTGTACAGGGAGAAAAGTAGAGGGGAAAGAACGCAGCCTTGAGGGGAACCGGTGCTGATGGTTCGGGGGTCAGAGACATGTTTTCCCAGCCGCACGTGCTGCCTCTGGTCAGAGAGGAAGTCTGTAATCCACCTGCAGATGGAGTCAGGCACACTCAGCCGGAGAAGCATGTCCTGTAGCAGAGCCGGGATGATGGTATTAAAGGCAGAGCTAAAGTCCACATACAGGATCCTGGCATATGTTCCTGAGGTGTCCAGGTGCTGGAGGATGGAGTGAAGGGCCATATTTACTGCATCGTCTGCAGACCTGTTAGCTCTGTAGGCAAACTGCAGGGGATCCAGTAGAGGGTCAGTGATGGTTTTGAGATGCCGCAACACAAGCCGCTCGAATGAGTTCATCACAACAGAGGTCAGAGCTACGGGTCTGTAGTCATTAAGTCCTGTGACCTTTGTTTTTTTGGGGACAGGGATGATGGTTGAGGTCTTAAAACAGGCTGGTACGTGGCATGACTTGAGTGAGGTGTTAAAAATGTCGGTAAACACCGGTGACAGCTGTTCAGCACAGTGCTTTAGGATGGATGGAGAGACATAGTCTGCTTGGGGGGTTTGTTATATTTGTCTGCTGCATCTACCTACCAAAATGGCTTCAGTAAAATGTTATATTGTAAAAAAAAAAAAAAATTAAATGAAAATGAAATTAAATGAAACATGAAAATCAAGATGGACATGTTTATCAAACAGCTCAAGAGAGGAAGGTTGTTAACTTTCAGACAAAGTCCTGAAATATTACAGCTTAACAACGACTACAGGTGCTCTAACAACTTACACACATACAATTTTATTGCTTCCGTCATGTGGTTCATGTATCATTATTACATAGGAACAGCACAGTCTCCTACCTAATAATTCCTCAGTCCTGTCTGTAAAGCAAGTGCCCTCACACTTTCTTTTTTGCCGATTTTGGAAGTCAAAACACTAACGAATTTGATTTGCATTATAACTGGTCCATAGAGTTCACAATTATGCCACTTTCAATTATATTTGAAAATGTTTTATGGGATGGGAACAAAATTGGCACATTTTACCTTACGAAAGGTCCTAAATGTTGTAATGACAACTCTTTAATGTCATTATTGCACTTATATTTGTAAATGTTTTACCTTAATTTAAAAATAACTAGTTTTTGGACCACTTGTTCTTTTTTGCACTGTATAAGAGCGACCCCCATCAAGTTGTTGGAAGTAACTAAGTAACTTTTACTGAAAGTACATTACTATTTTTCCTTTTACTTGAGTAGAATTTAAGATGTAAAAACTTTACTTGTACTTTCATCAAAGTATAGGTACTTTACTTGAGAACAATATTTCAGTACTTTTTACACCTCTGTTATCACGCTAGCTATACAATTAATCTTCTTTTAATTGACCTTTTGCAGATGTTTATGACCTCTGTGGTCTGGTCAGATAAGAATGAAGTGATCATCTACAGATCCTTCCAGGATTTCAAAAAACTACATGTAAGTTGTAATACATCTCCAGAAAGAAAACCCCCAAATGTTTAATCCTTTTCTAAAACTTGCAACATTTGATGTGATTGCTAACAGAAACAGTTGAAAAAGAAACATCCAGTGGCAAATCCTTTTCGCAAAGAGGATAGAATTCTCCCCAGATTCAGAGGTGCAGTATACTATCCGTGTTCAAATAATGCAATGATTACAGTTGGTACCATTCCCTGACTTTTTTAATGAGAAGTCTTGATTCATGACGCTACTGAAACATTATCATGATTTCTTCCACTGCAGGCATGAAGAGGAACTTTCAGAGGAAGGGGCCGAGTAAGAGTGTGCACCGCGTCAAAGCTCTGGAGAAATACTGCACCGAGCTGCTCCAGTGTGACCCCAGTGTCACACAGAGTTCAGAGGTTGTCCAGTTCTTTTGCCCAAAAAATCATGACCTGGAACCAGAGTTTGCCAAAAACAGGTATGTTTTTTTTCTTGCTTGAGAAGAGATATACAGATAGTCTCAAAATCTTTGTGTCTTTGTGGGTAAAAACCATCTGAGTAAATAATAATTATTAACTCTTAAATTGCTGATTGCTAGAAATTGCTAAAGTCCTGCCCTTGCTCTTTCAGTATCATTATAATGCCATCAAATGTCCTTTCGAAGATTCAAAGGGACGGGACAGCAAACCCACAAGACAAGCGCCTCAGTATGGGCAACATAACTCATCCTTTCCTGACTCAGACCTATCGCACCGTCGCCCCGTATGAGACCAAGGACCTCAAGAACAGACCCTTTAAAGTGGAAGTAAATGAAACCCTGGATGTCCTCATCAAAGACCAAAAAGGTATGTCAGTTCATGCTTGTCCTTTACCATTGCAATCTTTTGGGTCTGTTTATTCAATCAAATCAAATGGCTCCCCGAGGCTCAAACAAGCAACTCACCTTTCCTCTGATTTCTTGTTGTGTCACTCGGTTTGCCATGGCCATGATAGACAATTTCATCCAAGACTGTGTTTTATTTGCTGTGTGTGTGTGTGTGTGTGTGTGTGTGTGTGTGTGTGTGTGTGTGTGTGTGTGTGTGTGTGTGTGTGTGTGTGTGTGTGTGTGTGTGTGTGTGTGTGTGTGTGTATGTGTAAGTGTCTGAAGGCTGACTTATAGATTGAAGTTGTGTTTTCTGGGTTGGCAGGCTGGTGGCTTGTGGAGAATGAGGAAAAACATCTGGCGTGGTTCCCTGCCCCATACCTGGAGCCCTGTGAAGAGGACGACAATGATGACTTTGAAACTGTTTCCTCTGAAAGTAAGAAATCATTCCAATGAGATTGCAGACAATACAATAGTTAATATTGTATTACAATGAATAAATGATTCAATTAACTATATACCAACATAAATCAAATAAATATATTATTCAAATTGTATTATTTAATTAATTATTGAAATGTAAAATAAAGTAATTATGTTTTTTTTTTTTTTTCATCATCTTCAGATACATTCTACTGTGCTACAAGGAACTATGTCTCTAAGAACAGAGATGAAGTATCTGTACACATCGGCTCTGTTGTGGAAGTGTTGCGCAAGTCTGGCGATGGCTGGTGGATTATCAGGTAATTTGCCTCATCTGGGAAAAGTCTGTAACGTCACAGATTGGGAAGTGAGGGAGAGGCCAAACAAGGGCAGGGCACGAATGAGAGTTCCTATTTGAATAGGTATTTCTGGGTAAATTCCAACAGATCATTTCAGTGCATTGTCTCAGTGCTGCCCCTGTAACATCACTAAAATGTGTTGGTGTGAATTTCTTGTTGGTCAATTTTTGGCACGTAAAGATATCAAGTATTACTCAGGTCAGGTGTGATAGTGTGTAAGTCAGGTAGATAGAGTGTAGCATGTTTATCACTTTTATGATCCTCAATTATGAGTGTGAAGATATAAAGTATTACACAGGTGTGAAAGTGTGTAAGTCAGGTAGAGTGTAGCATGTTTATCACTTTTATGATCCTTTATAATTGTCTGTTGCTACTCTTTGGCAGATACAGCGGTAGGGTTGGTTACGTGCCATCCATGTACCTCCAGCCTTACAACAACCCGTATGTCGGCCTCCAGAGAACACTCCACAGCTCCACCTTCAACCTCAGCTCCCTGCAGCCGCCTCCCTCCCAGCGTCAGGGCATCCCACTCAGGCTGATCCCGACTAGTCAGTTCCGATCCCTGGAGAACCTGCTGGAACCGCGTTGGGTGCGGGCCAACACGGTGCCTGATGGCACCGTTGCGAGGCGCAAGGAGACGGACAGCCTCAAGAGCAGCATCAGTGCAGCCAGCGACGAGACTGACTTCAGCTTCAGCTGCTCGTGGACCCTGTCAGGGGCAGAAGTGGAGCAGGAGGCCCAGATCCTTGGGTCCTCCACGAGGGAGGCTGAGGTCATCGATGGCACCGAAACTGGAGAGTCCAGTGGCGAGATGAGCCCCAGCAGATCCTGCAGTGGCAGCCCCAGTGACAGCCCCGCCGGCACCCCGACTGTCAGAGCCGCGAACCCACCCAGAGTGCCACCAAGGCCTCAGGCCCAGGAGATCTTCACCCGCTGCACCACCTACACCCGCAAGGCGGCCATGGCCTCCAGAGCCCGGCTCTTCCCACAGTAGATGGAGATCTAAATGCGCTAATGAGAGCCACACAAACAAAAAAATAATTAGAGCAGAGTTTATGGGTAGTTAAACAGGGCATTAACAGGATAATGAGCAGTTTATCTTATACATGGACATATTTAAATGTTGTATATTTAAATATACAACAAGATTATATAAGACTTGGCCTGATGATGAATGTCAGCAGCTGTAGGACTGTTTTGAAACCACCAACTGGGATATTTTCAAGCACTAGGACCTGGAAGTGTACACCTCAACTGTTCTGTGCTACATCAATCACTTTGTCGACACTGTCACAGTGAACAGGCGCTTCCGGGTGTATCCTAACCAGAAGCCCTGGATGAAAAAGAAGTCAATGGGCTGTTGAAGGAGAGGAGCGGGGCCTTTAGGTCTGGGGATGAGGCACTGTACAGGACTGCCAGAGCCAACCTGAGGAGGGGCATCAGGGAGGCCAAGACAGCATACAAGAGGAGGATTGAGAACCACTTCAGCAGAAACAACATACGGCAGGTGTGGCAAGGGGTCCAACACGTCACCAACTACAGGTCCAGCAACCTTACTGCAGCCGATGCTGATGACTCGCTTGCTGAGGGGCTAAACTGCTTCTTCACCCGCTTTGAGGTTGATACACCGGATGTGACCACGCCACTTCCACTAGACCCCTGTAGCCACACCCTTACAGTGCAGGCACAGGAGGTAAGGCATGTTCTGCGGGCAGTGAACCCAAGAAAAGCTGCTGGACCAGACGGTGTGACTGGGAGGGTGCTGAGGGGCTGTGCAGACCAACTGGCTGGTGTGTTCAGTAACATATTGAATCAGTCCCTATCCCAGTGCTTGATTCCACCCTGCCTGAAGTCCTCCACAATTATTCCTCTACCAAAAAAGACCACTGCCAGCACCCCTAATGACTACGGACCAGTGGCACTGACACTTATCATCATGAAGTGTTTTGAGAAACTGGTCTGAGAAACAAGTCTGCCACCCACTTTTGACTCCCACCAATTTGCATACAGAGCAAACAGGGCTACAGGAGATGCCATTGCCCCGGCTTTCCACACCACTCTTACACACGTGGAACTGCATACAGGGAGGAGGTGCAAAGGCTGTCGACATGATGCTCCTTGAACAATCTTATCCTCAACACCTCCAAGACAAAAGAGCTGTTAGTCAACTTTAGGAGGAAAAAATCGGACAAGCAGCCTATTGTCATAAATGCGGAGAGAGTGTAGAGGGTATCGGACTTCAGCTTCCTGGGCACTCACATTGAGGAGGACCTTTCCTGGAAAAATAACACAACTGCACTCCTGAAAAAGGCACAACAAAGGCTGTATTTCCTGAGGTTAATCAGGAAGAATACATTAAAACCGGAACTGTTAGTGGCCTTTTACCGCTGCTCTGTGGAGTCAGTGTTGAGCCATGGTATCTCGCTGTGGTTTTCCAGCTGCACGGCAGCAGAAAGAAAGGTACTCCAGAGGGTCATTTACACCGCACAAAAAGTCATTGGCTGCTCGCTTCCACCTCTAGAGGACATCTATAAAACACACTGAGAGACTCAACACTCCCTGGTCACCACCTATTTGAACTGTTTCGGACTATCAAAGCAAAAACAGACAGTCTGAGAAACAGCTTCTATCCCAGAGCTATCATTGCACTAAACAATGCACAAAACTGACCTGTTTTTGTCTCTCTGTTGTGTAATATGTCTTGTGTTTTTTTTTACTTGTTTTTACTTAAGCTGAGTATTTATAGTGTAAATCTGTATAGTTCAGTCTATATTTGTATTGTTTTTGTTTTTTACTCTTCAAGCACTGAAGTCTGAGAGCTGCTACCTCAATTTTGTTTGTGCAATGACAAATAAATATATTCTATTCTATTCTAAATATAATTTGAATGCTACCCAGAGGCAGAGGGTATTCTATACTTAATTGTTTGAGATTGATGGTAAGTGTACTTTTATTGGGTACCTAATGTGTACATGTCCCATTTTTATGTAATGTTTACCGGTACTGTCTGTCTGTCCGAGCACTGTGTTTGGCAGAAAGGGATTAAGAGTCTGATTATGTAAGAATGTATGGTTTCATATAGATGTATTTCCTCGAGGACTAAGTGATGCATGTTTTGTGTATTTATGAATTGATGAATGATAGATGAATTGGAGACTCTGTCCTGTTTTCTTTCAATGCTGTTTAAAGACCGTTTGAAAGGCTGGCAGTGTATATTCTACATGTACATATATTTAACATATACTGTATATTTACTTAAAATACAACTTTAAAATACAAGTTCCATACTGTGGTCTGGGCTTTATGGTTGTGGCAGGATCCTGCTTTGCCTTCCTTTTGTGTTTCCGGTTCCCGACATGTGCCTTCCCTTGTTTGTTTGTTTTGTCATGCCATGTGTTTTCTGTCCTTGTCCTGAAACTCCGCCCTCACCTGCGCACTGCCACTTCCTGGTTTTGTCTGTGTCTCCACCCCACACATGTTCCCAATCATCACCCTGTTTGTTTGCCTGATTTGTTTCATATGTGTCTTGTTGTCCAGTTAAAATTTAACAAAGTTTACATCTTTTTAGTGTATCAATTCACCGATGTAGAAGGACATGGCTGTCCAGTCTAGACCCCAGACAAGTCTGTCTAAATTGAATTTGAATGTATTTATTTATATATTACGGGGCCTGAACCACCCTAGAGAAAGTACTTAGGCAATGGTGGCAAGGTGAAACTCTATCTTAAAATGAATAAATATTGAGTAGAGCCTAGATAAAATGACAAGAAAATACAAACACATGATATCCCTTTGTGCAGCAACAGAGCCCTTTATGTAGTATGTTACTAATGTATTGACTCACATTTGAAGATGTGAAGAGAAATGGAGCGAAGAAGATGACTCCAAATGAATATATCAATGCTGGTATTGTTCATTTAGCCAGAAGTTGGGTGAGTCGCCCTCTCAAAAAAAGTGTGAAGTGGAAAGTGAAAGTGAAGTGAAAAAAAAACTGCTATTGACAGCCATTGGGCATGTCTGAGATACTTCCAACTTGCTGTCACCTTTTAGTCTTGACATAGTGCCTCTCTTGCCTGCTTTTAGCCAGTGCTGTGGATCAACATGATAACCAGGTCATGAAACTGGAATGAATCAAGAAAAAAGGAGCATTGTATGTGAGCTAAAATCCTATAAGCAATATTGCAATGGCATCAACCCCCACTTAACCCCTGCCTCAGATATTTACATTTAAACAATGGACCCTTCAATTAGTATATACCCAAAAGATCCAGATGGCATGAACAGGACCCTGACAGGCAACGGAAAAAGTGCATTAAAGTTCTTGGAATGTTATAAAATATGTGAATGGCAGCCGCCTTTCATTATTTTGCAGCGGTCAGAACTTATCAGAAATATCAGACCCTCGAACATTGGGATAGCCCAATCAATTCAATGGAACTTTTAGCAGGAGGAGCCGTACAATATAACCGTAAAAAATGTACTTACTTAGCATTACTTACTTATTCACACCTTTATTGATTATTTCAGTTTGAAGTCAGAAATATCATTTAACAAAGCAAAGTGAAAAAAATCCAGTATGGAATACAAGAGACTTCAAGCCACTCCTTTCAAAGAAACAACCAATATGTAAATAACAAACACTGAAAAAGAAAATAGAACAGAGGATTAACTTTGTATAAGTCTCTCCACATATAGCCTTTTAAAACAAATCAATTCATAAATACACAAAACATGTTTCACTTGAATCTACAGGAAAACAACCACACCAAACTATATGTTCTTACATAAACAGCTAGAGTAATCACACCAAACAATATGTTCTTACATTAACAGCTGGAGTTGTCAAAATCCCATCAAAATCAGAGGTAAGAGTCTCCAATTCATCAATCATTCATCTATTCATAAATACAGAAAACATGCATCACTTGGTCCTCAAGGATATACATCCATATGAAACCATATTCTTATATAATCAGACTCTTAGTCCCATTCTGGCAAAAACAGTGCAATGACAGACAGACAGTACAGGTAAACATTGCATAAAAATGGCACATGTACGTCCTGTACCCAGTAAAAGTACACTAACCATGGATCTGAAATAATTAAGTATAGAATACCCTCTGCCGCTGGATATTATTCTAATTCTATTTAAATATACAACATTAGATAAACTGCTTGTTTTACTCTTTATCCTGTTAATGTCCTGTTTAACTACTTCCATGAACTCGGCTCTACCTCTGCTCCAAAGCTGCACACTTCAGTGTCTGTTCATGTGTCTTCTCTCCCATTAGCGTGTTTCGATCTCCATCTGCTGGGGGAAGAGCCGGGCCCTGGAGGCCATGGCCGCCTTGCGGGTGTAGGTGGTGCAGTGGGTAATGATCTCCTGGGCCTGAGGCCTGCGCGGCACTCTGGGTGGGTTTGCGGCTCTGACAGTCGGGGTGCCGGCGGGGCTATCACTGGGGCTGCCACTGCAGGATCTGCTGGGACTCATCTCGCCACTGGACTCTCCAGTGTCGGTGCCATCACTGGCCTCAGCCTCCGCCATGGAGGACCCAAGGATCTGGGCCTCCTGCTCCGCCTCTGCCCCTGACAGGCTCCCAGAGGAGCTGAGACTGATGTCATTCTTGTCGCTGGCTGCGCTGATGCTGCTCTTGCGGCTGTCTGGCTCCTCGCGCCTAGCGGTGGTGCTGTCAGGCACCGTGTTGGCCCGCACGCGACATGGTTCCAGCAGGTTCTCCAGGGATCGGGACTGACTAGTCGGGGCCAGCCTGTGTGGGATGCCCTGACGCTGGGAGGGAGGCGGCTGCAGGGAGCTGAGGTTGAAGGTGGAGCTGTGGAGTGTTCTCTGGAGGCCGACATACGGGTTGTTGTAAGGCTGGAGGTACATGGATGGCACGTAACCAACCCTACCGCTGTATCTGCCAAAGAGTAGCAACAGACAATTATAAAGGATCATAAAAGTGATAAACATGCTACACTCTATCTACCTGACTCACACACAATCACACCTGACATATACTTGATATCTTTACGTGCCAAGTATTGACCAACAAAAATTCACACCAACCACTTTTGGTGATGTTACAGGGGCAGCACTGAGATGATGCACTGAAATGATCTGTTGGAATTTACCCAGAAATACCTATTCAAAGTGGGAACTCTCATTTGTACCCTGCCCTTGTTTGGCCTCTCCCTCACTTCCCAATCTGTGACGTTACAGACTTTTCCCAGATGAGGCAAATTACCTGATAATCCACCAGCCATCGCCAGACTTGCGCAACACTTCCACAACAGAGCCGATGTGTACAGATACTTCATCTCTGTTCTTAGAGACATAGTTTCTTGCAGCACAGTAGAATGTATCCGCTGGTAGATGAAGAATAAAAATGTATTAAAATTAAATAATACAATTTTGATCATATATTTATTTGATTTGTGTTGGTGTATGCTTTGATTTTTATTCATTGTGTCATGTATTCATTGTAATACAATATAATCTATTGTATTGTCTGCAATCTCATTGAAATGGTTTCTTACTTTCAGAGGAAACAGTTTCAAAGTCATCATCGTCGTCCTCTTCACAGGGCTCCAGGTATGGGGCAGGGAACCACGCCAGATGTTTCTCCTCATTCTCCACAAGCCACCAGCCTGCCAACCCAGAAAACACAAATGAAATCTATAAGACAGCCTGCAGACACACACACACAAACTGGTCATTATCAAAGATGCTCCTAGTCCTTAACGGTACAGGCTACACATTCTGTTCATGTATCTCAAAGAAAGGTTTATCTCTCCTTCTCTGTTTCTTATATCATGGTTTAGCCATTAGCAAATTAAACACAGTCTGGGATGAGAAAGGTTGCCATTGTCTACGATGATGGCCGTGGTAAACCGAGAAATCAGAGGAAAGGTGAGTTGCTTGTTTGAGCCTCGGGGAGCCATTTGATTTGATTGAATAAACAGACCCAAGAGATTGAAATTATAAAGGACAAGCATGAACTGACATACCTTTTAGGTCTTTGATGAGGACATCCAGGGTTTCGTTTACGTCCACTTTAAAGGGTCTGTTCTTGAGGTCCTTGGTCTCATACGGGGCGACGGTGCGATAGGTCTGAGTCAGGGAAGGATGAGTTATGTTGCCCATACTGAGGCGCTTGCCATGTGGGTTTGCTGTCCCGTCCCTTTGAATCTCCGACAGGTCATCTGATGGCACTATAATGATACTGAAAGGGCAAGGGCAGGACTTTAGCCATTAAAAATATTTCTATTACTCAGCCATTTAAGAGTTAACAATGATTATTTACTCAGATGGTCTTTACCCACAGAGACACAAAGACACAAAGATTTTGAGACCATCTGTGTAACTCTTCTCAAACAGGAAAAAAAAACATACCTGTTCTTGGCAAACTCTGGTTCCAGGTCATGATTTTTTGGGCAAAAGAACTGAACGACCTCTGAACTCTGTGTGACACTGGGGTCACACTGGAGCAGCTCGGTGCAGTATTTCTCCAGAGCTTTGACGCGGTGCACACTCTTACTCGGCCCCTTCTTCTGAAAGTTCCTCTTCATGCCTGCAGTGGAAAAAAATCATTTTAATGTTTCAATGGTGTCATGAATAATAATACCAACTGTATTCATTGCATTATTTGAACGTGGATACTATACTGCACCTCTGAATCTGGGGAGAATTCTATCCTCTTTGCGAAGAGGATTTGCCACTGGATGTTTCTTTTTCAACTGTTTCTGTTAGAAATCACAGCAAATGTTGCAAGTTTTAGATTTAGATTTAAAATACGTTTTAGATTGTTGGTGGTTGTCTCTCTGGAGATTTATTCCAACTTACGTGTAGTTTTTTGAAATCTTGGAAGGATCTGTAGATGATCACTTCATTCTTATCTGACCAGACCACAGAGGTCATAAACATCTGCAAAAGGTAAATTAAAAGAAGATTAGCTGTATAGTCAGCGTGATAACATTCCCACAATTGCTGAATACGCACCGCATCAGTAGGCCTATGTGTGTGTGAGAGAGTGAGTGAACGAGACTAGTCTAGGAGAGCGCTGGAGGGAGATGCTGATCCTACCTTAATTGTGTCCTTGTGCATCACTCCAATAATGCGCACATTAGCTGGAAAGCGTTGATCAGCCATGATAAAAACAGTACAGACCGGTGAGTCTTGTTGTCACACTAGAGTTGTCCTTCCTACTGCCTCCCCAATCCCAGGGTTCTATTTAAACACACACGTAAGAGGCGGAGCCTGGGATGGAAAGGGTTAATGGCACCTTATACAAGTAAGTTAAATATTTCCCACAGGTGGGCGGACACAAAGATTATTTGTCCGTTGACGAGATATCAAGGCTGGCGATTTGGAATGCCTCATTGGCGCGCAACCAACTTTCAATACTAAACATCGCCTGTCAGCGGTTTATGTCCCGAGCCAAATGACGTCAACCACCCCACGAATAAACAAATGGTATTTTAGCAACAGCAGTAAAAACGAAACAACTGTCATAATTTATGTTATTTGACTGTAATCGCTATTAACACTCAGATTTCTGTCAACGCAGTGAAAAGCTGCAGACAGAAACAGTGGAACAGACTGTCAAAATGTAGTTAGTTTGAATTGTGTTTGGGAAGTTATGTAAAAAAAAAAAAAAAAAAAAAAAGAGCACATGATTCTTACAAGGTAATTATTAATACAAGGCACTTTATAAGTACATTCTTAAGGCATGAACAGTGTTTCTGAAAGAATTCAATTAATGTCAGTGACTTTGACTTAATATATGCTATTCTGGTTATTTACAAACACTTTTTCTATGTTTACTACTTTGAGATGGTAGATGCCAGATTTGCTGTGGAACAAAAATTCAGTGTGAAAACTGACCTTACTGGTCGTACTTTTGTTTGATACTATAATGCTGAAAGGTGAGGATGTCTGTCAAAAAGAAAGTTATGAAAGCTGTGAGTTCAGAGTGTGCATAACTAAACATGAAAATAGGTCACAATTAATTACATGTTATTATGACAGAATCTTGTACTGCTCCAGTTCATGATGCTAAAATAAACACCAAGGATATGGGAAAGCAGGTTCTATTATTTAGTTAAATTTGACTTGTCAGGTTAACAGGCCAACACAAACACGTCTCCACCAACCCCCAGCAGCCACACTGTCACCCTACAAGAACATGAGATGAGACAAGTCAGTAAACACAAGGAAGGCCGCTGGACATGAAGGTAGAACTGGCAAGGTACTCAAAGCCTGTGCCAACCAGCTCGCCGTGGTCATCGCAAAAATCCACCCTTCCCACCACATTTGACCCACATCAGTTTGCATACAGAGGAAACAGGTCCACGGAAGACACCATCAACATAGCCGTTCACACCGCACTGAGCCATCTGGAACTCCAGGGAACCTATGTAGGAATGCTCTTCAAAGTCTAGCTCAGCATTCAACACAATCATCCCACACATACTTATCAACAAATAAGTTGCACTAGGCCTCTCCCCCTCCATCTGCTCCTGGATAAA
Organism: Sprattus sprattus; assembly: GCF_963457725.1. Taxonomy (NCBI): domain Eukaryota; kingdom Metazoa; phylum Chordata; class Actinopteri; order Clupeiformes; family Clupeidae; genus Sprattus; species Sprattus sprattus. The sequence goes on along the minus strand of NC_137922.1, from coordinate 39,796,734 downwards.
GGACTTCCCCACAAACTGCTCACAAACGGTGAAACTCACACCCAACCTCGACCAGCAAGCTCAGCCCCACAAGGCTATGTGCTGAGCCCTCTACTCTACTCCTTGTGCATATATGCCTGTACTCCAACCCATCCCACCAACAACATCATCAAATTTGCTCAGGACACTACTGTGATCGGACTCATCTTAGGAGATAATGAATCAGCTTACAGAGATGACTTACAGATACTGGCAGTGTGGTGCTCAGACAGCAATCTGTTTGAACACCACAAAAACAAAATAACTCATTGAAAGTGTACTGCCATCGGCGTGGTACTCCGGTTTCACTGTGGCAGACAATAGAGCCCTCCAAAGAGTCATCAACACAGCCAAAACAAATCACTGACTGCTCACTGCCCTAGTGCCCCCCCCTTGAAAACACTGGCCACTTCTGCTTCTTTGGCAGGGCAAAAAACATCTTCAAAGACACATAACACCCTGGCCACCTACTGTTTACTCTCCTGCCCTCTGGCAATCATTACAGCTCCTCCAGAGTAAGGACCACGCGCCTAAAGGGCAGTTTTTCCCCAACGGCCATCAGAACATTAAACTCAAACATGCACTAAAATGTGAAACTTTCAATGTGCAATATTAACACTCCAGTCACTTTATTCTACTGCAAGACACTTATGCCATCTCAGTCACCTTATTCAAAGGACAAAAATGTTACCCATTTGTTATATGTTACTCGAACCTCGGAGGGAGGACTTGAACTCCATATCCCTGTTTTTTGTTGTACTCTTAATCTTTTTTAGTTCATTGTATTGTTATGTTGATATATGTTTTCCCTCATGGCACCAACACATTTTATTGTATGCAAATACAATGACAATAAAAGCTTTCAAACTTGTTTGGAAGCTAACCAAAGTAATATGAGATGGGATGATGCTTTGTCGCCAATTCATTTTAACCCAATATTACACTTTTTACCTTTTTGATGTCATTGTATTGACTTATTCTATGTACTAATTGAAAGGTCCATTGTTTAAATGTAAATATCTGAGGTAGGGGTTAAGTGGGGGTTGATGCCATTGCAATATTGCTTATAGGATTTTAGCTCACATACACTTGTTCTGGATTCATTCCAGTTTCATGACCTGGTTATCATGTTGATCCACAGCACTGGCTAAAAGCAGGCAAGAGAGGCTCTATGTCAAAATTAAAAGGTGACAGCAAGTTGGAAGTATCTCAAACATGCCCAATGGCTGTAGCAGTGAGAGGAAGACTCGCCCAACTTCTGGCTAAATGAACAATACCAGCATTGTTATATTAATTTGGAGTCATCTTCTTCGCTCCATATCTCTTCACATCTTCAAATGTGAGTCATTACATTAGTAACATACTACATAAAGGGCTCTGTTGCTGCACAAAGGGATATCATTTTTTTGTCATTTCTTGTCAATGTTTCTTCATTTTAAGATGGAGTTTCACCTTGCCACCATTGCCTATTTGCTTTCTCTAGGGTGGTTCAGGCCCTGGCCTCTATTAAACACCTTGGCATAATATATTAATACATACATTTGAATTGAATTGAGACTGGACAGCCATGTCCTTCCACATCAGTGAATTGATATATTAAAAATATGTAACTTATATGTAAATCTGAAAACTTAGTTTGGGTGGAATTCATCAGTAAGAGTGTTTAAGTCCAGGCATGAGGCAATACAGTGTCATATCATATGGAAGGGAGAATGTACAGTCCACCGGTCACTACAGTGTCATATCATATGGAAGGGAGAATGTATAGTCCATTGGTCACTACAGTGTAACATCATATGAAAGGGAGAATGCATAGTCCACGGTCAGTATAGGAAAATATATCGGTAGTGGCCATTTCCAATGGCATCTTCCGTGGACCTGTTTGCTCTGTATGCAAACTGATGTGGGTCAAATGTGGAGGGAAGGATGGACTTGATGTGCTGCGAAACAAGTTTCTTAAAGCACTTCATGGTTACTGGTGTAAGTGCAACCGGCCTGTAGTCATTCAGGCTGTCGGTGGCTGGTTGACCGACAGTCCTAAGAACGGGGATGATGGTAGCTGATTTTCAGAAAGGGTGGGACGGTGGCTAGTGTCAGAGAAAGGTTGAAGATTTTTGTGACGAGCACGGCGAGCTGGTTGGCACAGGCTTTGAGTACCTTGCCAGGTCTTCCTTCATGGCCAGCGGCCTTCCTTGTGTTTTACTGACTTGAGCACACATCTCATCTCATGTTCTTGTAGGGTGACTGTGGGTGCTGGAGGTTGGTGGAGACAGTGTGTTTGTGTTGGGCCTGTTAATCTGACAAGTCAAAGTTAACTAAATAATATAACCTGCTTTCCCACATCCTTGGTGTTTATTTTAGCATCATGAACTGGAGCAGTATAATGTTCTGTCACAATAACATGTAATTAAATGTGACCTATTTTCATGTTTAGTTATGCACACTCTGAAATTACAGCTTTCATAACTTTCTTTTTGACAGACATCCTCACCTTTCAGCATTATAGTATCAAACAAAAGTACGACCAGTAAGGTCAGTGTTCACACTGAATTTTTGTTCCACAGCAGATCTGGCTCCTACCATCTCTACATAGTAAACAGAGAAAGAATGTTTGTAAATAACCAGAGAATAGCATATATTACGAAGAATATACCACTATGTGCTCATGTTCTTGTAGGGTGAGAGTGTGGATGCTGGGGGTTGGTGGAAAGTGCCTTTGAGCTGGGCCGGTTAACCTGCCAAGTCAAAGTTCATGACTGATATTGATAGAATTAACACTGTTCACGAAAGAACACTGTGCACTGAAAGAACACTGTGCACTGAAAGAACACTGTTCACGACTCAGTAGTTGGGAAAAGGACACACCTTTACAATTTCTAACTAGAATGTGATAACAGAGATAAAACAAAAGGCCTATTACAATGAAACTCAAAGGGTAAAAAATGTGTTGGCTGTAGTCCACAACTGTCTCACAAACCCATTGACAAATACCCATGACAAATATTCATAGCAGAAATGTGATCATAGCATTGACAAAATGCCATTAATTGGTATATACTGTATATGTTTAATCCATTTAAAGGACTGTATGACTTCACTCTATGATCTTAAGGCGTCTCCATACAGTATGGAAACAAGTATTGCACGTTCCCTTGTAAGAGTGTATAGTCAGTGTTATTTTACTGCAAAAAAATAATGCACGCTTCTTGTCATCTTGGAACCAGCAGTACGATGTTATGTCATAACAAAATTTCATTAAATGTGACCTATTTTAATGTTATGAAATTCAAACTCACGTGTGATCCATCTTAATAATAATAATAATTCATTTTATTTTTAACGCACTTTTCATTCCAAAGAATCTCAGAGGGCCTACATATTAGAAATTAACTATAATAATACAATAAAATTTAAAACAAATTTAAATATTAACATAAGCATAACAGAAAAGATTTAACACAAGGCCAGAAATGCCTTCCTGAATAAAAAAGTTTTAAGTCCAGCTTTAAAGGAATCCAGCGTCTGTGTTGCCCTTAGGTGGTCAGGGAGGCTGTTCCATAAATGTGGCACTGCCGAGCAAAAGGCCCGGTCGCCCATGGTGCGGAGCTTGGTTTTAGGGACACGGAGGAGCGAGCTGTTTGAAGACCTGAGGGTGCAGGTGGAGGCTTGGGGAGTAATTAATTCTTGCAGGTAGGGAGGTGCATGTCCATTAATGCATGTATGGGTGATTATAAGGACTTTGTAGTCTATCCGGAAAGAGACAGGGAGCCAGTGTAGTGAATGTAATATTGGTGTTATGTGCTCATATTTCCGGACCTTAATCAGAATCCTGGCAGCGCTGTTTTGGATGTATTGCAGCTTCTGGATGTTCTTGCCAGTGATCCCATAGAAAAGTGAATTACAATAGTCCAGTCTTGAGGAGATAAAGGCGTGGACAAGCTTCTCTGCATCTGATAGGGTTTAAGTGGGGCGGAGTTTGGAGATGTTTCTTAGATGATAAAAAGAGGTTTTGCACAGGTGTTTTATATGATCATTAAAGTTCAGGTACACATATTCACCTTCAGCGTACCAGGGCTATACCAGGTTTCAAAGGACATTACGTATCTGGCTTGGCTTTCAGACAAACTCTTTTCAACTCTTCTTAAACCTGTCAATTGAACTGGATTTAGATTCCTTTTTGTTTATTTTGGAAATGTATTGTTGTGCAGTCAGACAGAACAGCAAGAGAAATTTAGAGGATGGTTGAAATGTGTTGTGCTTTTGCAAACTACTTTATTACTAAACTCATATAGATGCATGTTTGCGTCCTATTACGCTATCAGGTAAAAATAAAACTTTTATAAAAATAAAACAATCAGTAGAAATTTTAAAATAGATCTCTGCAAGTTAATGTCTGTCTGAAAGGCCTCAGATGAATCTCTTCTCCATTGCAGTCTTTCACTTTGTTCAACATGACATCATCATCGTCGTTTGGAGGCATTAGGTATGCAACCATGGATAGACAGAATACCGAACTGTAAAATCTGCCCCAGTTGCATCACAAAGAAAGTGGTTTTACAAGATGTCTCACCTGCATTCCTCATTATTTATAGACATCAGGTGTGTATTTGACAGCCCTGTGTCTGCATTGCTTTACTGCTTCTGGCTACGGTCCTTTCAGGGGTTTAACCAGAATTGGCTATGCAGTGGTATTTTTGAACTTGTGTAGAGGCAATGTTTACTCTACACCTCATAGAAACCAGGAAACAAGAGTATACAAACACAGTTGTCAGGAAAAGGAAACACCTTAACAATTTCTAACAGAGATAAATCAAAAGGCCTATCACAATAACTCAAAGGGTATAAAATGTCTTGGTTGTAGTCCACAGTCACAGATGAAATATGGTCAAACCCATTGATAAATACCCATGACAAATATTCATAGCAGAAATGTGATCATAGCATTGACAAAATGCCATTAATTGGTGTATGTTTAACCTCAATCTATTAAAGTACTTAATGACTGCACTCTATGATCTTGAGGTGTCTCAATATGTCCTCATAGTGGAAACAAGTATTGCACATTCCCTTGTAAGAGTGTACAGTCAGTGTTATTAGTCGCAACGGTCCTTTCAGGGGTTAAACCAGAATTGGCTATGCAGTAGTATTTTTGAACTTGTGTATAGGCAATATTTACAGGACAACCCCATATCAAACTAGGAAACAAGAGTATACACTCACAGTTGTCGGGAAAAGGACACACCTTTACAATTTCTAACTAGAATGTGATGACAGAAATCAATCAAAAGGCTTATCACAATAAAACTCAAAGGGTATAAAATGTCTTGGCTGTAGTCCACAACAGTCAGAAATGAACAATGGTCAAACCCATTGACGAATATCCATGACAAATATTCATAGGAGAAATGTGATCATAGCATTGACAAAATTCCATTAATTGGTAGGCTATATATGTTCAACTTCAATCTATTGAAGTTCTTTATGACTGCACTCTATGATCTTGAGGCGTCTCAATATGTCCTCATAGTGGAAACAAGTATTGCACATTCCCTTGTAAAAGGAAGTCAGTGTTATTTGACTGCAAAAAAAATCATGCACACTGCTGTCATCTTGGAACTAACCTTCAGAAACAAAACTCAGATCAAAATGGTCCGCTTACAAAAAAATGTAAGAAAAAAAAACAGAACTGTTTCACAGAGAATCAATACTTTAATCTACACTTGGGTGTGACAGGTCACCAGGTCACGACCCACCACTGTGAGAAAAGAGAGAACAGAACGCAAGCACAGTAGTTCATTATTTACCATTATGTCAATACATATTTCTGCAAGTATGTCTTATAGTGTTGATCATAAACCCAAATATCTGGTTTCTTCCTGGATATGGGTACCAACCACAACTTCCCTCAAGGAAGGGTTTTGAAGTCATGCAAGACCATAGATAAGTTAGTTGTGTGTTAACGTCTCCCAGTACACAGGGATTTCATCTGAATAGCTGCCATAAACTCTTATTAGGTAAAGATGATTACAGTCACAAGACACTGACGCAATTCAGTGCAATTTGTGATGTAATGTTGTGAAACTGATATGTTTCCTTGTCATTATCAGTATTTTTATGTGCGTAATTCGGTTAGTTTGAGAGAGACCATTTTATTGCGTGTGATAGTCCTACTGTGTGTAAAAAAAATGATATGATACACACATCCGGCACAGATGGTCACGTACTCCACATACTCCTTGAGATGCCATGTTGATGAGAGCTGAGACGCTGTGTTAGCTGGGTTAGCCCACCTCTAAGTTTCAACAAACCTTGCTGAATTCTGCTGTGTGTAATTACACAGGTGTACTTTAACAAAAGGTCTCTGATACAACAACCAGATTTAGCAAAACACTGATTTCTACAGAAAAGTTTGTTGAAATGGGCAGTTTATTACAAATGTGTACTAGTTTGATGAACTTACAGCTTTCATAACTTTCTTCTTGACCGACATCCTCACCTTTCAGCATTAAAGTGTCAAACAAAAGTACGACCAGTAAGGTCAGTTTTCACACTGAATTTTTGTTCCACAACAAATCTGGCATCTACCATCTCAACATAGTAAACAGAGAAAGAGTGTTTGTAAATAAACCAGAGAATAGCATATATTATGCAGAATATACCACTATGTTCTAAAGAACCATTGAAAACCCCTCACAAAATGGCAGAGCACCAAGAGAATAGCATTTGTGGCCTCCACATCATGCTGCCATTGAAAGTTCGCCAGTTTCCATGGCAATACCTTTGTCCACCTGGTAAAACCTGGATGGTTACAAAAAATAGGCTCCCAGGTGGTTGGTGTGAATATTATCTGGTACTGACTATGGCTGCCTGGTTGCTGGTGCTAGAAGGTAAAAGTGGAGTTTGGAAATGAGTGCTACACGCATGAAGTCAAATGATCCGGGTTTTGGCTGTTTTAACACCGCATTGTTTGGCCTCGTCTTGAATGGGACTCTATGTGGCCTTGGAATATGTTCATGTGTGTGGAGACTGAGCTAATGAGAACATAGGGCCACACCGCAGTGATGGTACCAGGATCCAAAAGGAGCCATTGACAACAGAAACCTACAAACATGGTGAGTGTTCAGGCCAGTGATGAACACACGCTTGATTCATCTAAGGTCATCTCAGAGGCGTGGCTGGTTGATTTGCATTGTGCATGTGTGGTTTCCCTTTAAACTTGGTTGTTTTTAACATATTAACAGACCAAATTGAAGTCATCCATGTAAATTGAGCAACGTAAAACGGAAATGTGTGGACACTGCCCGTTGTACTCTGCTGTTTGTGAAGCATCTCATGATGAACTTAAAATATAATTATTTTACTACTCTCTAAATTTGACACAATTCATCACCAGTATTACATTTTCTGCACATTTGTATCAGTGATTTGAGTAATATCTACTCTTATTTAGTTAAGAGGTAGAAACCTGGCCTGGGTTGAGGTGGGTCAGCTGACCTTCTAGATCTGTTTAGGGAGAGCTGGCCGCGTGGCTCTGCATTCAGGCTTTGCTCGGCATTGTCCAACCTGACGAACACGGCTGCACTCATGCATACCAAATATCTGGTAATGTGTGTCTCCGTTACGGAGAACTTGAAAGGGACCCCACGTGTCACTAAACCTGAGTTTAATTTTTAATCTGAAATATTTATTTATTTTTTCTCTCTTATGTGATTGTTTGATGACCTGTTACAGTAGTGTTGATTCAGTGTGACCAGTTTAAATTAGTTTCACAGCGAACTGAGGCTAGGCACATTCAGATCTGAGATAACAGCTTTCTTTGGAAGCTGTTATCTCAGATTTGAATTTCATTACATATCAAATAGCTAATGTATTTACAGAGCTAAAGAGGATGATTCAGAATCAGGTCAGGTTTAGAAAGAATTCCTCATGGATGACAGTAAATTATGTCAAGTAAATTAAGTCCTGCATAAATCATTTCATGATTCCCCCTAAAGAATTAATGTCATTTGAAATTTGGTAGTTCAGCAGTTTAGCAGTTTAGTCATCCATCAATAGTTTACACATCTCCAGTGTGGATTAAGTCTTTTATGCATGATAACAGACCTGCATTATGCCTCCAAAAAATAATATTCTTCACAAAATATGTGGTTGTATGAGCAGAGTGGAGGTTATGAAGTGGACCTGTTTGTGGAGGCGCCGGACTATGACCTCATCTGCATCATCTGCAGAGGGGTCCTGCGCTGCCCAGTCCGTGTGGCCTGCAACCACATCTTCTGCAAGAAGTGCATCCTCCAGTGGCTGAAGAGGTACCCACCACTATGATTGCACTATTTGAGTATTTTGGGCTTTTAAATCGTATTCCTCACAGCATAGGCCGTTCTTTAGTTGAATGGATTATAGCAGACGTCAAGAAAGATACATATTAAGGAGTGGTTGTGATATGTGGTGCCTAGGTGGTAAAACTGAATCATGCTGGAAAGTTGCCCACTCTCTTGTGAATGTGTAAGAGACATTTGTACTTCCTTTTGCTGCCCAGACAGGAAACGTGTCCATGCTGCAGGAAGCCTGTGAGTCAGAACCTCATGTTTGTGATGTTCAGACTGAGCAAAGCCATCGGCCGCCTACAAGTCAAGGTGAGGCTTTCTTGTGTCACTGGAATAAGAGGTGAAAATAGAAAAATTGATAAAAAGACACAAAAGTTACAACCTTTTTGAGATTTCAGATATTGTTGAGATGTCACATACCGGTATATTAGGCAAGATAGATATCTGACTTGATGACCCTATTGACAGCAACACATAGTCTCGTTGGCATGAATGACCAACTAATTTTTCCTTATTTAATTTTTTACACTCCCCCTGGCACCAGTGTCGTAACACACCACAGGGATGTGCAGCAATCTTCCCTCTCTCTGAGGAGTACCTCCACAGCTCCACTTGTCCTTTCGAGCGGCTGCTCTGCCCGCACTTGGGCTGCGGGACACGGACGCTGCGGCGCGACGCAGACTCGCATGCCTGCGCTTGCCCGCACTGGAGCCAGCTGTGCCCGATGGGCTGCGGCACGCAGCTGAGCCGCACCACGCAGCCGCAGCACAACTGCTACCGCGAGCTGCAGCAGCGCTACGAGGCCCAGCGCTGCCGGCAGCGCACCATCGCCGCCGCCCTGCGCCGCAAGATGACGCGCATGCAGAGCACCATGGCCCACATGCGCCGACAGGTGGGGCTCATCTGCGAGAGCCTGGAGGTGCTGGAGGAGTGCGAGGAGCAGGAGGAAGACGAGAGCCCCGGAGAGGGGACCAGCTCCAGCAGCAACAGCAGCAGCAGCAGCACCGCCAGCAGCACCAGCAGCAGCAGCTCGTAAGGGGCTGGAGTCAGGGGCGTCCGTGCAGGAATGCTTTGGGAGTTTCTGTCTATTTTGTAGGAGGTGCTTTGTGATTTTCAGACCTAGGTCTGAATGAGTGTTTGAGAGCTCTCACACCTGAGATGGATGTGAGAGTAATGCTGGGTGAGGCATTCTTATTGAGGTCTCTCCAGGTCACACGCCTAAGCATAGCACAGAATGGTATTTGAAACAAGGCAAGCATGTCTCACTTGTCATTTGTTTTCACGTGGTGTACACATTTCCAAACAATAAATGTGCTTTCATATGATTGGCTGCTATTCTGATCTTTTCGAGAACGTCTTGGGACAAAGTTTCTTTTTCAAGTAACTGTCAAAGGCAGGGGCGGACTGGGACAAAAAATCGGCCCGGGCATTTTGAACCAGACCGGCCCACTAAATTCGATAACACACCTTTTTAATCTCGAATGTCTACACCAACCAGGCTTATAGCTAGCAGGGCGTCTGCCCTATAGTCTACTAAAAAATAAGAAGAAACGGGACGCCCTACTTTTAGGCAGGACGGCCTAAAGACGCCCTATTTTTCTCCCGTTTTACCTGTTAACTTCGCTGAATGTGATCAAAATTCACCGTTTCAGTCGCTTCAGTGCTTAGCGAAGTCTAGAATCATGCATATGACCTGCCAATTAGAAAATACGAATAGCATTGCTGTATTTCCGCTACAACAACGTTACATCATGATTCCAACGAAACATTGATTCACGGGCTCGCAGAAGCTCCAGAAGACAGCTGTCTCACCGCACGTCACTGAACCTACTACTGTATGAGTTCAACAAGAGTTTGTGTGTTAAGGTGGTGGTCTTAATTAATCTAAATGCAATACACATCATACACTTTAAAGCTTTGTTCAGAATACGGAGGTATAAGATCGGTCGATATTTTCCATGAAAATAGCGACTGAAGAACCCCCTGTTCTCGTCTCCGAGAGGACAGGCTGTATTGCTCCCTTTTCTAGAAGGGAGTCTATTTCCTCCTGTAGGAAACGCGCTTGATGAGGTGGCATTAACGTTTGAACTACGCCCCTGAACTTCGGGGGGGGGGACGGGAAAACTGGAGCGTATAACGGGCTATCATAATTCGGTATCTGGACAAATTGGCATATTTTCGGAATACCAGGGTTTGGGAATACTGGGCTTTCGGAACAATTGACATGGCACCGCGCACCACTCAAACGCACAACATAGAGTGTAGGCTAACGGCTGGCTGTTTCAGAGTACAGTAGACTGAGGGCTAGCAACAGCTACAGACTTGTCTTGTATTTACAATGCAAACGAACTTGGCCATAGAACATAGTTTCTAAGTCAAACATATTTTAGAGACGTTTTAATTCATGATCAGTAAGCTTACCGTAGGTCGTTGTATCGTATCTCCCTGGCTGTAGCCACCAGCACTGTCATCCACGGGAGCTGATGGCAAACTTTTAGCTAAAGGTAGAAGGTGTTAGCTGATATGATTGGACGAGACCCTAGTCACTCAAGAAGACGGCCAATGGGCCGCAGACTAGCGTGCGCGTGTCAAGCAAGTCAAGGCCATGGGCCACGCTGTTTACCGTCCTAATGCATTATGTAGGCAGGTCCAAATCGAAAGGGGTTTGTGTTGGGTCAGCCCAGGGGATGTGATTGGGCCAGCCCAGTGTCAGTAGGGCCGCTGATGAACTACTTTCGTGGGCCAGCCGGTCAGACCATTATATGGGGAAAAAAATAAAAAATTAAAATTCGGGACCATCGGCCCATATTGCACCCCGGCCCAGCGGGCAAACGCCCGGTATGCCCGATGGCCAGTCCGTCCCTGGTCAAAGGTAACACCATAAAAGTAATAAGGAAGTTGTAATTTTTTTTATCTATTCCGAGCATCTCATTGCACAGAAACTCTTTCCAAGCATTCAAACTGACAGCCCTCCAGGACAAACATTCCCATCATTCCTACCAAGCATTCTGTGCTGCACAATGAGAGGCATGAATGAAAACAATGGTTTCAGTTGCTTCTAAACCCCCTGCACACACACACAAACATATGAAGCGCTTGTCCTGCTTCAACCATGTTTATTAACTAAAGCACGGTGAGCCACATTGCAACAGGCTCTATGGAGAGCACATTTTGACACGGAACACAGGCAGCTACAGCATGTCTGGTTGGCTGGGGAGGAGGTTGCCATTCACTTACAATACGTCAACACTGACAAGCACTGCATTTTCATGGGCGTCCACAGGGTGGCACTACTCCCACTCTACTGAGGGCTCAGGGGGTATCCTATCGATGGACTCTATGGAGCTGTGCAGCGGTGAACAGTCAGGGGGGTCCGGGGTGCTGGCTGGTTGGTCCATGCCCGAGTGCATGAGTGGCAGGTAAATGTCATCCATGTTTGGCAACACAAACACTTTCTGAAAGAGACAGAAGTTTGGCACAGGGGTGTGACGTGAAAAGAAATCATGTAATCACACAAATGGGGCCGGCTAAAATCCTCTTATTTATGTTCAACTCGTGTGAACTCTGGCCTAAAAAATATGTGAATATGAACCAGCGTTTTTTTTACTCTATGATTTGATCTCTAATAGGATTGAGGCACGGGTGGTGCTCGCTGTCGAGGAAATGGGACGCAATTGCCGGAGAGTTTATAAAATGGGAGGGTGGGGGTGGGGGGAGAGAGAGAAAGAGAGAGGAGTAACCTGAAACTCGTCCTGTAGCTTCTTCTCGATCCACTCTGTCACGTGGCAGAAGGTCACCTCCCTTTCCCCCAGTTTAGGACGCACCCTCAGGTCCAGCCGAGGAGGGTCACAGAAACTGTACCTGAGAAAGCCAGGGCAGACGCAACATCAGACACACCAACAAAAGAACCATGCATTAACAAATCGCCCATATTTAAAGACTGAAGGTTAAAAGATAAAGCGGGCTAAAAGAATAAGGATGTAAAGTTGCAAATCTCATTGCTTTTGTAGTTTGCTTTTATCAGAGCACTTCTAGAGCACAGCGCATAGAGTGTGGTTTGCATACTACACCATCCTTAGAGCATATCATTTCACTTATTTGTTATGGGAAAATATATATAAAAGGTTAAGATGTGGGATTTTACATCACCATTTGATCAGAACAACAGCCCCATGCACACAGGCCTAATTCAAAGCGGGTTTTTCTCTCCATCATGTTTAATTTATCCTGCTCATCCTCTTAATTGCAGTGCAGAGCTCAGCGTGCTAAATGAGGATAATCCTCCACTGAAGCATGATTATACCCAGCTTTGGCCTGACATGGGAGACATCTCTCACGCAACCTGCCACAAGGAACTGCCACCTATGCCCTAATCTGACCTGTGTCGCGAGTCAACACACTCTCACTGTGGCAACGGCTAGGCTAACAGCTCGTACCAAATCCTATCGGTGGGGGGAGGAGGGATGTTGACGGCCAGCGTCCCGGACAGCTCCTGGACCTCGACGGTGAGCAGCAGGGGCATATTGGACACCTCCTCAATCTTCTTTTTGATGTACTCGTTTTCCGTGGCTTTCTGGAAGTACTTAGACTTAGCGATTTTGTCGACAAATCTCAAAATCCTCCGGCCCGTCCTGCCACTGGCAACAGGGCTGCAAACAAGAGGGGGGTGGGGGGCGGGGATCATGCATCATCAGGCGTCATCAAGTGAGAGATCAGAGCAATTTGAACAACAACACAACAGCAATTTGAAACAGCAGGAAATGACACCACACACAGAACAACAAGAACATTAAAATGCAATCACTTTGTAACAGACTAGAAGGGCATCTCTATTGCTACAGAGTTCAGTAATCAAATTTGCATAATACAGTGATAGAACCTCAGGCCATCAAGTTCTGGTGTCCCCATTTGGAGTCGGGAGCCATTTAATGGTATATTATGGTAATGGGGACCCAACTGCACTTGGCTGGAGGATTTCTTGTTGGAGAGGGAGAGCTGGCGCTGCACTAAGCACGAATGATCAAAGCCAGAAGAGTTGTCTTTTACAGGGGTCTGCTTATCATAGAGGCTACAGTGAGAGCGCATTGAGAACAAACTGCACAGAGCCATCAGTATAAATCTGCTAACAGGACAGGGTGAATGGGTGTTGTTTTGTGTTTATGGTGTGCACTGCTGTGTTGTGCTTGATTTCTTTGTAATGAAAGCAATCATCTTTGTAATGAAAGCAACAAAATTATCTCACATAAAGGTAGGCCCGGGGGATGTTTTCTCTCTTGGAATTTAATTTGATAACCGATCCAGGAGGAATGCGAGAGGAGGAAGTCTCTTACCCCTCCGCTCCGACCGGACTCCCCTTCTCCCCCAGGTTCCACTGCGGCTCAGTGAGGGCCGCCTCTTCCTCGTCAGTGGAGCCCGCGCTGGACGACTCCTCGTCACTGTCCTCCAGCACACACTGCTTGGGCACACTGTAGAACGCACGCATGGAACACACACGCAGGCTCATGTAAGTGGTGGAGATATGTGTTGGTGTACTGTACCACATGGTTCATTTCTGCTTGAGCAGATTTCATTTCAGCACTACAAGTGCAGAAATGTATCTGTATGGGCTAAGTCTATACTTAAAGCCCAGAGGGATTATTGACTGAGCACTTGATTGAGGCGGTTACTTGTTACATATAAAATGAGGTTCAAACTTTGAGTTCAAGTTCACAGTTATGATGGTAATGTATTTCTCACCATAAATTCAAATTCATAAAAGTGTCCAACAGGCACTTTAATTTACACAATGTAACAGACCTCCTAAATACAGAATACTTCTTGGCAACACATTTAACAAAAGCAGAACAATAAATCAACTGCCTTCCTAAAAAAACAGAGCAGGACAGAAATGAAGAACATTCCATGGCACCAAGGCAAGTTGTTCAAAGAAACAAACAATAGATTATTATACCGGTAACAGGTGCATCCGATTCTCATTCCAACTCCGCTTCTCTGTCTCATTCCAACCCCCATTCTGACTAAATGCCAAGTTAACTTTGTCATTGTGGTGCTTCAGCTCCTCAATCAAAAACTCATACTCAGCAGATTTACTGGCCCACATCAACCTAAGAGTTAAAAGCTAAGTATGTTAATTAAAGTTGCCCACATCAACCTAAGATAAGCTAACAGCTAAGTCTGTTCATTAAAGGTGTTGTGACCTGAGCCCCACTCGTACTGTGAGTCCCCTGAGTCCCAGACAAACTGCTCAGTCGAGTCCTGCCGCCAGTACGGTTGAATTCCCAGAAGTCATTGCTCTCCTGCCCCCTCTCACCCGGCTCCTCCTGTCTCGACCACACGGTCGGGCTCCAGGCTGTCCTTGCCCAGTTTGGTCAGGTTGATCTTGGTCTCCAGGGTCATCTGCAGAGCTCCTGTGTACTCTATGTCCAGCTCCAGCCACAGGCCTGAGACACAAAGCATGTAAGAAAATATATCTAGAAACCCATATTTAGTACATTAGGCATATGAATGTACAGATGCTTAACACACACAGACACACACACACACAGAAACACATACACACACACACACACACACACACATATATAAAATTGTAATCGCGATTAATCGCATTTTTGTCATAGCTAACTCAAAATGAATCACGATTAATCGCAAATTTTTATCTATTCTAAATGTCCCTTCAATAATTTTTTTTCATCATTTTTATTTTATTTTAATGCTCTTATCAACATGGAAAAGTGGATTGGCTTGCTTTATGCAATGTTTTATTTGATTGAAAAACGACATTGCCAACAGGGCGCTACAAAATAAAATTATAAAGTGCACATTTCAGATAAACAAGGACTCAACCTATAGTACAAACCATGGCTTAATATTTTCTTTTTTTCAAGTTTGCTGTGAACATGGAAGTCAGGCCTCTTATTTCAAAAACAATGAACCGTAACAGTTAGGTTACCAATAAAAAGTAAGCCTACTACTTCAGTACTTTCAGCCAGCTGCCTGTTGACATTTTCAGACAACAGTGAAGCTCGCTTCTTTTGCACAACACAACTTTTAAAGGTAAACTTTCTATTCAGAAGCTTTTTATCATCCATTTCGCCGTATCGCGCTCACCATTCACTCAAACGTAACGTTAGCCTACTACACAGTTTGGGAGGGCAAAAAGAACGCTAATCTAAAAAAAACGGGTTAATCGCGCGATAAAAAAATTTACGCCGTTAAAATGGGTTTGCATTAAAAAAATGACAGCACTAATATTTATATAAATACACACATTATATATTTATATATATTTATATAAATACACATAATGCATACGCATAATGCACAAAAACACAACGCACACACCCACACACACACACACACACACACACACACACACACACACACACACACACACACACACACACACACACACACACACACACACACACACACCCACACACACACACACACACACACACACACACACACACACACCCACACACCCACACACCCACACACACGCATCAATCCATAATTCAGAATAAATGTGCAGTTACATACACAACCTTTGCTTCCTGCCCATCTATTGTTTGTTTGTCAGCTGGGGAGAATCACTCAGTGAAGTTCCTTTCCTATGCATTCCAGGATTTTTGTTTGGGGGAGAAAGGGCCTCCTTACTGATCATTTTGAAATTGAACAAAGTCTTGCGGACTGTCTTCCCACATCCGGAAGATAAAGTACATTTATAAAGAGTACCAATTAGCCCAAGACAATGACAACAGGGGCACTAATCTGTGCGATATTTCAGAGGGATTACGAGCGCTTGAGGATTTAATTATGGGCGTCCTTAATTACACTAAATTACAGCAGATTATAATTCCCTCAGTGTCTGATAACTAGTGTGGCAAATCTGCGAATGGGATGAGGTCTGATTAGGGAGTGTGCGTCTATGTGTGTGCATGTGTGCGTGTGTGTGTGTGTGTGTGTGTACCTGTTTGTGTGTGTTAGTGTGTTTGTTTATGTGTTCACATGTGTGTGCGTGCGGGTATTGGTGTATGTCCATGTGAGCCCGAGACTATGCGAGTGTGCAGGGGCGGTTCTAGCAAATTGGAGGCCCTGGGCAAAGAACAATGTTGAGGCCCCCCCCCCCCCCCCCCCAAAAAAAGAAATCGTTTTAATGTTAAGTGGAACTGACATTTATTGTGAGTATATGACTTTAACAATTAAACAGTTGTAATTTATTTTAATGATGAGGTTTTGAGTACAGTGTTTTAGTAGTGTAACTTTTTTATTTCTTAATCAAAACAATGTTACTGGTTACATTTGATTAATGCTTTATAGTTCTGTTTCTGAATGTTTTCAACTCAAACTTCCAAATTTGTACAGGTCCTGTTTTAACCATTTCAATTCTCTCTCTATCTGTTCATTTGTCACGCCATAGAGGCCTTCACTAATCAATGTATCTCCACCATTGATATACTCACATTGTTGACATCACCGCTGTCGTTATCAGCCAGCTGTGCTTGAGCTGTGTTCATGACCATGGCAGTATCATGCATGTCGTCGTCAGTGCGGGTGTGACTCTGTCTCGGATATGGGCAGCTGTGGTACATGATGGCTCACCGTTTGTAGAAGCAAGACAGGCAGAGCTAGTTGGTGTCACTACAAGCCGTTTGTCTGCTGCTGCTGCTAGCAATCGCTAAACTTGGCTTAGCCGCACTTGAAACATTATCAGATGAACTCGACACATTATCAGATATTTCTTCCACTTCCACGGAAGAATTCCTTAATAGGAAATTGTGTGTTACCTTAGGTAATTTCTCCCTGAACTTCTCATCCTGCCCTTTCCTCTTTCTTTTCTCGCTGCCACTTAAAAGACGTTTCCCTCTTAACTTTGCGACCGCACGTCACCACACGAAAAATTGTCAGTATTGACAGAAAAGTCACGTGACCTGTAATAATTTGTTCCATGATGGAATTAAGATACATTTTAAGCTGATAGTGAAAGGAAAATAATCGTTTTTCATGCTTATTATGAATTGCCATTATTTTGCAATGCCAAGTGATTTAGCAAAAAAAAAAAAAAAATCGGAAATACGACGAGGCCCCCCTGGTGGCCGAGGCCCTGGGCAACTGGCCGGTTTGCCCGTTCGTCCGGTCCGCCCCTGCGAGTGTGCAACTGAGTGTGTCAGACATCACCTCTCATACCAGGTGTAAGCTCTCAGACTGCCCGACTGAACCTCTCTCAGTCACCAATGTGTGCACTTCACTCCAGCAATCAGAGATCAGTCTCTCTTTCTCTCAATCTCCTTCTTGACTCTCTCTCTCTCACACACACATACATACAGACAAGCAAACACGGCCTCATACAAATGGTAACCAGAAGCATTGATCCATACATAAAATGGAGACCAAGTCTTCTGAAACGCTGACACATTTCAGCAGACAAGCACACAAACACAAACACACACACAAACACACACACACACACACACACACACACACACACACACACACACACACACAAACACACACACACGTATACAAACACACACACACACACATACATACATACATGCATGCTCACACACATAAACACGCATACACACACACACACACACACACACACACTCACGCACGCACAAGAGCTGCATTATGTGAGCTGAGATTACAGCGGGATAATATCTGATCTCATCCCTACTCGGGGCCGTCACATGAGGGAACATAAGCGGAGCCCGGCCCATCATTCCTCTGAGATGGAAGATCTAATCGGATCTTTCGCAAAGTCCTGCGCATAACACACTGAATAACACACCATGCGGGAGTGCACCTCGCAGGATAACACACAGCACAAAAGCACAACACATGGCTGCACAATGCAGCTCAGTGGGGCTCATCCGGACTTACCTCTGCAGTTGATACGGGGTTCGTACGTGTTGATAATTTGAGGCATGCAGGAGCCCATGTCCAACTCAGTGAGAGTCAGCTCATTCATGAAGTAAGGCAACTGGACACACACACACACACACACACACACACACACACACACACACACACACACACACACACACACACAAACACAAAGAAAAACATTAAAATTCATATATATTTTTCATCTGGAAGACATTCCATATAGGATTTATGCCTGCCTGGGTTACAGAAGGATGGTCAATCCACCCAACAGAAAAGTGCAATTTCAGTTTGAATGATTATAAAAGATTATGTAAAATGCAACTGTTGCATAAAATGCTGTATTTGTGTCCATATTCATATTCAATTCAAGACATTTTGTAAATGGCAATAATGGCAATGCCCATGAGAGCTTTCTGCTTTGACTTTACCCAGAATGCATCATGCTGCTACGACTCACTCACCCTTATTTTACTCAGTTTCTTCTGAATCTTGTGCGTGACCACGTCAGCCCAGTACTTCTCCTGCAGGAAGTCCCAAAAGATCCGGCCAATCAGGGAATTGATCCAGACAGATTGAGGGGCATCCATGTGACAGCATACTTCCTGTTTGGGAGAAGCAGCAGTGGGGTGAGATGGCTCCTGTCCGTAGCCGTCTGACCTGAGATCAGATGCCCACTCAGGCTCCGCTGCGGCCAGAGGACTTTTTAATGGGTCTGTTCCATCCCTGTGTTCCTCTGGGCTTCAGATTATGGTCTATGAAGCAGCAGCTGCTTAAACAGACTGCATTAACTCTGTAACTAGCCCGCTTGGCAGCACTGCGTGTTCCTCAGCTGCAGAACGAGCTGACCTGCCACCATAGCAGAAAGACAATTTCTTTCTATAATTAATGTGGGGTTTTTGTCCAAACACTGCCAAAGAGCATCATGCACTGGGCAGTCAGAATGCATTAAATACTGCATCCAGTCACTTTACAACAAACATATTCATATTCATAAGCCTCAAAGAGCAAAGGCCTACAGATGAGACACAGATGCCATACAGTGCAATAATATGCAACGACACATCTAGCCTTTCACAACAACAGACTGCCCCATAGATCCCCATAGGTGTACTCCACGGCCCATGTGCACCCTGCAGTACCTTCTCTGGGGCTGTGGGGCTGGCCTGGGTGCTGCTGGGCCCGGGGCTGGCTGCAGGGCTGGGGCCCTGGGACCTCAGGAGGGTGCCCATGTAGGAGGTGTAGTCCTGCAGCAGGGTGTTCCCCCGCACCCTGCCAGCCAGGTCGCGGGAGCACAGCAACACGGAGGCCAGGTCCTCGGTGCTCCCCCAACTGGAGAGCCTGCTGGACTGCACCGGGCTGCTGGGGCTCTCCACGTGAGGCGCTGACACGTCTGCATGAACACACACACACACACACACACACACACACACACACACACACACACACACACACACAAACACACACACACACACACACACACACACACACACACACACAGCACATACTGTATAGTGTATAACATTCAAAGCTTATCACATACTCTTTATTTTGTGATAACATTTTCCAGTAAATCTGTCTGTTCTTTTCTTGACAAATCAACAGATGGTAATACAAAGTTTTACAATTCAGTTCTGACACAAGGACAATGGGCTATTCATCTTCGTGGGCGCAGGTGTGTGATCTGATTTGCCAACTGTTATTGCCTACATTTAATGACTAGAGACGGCCTTACCAGATCTGGAGCCACATCTGTTCAGCCTGTCCTGACTCTCAGTCCTGGAGGCCGCCAGGAGGTGATGAAACCACTCCTCCTTCTCTCGCCCCGTTCGGCCAAATAGGTACAGAGTGGTGGGGGGGTCGGGTTTGGGTTTGGCTGGCGCTGTGACGGGCCTTTCCTCTCTCTGCTGCTGCTGCTCACCCCCACCCCCGGCCTGGGTCTCGTCCCTGAGCTCCTCCACCACGGGCTGCTCGCCCTCGGCAAGCGTGATGCAGATGGGGTACTTCTGATTCCACACCCGCTTGCGTGCCAGAGCTGCTGGGCTCAGGAACACCTGTGTCCCCCCCCACCCCCCACATAAGCAGCCTTCATTAGAAGCGTGTCACAGCACAAGGCACACAGCACACATCACAGAGAAAATACAGCACTTCCACCTCAGGAAAAAAACGCTCATCGGCTCAGTTACACCAATAGAATATTTGGAATGGGGTCAAAATGGATGGAACTGTCAGCTGAATCACAAAGCGATCGGACAAAAACTATGGATGAGAGCCTTTGAGGATGACTACTCTCTTTTATGATCATTTCCTTTGTGAAAGAAGAATGAATGTGTATGCATAATTAATGCTTTCTGAACATCACATCCAAACACAGACCTTGCTGCCGATAAGCTGGACCTTCCGCGATCGGACGAAAGTCGACTCCTGGGGCTGCTCGTCGAATGTAGCCCTGCGCCTAATGTTCTGGCGGGGGTAGTCCATCCTCAGGCACTGGCCCTCCAGAGACACGCACACCGAGTGTGTCAGGGACGGATGGTAGTAGTCTGGGTCGTAAGCGTACATCTCATTCATCCAGCCCTGAAAGGCAAAGCAGACGCACAGACAGTGGTTTGATCAAGTCAGCGGCATCAGACCTTCTGATCTGCACATCATCATTCACCCGGGTCTCAAAGGGCACAGTCTAGAGGGCCTTTGATTCAGTCATCGCAGTAAATCAAGTGTCGTTCGCTCATGCAGCTGAAATGCATGGCCAAGGCAGGGTCAATGATTCAGACAACCCGGCTCAGCGATAACAAGCTCAGCCTGTCAGCAGTCACTGATTAAACGTGGGCGTGCTGTTGCTGTTCTCAAATCAGCCCTTCCTTGCTTAGAACCAGGCACACAAAGCAATCCTGGAGTTCTCAGTCTGCCGTGAATAGACTCTGCCAAGGACCCTGCTACATAAAAGAGGAGAGGGTTTTCAATGATAGGTGCATTGTACCAAAAGCTAGTGGGAGTCAAGCTGTGCCGTATCAAGCTTTGTCTGACTGAGCGAACTGCACAAGGGACACGTTAATGGTGGCTTTGGCCTTGGCACAGAGACATTAATTGCAGCCTATCCAGTTTGAGCTACAATGTGGCCCATTTGAAAAGCAACCGGTTCCAAAGACAAACGCCACAGGCAAGAAAGACGGTTTTATTCTAACAATATCCTGTGCTGCATGATTTTTTCCACGATATTCTGCAACTTCAAAACATTTGAGAAAAGAAATAAGATGACACGTCTAATGAAACTCTGCATGCTCTGCAGGAAAGATTAAATGTGAGACTCAGTTGCCCACCAACATCAGACTCACCTTTAAGCAGGGTGGAACACCTTGGAGGTCACTTGGACGACCATAGTTGTATTGGTTAACACTGCGTCTGTGAGGTGGAGTGGCCTGTCTACTCATGCCGAGGCGGATGAGCAGAAGTCCTATCATGAAGCCAAAGATCAAGCCAAGGCAGAGGCCTGACATATATGCAGTCAAAGGTAGGATGAAGTAAGAGTAGAACAGGACAGCCAGAAGGCAGAGTCCCACGGCGGGCACATTCGGGGTATGGGGGTTCCCAGGCTGGGCCGTGGGACCGACCCCCATCGCCTGCATGATCCCACCTCCGTGACAGCAGAGCTCCAAAGAGGGGCTGAGGTCCTTAAATCGGCCTCGGTGCTCAAGGTAAGCACAGGACCCCTTCCTCTTGCCGTGTTCGACCGGCCAGTTACAGACGGGCAGGTTAAAGTCACCTTCTGTCTTGGTGCTCCGAGCCTGGGAGTCAGTTGCGGTCAGATCCCCCGTGGATCTGCCGATGACTGCGTAAAAGCCTTTATGGCTTGGGGAGTCCACAGAGCTGGCCGTCCTATGGTGCTTGGGGCTGCTGGACACGCTGCTGTCGTCACCCATCATCTTGTTGAACATGCTGAGAGGTTCCTGCATGGCCTCTTGAAGCTTCCGCCTTGTGTCCTCCAGTTCCGTCTTGAAGAAGCCTGGTTTCGACTCTGGGGGCGAGAGGCTGACGGGGGAAGGTGGGGCTGTGCGGGAGTCTTTGGACTGGGTGAGCTGCCTAAGCAGGTGCAGGTTGAGCCGCGAGTCGGACTTCGACTGGGACACCTCCGGCTCGCTACGGGAGAGCTCGGAGGAGATGGACTTCACCAGGCTGAGAAAGGGCCTCGGCTTGAGGGAGGAGGATGAGGAGGAAGCCTCCTTGAGCTCATGCTCGGTGGAGAGGGACTTCACCAGGTTGGCCATGGATCGGTGCGTTGGGGACGCCAGCCCCGGGGAAAGGAAGCTGGGCATGGAGGCCGTCAAATCCCCCAGGGAGCCTGGCGAGGAGGGCGAGAGTGGAACGTGGAATGCCTGTGAGCGCAATCCCCAGTCATCCTCATCAGGACAGGATAACTGTTTGGGTAGAAGGGCACTGGCTCCTCCTTGGTCTCTCTCCAGGGTGAAGATCAGCTCGTTGTCGTCCAGGCTGTCCCACTCGCCCTCTGTGCCCGTCAGCTGGATCACAATCCCCCTTCTCGTTGCACCATGAGCCCCTGGAGGAGGAGGAGGAGGAGTTGGGCAGAGCCCTCGATTTTTGGGTCCTCCATCATTTCCTATGGTCTCAGCCATATTTTATCTTCACACAGAAGAAGGCACTCGAGACTCTCTACTGTTACATTCAAGGAGACAAAATCATACTGGGTTACATCACCTTGAGAGACTTCAAGAATGTGTTGATGTGAAAGACATTCATTTCTGTTTCTGAAATCTTTATCCATTAGGGAGCTCTGGCTTGGTGACTGTGTGGGTGAGAGAGATTGCTGCAAGGTAATTACTTGAGCCTCAATATTTACTCAGCACTCTCATGTGAGAACAAAAGATTTCTGCCCCTGCTGTCAGATTCGATAAGTGTGGGCTGATGATGCTCGTAAAAATAGAGCGGGGGAATGTTCTTCTTAAACGATCGGAAAAAGTAGGGCAGAGCTCTGACTTAATTTCAATAGCTCACTGGCATCATCTAAGCTCAAAGATAAATCCGCCGGTAAGGACAGGGACACCTACTCCATAAGTAAGTCTATGTGCCAACACTAAGCTTGCTTCACTTGCTACATTCTTTGCCAGCATATATCTAGAATTCACCCTTGGCACAGTTTTTGTTTTTGAAGGAAATTGTTTCCCTCTTGATCATCGCGACATGCAGAGTGCTTTCATAAGCACCATGCACTGTGCTGCCTTCCCTCACCCTTGGGAGACACAGCCACAAGGCTCCTCTTTCACAGTCATCCTTCAAAGGGACAGATTCCTCTTTTAAATTCAAACTGCCGCTACCGATATGCATTGATCCATTGTTGCACAGCATAGGCAAGATATGTTACATAACGAACAAAATGGATGCAATGCTCGTCATCAAAATATACAGGCCTGTGTTTACATAAGCTTGTGACGCCATTGACAGCTGAACCTTTTACAGCAAGCATATTGGTCTTAGAAGACTTCTGAGTCTCAACAGCTGCCTTACAGCAAATGTATGTATGGAAATTAACAATAACCCCATTAACCCTTAACAATCCCAATGGAAAGACAACTTCTCATTCTCTGTGTACAGGAAGGAGAGTATCCCTACCTTTTCTGGGTCAATGACTGTATTTCAAAGTGAGTTAAAGACCACATACTAGCATTACATAACAGCCTGACACAAATTCAACCAATTCAACAACAGCTGGTGGATTCTCTGTAATCCTTACTTTCCATCCAAAATGGTCTGTGGTGAGATATTAAACCGGCGGACAGTATTAGACCAAATTCTACAGATACTCACAAACATGTTCAGACTGCCATCGTATGTGGAGCTCAGTGGTGCCAAAAGCAGAGATGAACAACAGCTGTCTTAACACGGTGGCAGAAACCTGTGGCGTCTCTGGACGTGGAGAGACCTGGGACAGGACAACAATCTGAGCATAAACCTCCTTTTTCTGGAACATAATCTTCTTTGCAGAACACAGGGCAGAGACAGGCACTGTTACGAAATGACTTTGCCGTCATCGCACTGAGCAGGCCACACGACAACCTAGCTGATATTGGTGTGACTGGCGTCAATCGTGTCAACTTTGACTGTGTCATTGAATGGATCAAGCTATCAAGCTATCATCCCCGCTCCTCAGAAACGAAGAACAGCACACTTCTCAACATCTGTGAGCATAAATGGTGTGATTCACCAGACACCAGGTAACAGCAGGGGGGAAACATTTTGGCTATGCCCTTAACCAAGTGGTCATGCTCTATCAATTACAAAGAGGTAATCCTTTTGTGTACTTAATGGGTTGCAATCTGACATTTGCTTTGACGTCACAGCAAGTAATGTACATTTCAGAGGTCCATTAATAGGTGACCTGGGAGAAAGGCAGAGAGAACCGTTTGTGCGAGCCACTGTGGTTATAAAAGGAAAATGTTAGTAGGAAAACACAAGCAGATGACAAAGAAACAGTCTCTCAGATATTCCCTCAGGCCCTCACTGGTGTAATGTTAGGGTTTGCCTTTTGTATGTCACATTCAATAAGAGCTTAAAGGTCATGCAAGAGCACTCAGCCACTGTATTTTTCCAATAATTTACCATTTCCCTCAGTGCTAGGCAGAGATGGTACAATCTGAGCCTGTGAGACTGAATAGATACCAGCTTGTGAATGGACCCCCTGCTCTCTGTGCAGTGTACCTTTGGGGCACAAGCTGATTCTCATTGTTCTGACCCACAAATGTGTTCCACTGGCATGTTTCCTCTTGTGAAATGATGGGCTTGACTCTTCAGTGTGGTGGGCTTACATAGAGGGGCCCTGCAAACAGGCAGTCAACGCCAGTCATGCAGATTAACCATTCCACTGTGTGTCTTATGGACTGACAAGCTTTTATGAGTCAGAGGCAGACACAATATTAAGGTGTTTCTTCTGAGATATGAAATCTATTTAATCAGACTTGTGCTGCCAGCCAGAGGAAAACTAATATTTATGTAATTGATGGAGGCGTGCACGGGCATACACACACACAGAATTTAGGCATGCTTACAGTTAATATGGTCATGGATGTCATCAATGTGAATGACTGTTTCAAACCTCTGAATCATAGCAGTTTCAACGTCATAGTAGGAGCATATATTTAAGGAAAGGATAACCAGGGGATATATTGTTACAGGTGAATTTTATCGCAGTAAATTCAGTGAAAATAACATGGGTGATGCATAGAAGAACACAAACTGCAACAGTATTTTGAAATTACGACAATGTTTTCACGTCAAGGTACAGAGCCACTCACCAAATCATTTTCAGCACTTCTTGGGAGTCACTGAAAGACGGTGCGATGTTTTGATTTGTTCCCTGCGGTCCAGAAACTTTCTGCGTAGAGACTATTGTCAACGACGATGAAAAGAGACTAATGAGATATTTCCATGCAGCATTTGTGGTCTTTTGTCAGCAAAAATATTTGTACGTGCGGAGTCTCTTTGACATTTTGTTACATCCTTATAATATGAGTTCAGAAACCTAGGAGCATTACAGTGCGCACATTCCATTCGGTGCCTTCATACATGTTCTTTGAAGTACTCCTAATCGCTGGCATTTCGGTCATCCACAAGGAAGCCCATATGCTATGCACGACGGATTTAGTAGGTACCCCAGGGTGCTGTACAGCTGTGCACGTGCCACCGGACCCAAATCTGAACTCTATCACGACGCGTAACGGGTGAAATGAAATTCGCCGACTTTGAACAGTTTGGAGTTCCGACCGAATGGCATCGGGATATGGTAATATTGCCATGGAGATGCGCACCCGAACATAGTTCAACACCTCTCTCTTGCTGCCTTCGTCCAGATGTGATTTAGCGAACATCAGCGCACCAATCTGATTATGGAAAGGATGGCTGCGGTCCACTTTAATCCAGATTAAACATCCCAGCCCCAACACTCTCTCTCTCTTTCTCTCTCTCTCACTCACTCTCTCTCACACACACACACACACACACACACACACACACACACACACAGTGGCGGTTCTGCATGGAATTACGCCCCGGGCGATATCCCCTCCGAGCGCACCCCCCCCCCCCCCCCCCCCCCCCCCCCACAAATCCTTCAATAGAACATTTCAATAACACACTTAAGATAATTATTGCACACATAATTTACATTAATGTTAGCTAACCAGCCATCTGCAAGTTATGTTGTGCAAGTGCAACGCTTGCTAGTCTAGTGGTGTCAAAAGGAAATCTATGGTCTAACCAGCTAGCTATCGACCTGTTAATTATTAAGATTATACTAGTACTCTGTATGCTTTTCAATTGCACAACTCTTTCAATAGAGCATTTAAATAACACACTTTAGATAATCAATGCACACATCATGTGCATTAATGTTAGCTAACACCAGCTCTTTGCAAGTTATGTTGTGCAAGCACTCAACATGCATTATAGTTAGTTGAGTTTGCTAATAGTGGCTAATGGGATTTCGCTAACGCTTGCTAGTCTAGTGGTGTCAAAAGGAAATCTGTGGTCTAACCAGCTAGCTATCGACCTGCTAATTATTAAGATTATACTAGTACTCTGTATGCTGTTACATTATGTAGTTGTGGCTAGCGGGATTTCGCTAACACTTTAGCCTAGTGTCAGATGAATGAACATGTTCATACCCTATGGTCAAATCAGCTAGCTAACGCTAGCTAGCAAACAACTCAGTTGGTGCTCAACATTAGCTGGTTGCCTTACAGTAATAGAGTATTGGTTAAGCTACACTTGATAAAATAAAACACATTTTACCTTGTCCACTCGAGCATCCTTCAATAGCTTTATCGATAATGTAATAGACTACTCTGTTAAAGATGTATTACATTTCCCTCGGGATGAATAAAGTATCTATCTGACTATCTATCTATCTATACTCTGCTCACTATTACCTTCACCAGTTGGATAAATTGATGCAGTTAGTGGTCTCCTTCCACCAATTAACCTTGCCCTTGGTGACCACATAATCGTTCTGTATTACCTATTTTTATAAGCCATTTCACACAATTCAGAAAAACAAAAAGTATAGGGTAATTATAATGTTTATTGGGAGACCCAGAGCTGAACTGCCCGCCGCCCCCTCTCTCTTTCTCTCTTTCCCCCTTTCACCCAGGATTGCGCTGCACCTTCTTAGCGAGCAGGTGCGCCTGCAGCTGCAGGGGGCGCCAATTTGCCAATTCCTCACGCAGTGATATGATATATAGAAATAGAAAAGCGCTTCGCGGCCCAGATTATTATTACTATTTTTTTAAGTGCTCGTGCCGCCCCTCACGTGTCATGAAAAAGTGCCGCCCCGGGCGGCTGCCCGGGTCGCCCGTGCCTAAAACCGCCACTGCACACACACACACACACACACACACACACACACACACTGAGACTGACCTTTTCCCTCTCCATATTTTTTTTGAAAATACCTATTCCTTATAGATCACTAAATGGTTTTAGAAATGATTCTGCATTTTCACAGAATGACAAATATTAGCCTTCACCTAGAGATGTGAGAAATTACTTCTGTAATAATTTGAGCATCCCCTGAGTATGTGGAGGCAAAATACATACCGTATTTATGTACAGGTCATTACCCTTAAATGCACAGCAACCATATGCACTTAAGGCTCAGGGCTCCCATCATGTCATCTTTACTCTCGCCCCCTTCCTCCCTGTAGTGGCATGTCCAATTCAACCTCCAGTCCATCTGCATCAGCGTTTTCACTAAAGCTTGTATAATGTTCGGTACACTGAGCCTCTTGCAGGAGTCAGCACTTCAGTTCAGAGCATATCTGGTAGAGTGAAAGCAGGATAGGCTTGAAAAAGATGGTCTCCAAGTCTGTGACGAAAATTAACTGTTTTGAATGACAGTATCCACCGTTTAATTTATTAATTCTGCTGTGGCGCTAAGCTGGTCCCCTGTTAGCTGACAAGAACAGTTTAAATAGACCTTGCTGTTATTGTAGTCTGAAAGGCTGTGACAGACATACTCACAAAACTCATTATCCCAGAAAAGCTGAGTAATTAAATCAGGGGCACACTGACTTAAGTACTTCATGACTATTATGTAAAGTGACTAGATAATATGTTTAATTAAAGTTTCTTTATTGATGAGGCATATAACAGTACTAAATATAATAATCGTAATATTCAAAACCTGAACTGTTTAAACTGAAATATAGTAAAAACGGCATCCAGCCAAAATGAGTGAGTACATGGGCCTTAGGCCTTACTTTTCTAGAGGCCAGGGCTCCTCCCATTATTCTCTATCTCCCCTTTGCATACCTTGCCGTCTTTTTAAAGCATCTGCTGACATCTGCTGCTGCTTATAAATAGACACATGTGTGTCACTAGAAACTTCTCAGTGCCTGAAAGAGTTAGACTTTAGGACTGTGTAGCTTGCACTGGCATACAGACAGCAAACATACTGCAAACAGACATAAGCTAACTTCATATACTTGGTACAGTGTGTTGTTTCGTGCTTTTTGTTATTTAGGGTGGTGTAGTGTAGAAGTGTTACGATTTCAGGTTTTTTACCCGGTGTGTTGCCATGTTCACTTATGCTAATCTGTATAGCTAAGTAGACTTAGCACAGCTTTTGTTCGCTTCTAGGGACAGTTCCTTCAGACATGGCCGCTGTTTTGGATCAGTTTATGGAATTCCACCCCATCCATGGCACCAATGTGCAACTGGATCCCACTGGGACAAGAGCCACCCGAGTTGAAAGTTTTGCTAATGGGGTGTGCTTCAGCAAAAACCCCTTGAGTCCTGGAGAAATCTTCCTGGTGGAGATTGAGGAAAAGGAGCTGGGCTGGTGCGGCCATCTTCGGGTTGGACTTACAGCACATGACCCTCGGACCCTGGAACTGCTGCCGGAGTACTCCATTCCTGATCTGGTTGACTTGGGAAATAGCTGGGTGTTTGCCATCACTAGAAACCACAATAGAGTTGTTGAGGAGCAGCCACCGCCAGAAGACAACTTAGCAGGGGGCCACAGACTGGGTAGGGGCGAGTCAGAGGAGGAAAGAGGAAACAGCAGACCCAAGATATTTTTCACAAGCCCCCACCTGTGCATTGAAAAGTTGTACATCCCCATGGATAAACTAGTCGGGCGCAGTCGGCCAGGCAGGTACAGCCACATCTTGGACGACCTTTACAAGTACAATGCACTACCTCCCACAGCTCGCCGGAGCCGCATTGGAGTCCTCTACGTACCCAGAGAACCAGGTTTTGCTGACATGCACATTGTCATCAATGGTGAGGACATGGGGCCCTCAGCCAAAAGGATACCTACGAGTAAGCCAATCTATGCAGTTGTGGATGTGTTTGCTGCCACCAAGTCTGTCCGCATCATCCAGGTGGAATATGGCTGTAAATACACCTCTTAATTTCTATAAATCTGAAAGTAGATATGATATATTTATGATAGTGTTTAGAGTTGTTTACTAAACATTTCCTTGTTTGTTTTGCCCCCCCTGTTTAGTTTCATCTTTGCAAACACTCTGTCGGAAGGCCATTCAGAAAAATATCGTTCACAGAATGGCTTTGGACTGGCTGGAACTTCCTGAGCTGCTTAAGAATTTCTGCAAGTATGAGTGAAGGACAATCCTGATGCTACTGCGCCATTATTTTTGACTTCCTGTAAAGATCACAAATCCCCCTGAAAAGAAACACATTTTTGTATGCCTGGTAAAAATTCCTAAATTGTTCTTGTTCACAGTATATCTCACATTTGGGGATATGAAAAACTATGAAAAGATAGCTAAGATCAACCTTCTTATCATATTCCAAAATGACACAAAATATTCCCAGACAAAGCTTACCAAAAATTCTCCTAATAGTTGTCTTTGACATTTCATCTATTGATTTACATCTGTCTCCGGTGCATATTCATTTATACAAGATGTTGTATATATATTTCACTTTGTGAATGTGCCTTGATCATAGTTTCATCCATTGTGGTTCAGGTAATCTGATATCATTATAACAGATACACATCTGGTTTCAGTGGTCTTAAAATACTGTATGTACTGTACTGACCAGTTCAGAGTTAAAAATGATGAGGTAGCTGTTGTAAGAATGTAAAGACAAATGTTTGTAAATGGAATGTTACAAAGTAACAAATACAGAGAAAATTGAATTATTTTCAATAAACTAGAGAAATACCAGGAAATCTGTACTGTTATATATGACACTGGGACACAGTCTGTTCAATACAGCCTAAACCACTGATTACTTTTTATATCAACCTTAAAATCATTGTAAACAGAAATAATTTGATCAGATTATTGTATGTGTGTGTGTGTGTGTGTGTGTGTGTGTGTGTGTGTGTGTGTGTGTGTGTGTGTGTGTGTGTGAGATTTAATTTAGACTGATCGGTCAAATGACCCAATTAAGGTGTGTAAGCTGGAAGGATTGTATTCTTTTATGTTGTGCATGCTGTCATGGCTACTGTAATGCATAAGATATAGTTTGGGCAAGAAATCACAAAACACATGAAATAAAGCTGCCAAGCCTTCGCACCATCCTGACCCAGTCACAGATTTGTTGGGCAGGCCACGTAGCTCACATGCCAGACCACCGTTTCCCCAATCAAATCTATGATGAGCTACTTCATGGGACACCAAGCCACAAGGGTAGGAAGAAGAAACGCTTCAAGGATTCCTTCAAGAAGTTTGGACTCCACTGCCCTACAAAGCAAAAAGGCAGTAACTGCACAGAGCACTAAACTGATAAAAATGACCTTAAAGTTATCTTGTTGTCCAGCCCAAGTAGTTGTAGGTAGATTATTGGACATGAGGCAGTATTGTTACTCCATATAACCTTATTCTTTTCAGATATTAGTAATTTTATTATTTTTTGTATTTTACCCCCTTTTTACAGTTACTGTATTTTTGCTCTGTATTACTTTGTATTACTCCTACTTTCGAAGGTTCCAAACCAAGTAAGAAGGCAGTAACTTAATACAGTAATGGCGTTTACTGCCTTTTTGCTTTGCTTTACTAGCAGTTTTTGTAGTTACTGTACAAACACCCAACAATTTTCTCCAAAACGACATACATTTGAGATGAGATGTTTTGTTACATGACAAAGAATGCTTTGAATGTTACAAAAAACTCAATAACTAATTTTCGCCAAAAAATGCAGTTACTGCCTTTTTGCTTTGTAGGGCAGTCCACCCCCGACACCTGGGAGGCCACTGCTCAGGACCATAGGGCAGAGGCAGCAGGAGAGTGGAGACAAGCCAAGAGATAGAGCTCACCAACAACCCTCTCCCTGGTGTGACTTCCATCCCTGGTCCTTACTGTCCCAGAACCTTTCGGGCTCGATTCGGCCTCACTAGCCATTTCCGCACCCACTGATTGTCTTAGACCTGTAACCCTCAGATGGCGAAGCGCTCTTCACCTTAGATGGACAAAACACATTACATTAAACATATCCTTCTGCAGCAGGATCCAGACGTAGAATTGTTAAAGGTTCTTGCAACGGGTGAAAAAGCAGGCCAGTCTTGTATTCAGAATGTGAATGTGTGGCTGAAGGTGTCCTTGGATATGGCAAAAGCTAAATGTAAAATCTAACCTCTGAACCGTAAAAGCAGGACACGAGATTCAGAAAGTAGGGGAGATTTACATCTTCAGAGCCAGACAATTTTGCAACGTAATAAAAGGCTACAGCAGAAAAGAAAAAAATATTCCCATCCGCTTTTGCATAGCTGCACATTGGTCTTAATTTGATAGGAAAACAATACACTGAATGTATAGCATAATACTCAGGAAAGAACAGGGTTCGCTTTTACATCTC
Organism: Sprattus sprattus; assembly: GCF_963457725.1. NCBI lineage: Eukaryota > Metazoa > Chordata > Actinopteri > Clupeiformes > Clupeidae > Sprattus > Sprattus sprattus. The sequence continues at coordinate 39,764,668 of NC_137922.1, read as the reverse complement.
TGGGATATGATAACAGCTTAAATCAAAACCAAATAGTGTATTATCCTTGTACTGGGAAAGTCTGGGAAATGGGAATGGACAGTGTAGCATAATCTTTTTTATGTATTTGTTTGGTTGTTGTTGATGTTTGGCCCTTTAAGAAAAGGGAAGTTTCTTTTGTGGCTGATGCAGCAATCTGTCTTTATTCCAGTAAAGTGCATAACAAAGTACCTGGAACATACTCCGGATTCAGTGCTGCAGATCTATTACATCGTATTCTTCCTTTTCCAATAATGTTTTCTTGATTTGTTAATAGTTATTGCTCCATTTTGTAAGTTCATGAAATCACTATTGTTTAGCTTTTGTTTTTATTCCTCTGCGCACTCCTCCCCAGCAGGGGCAGTAGTGTGCCAAAATGCCAGCTTTCCCACCACTAGTGAAATAACATTGACGAATCAGGTGACCAGATCTTGTAGTCTTCAATGTATTTAGATAATCGCAAGCAGCGTTGAGTGTATACTGGCAAAACATCATAGACAAAATGTCTTTTTGCTCCTTTTTTGGCAAAGAATATTACAAAGACCATTTCAAAACAGGTACGTAATCCATTGGCATGAACAAGCGATACCCTTAGCTAGAGGGCAACTCTTTATCTATTATATGTATAGCTACTATACTTGCTACAGGCTTGCTAACGTTATTCCTGAGTTAGATAACTTTAGTGTTGTGTAAGGTATCTGCTAGTTTTTACCCAATGATGACTCATACAGTTTACGAATATGTGACGTAAGATCAAGCCAAACGATAGCCAAATAGACATAATGTAGTTGCTGCTTTGAACATAACGTTTGATGTAAAATTTCACTGTTCAGCCAACTGGTCTATTGTGGGAGCACCGAATTCAAAAGTTACCTAATCGTTACTTAACCTTGGAGTGAATTGATTTTCATTGCTTTCTTCTGTCATAGGAATATACGCCTGTTCCCAGTGTGGGCATCCTTTGTTTAATAGTAGATCTAAATATGCCCACTCTTCGCCATGGCCTGCCTTCACAGAAACAATCCGCGAAGACAGTGTGACTAAACACATGGAGAGTCTCACAGCCTTCAAGGTTAAATGTCTAAACTGTTAAAACAAGTTTCATGTTGTTATTGAGTGTGTGTGTGAGACAGATGTTTGTTTTTATTAGGCTATAGGAGCAATGATTAGATAGTGTCATTATACTCAGACCTATGACCATAGGAACAAAGGCACATAATTAAAGAGATGCCCGTAATATACCTCTCTGTTTGTGCTTTAGGTTCTGTGTGGCAAGTGTGGGAATGGCCTAGGCCATGAATTTGTCGGTGATGGGCCGGAGGATGGCACGTCACGGTTCTGAATATTCAGCCACTCGCTGAAGTTTGTCCCTAAAGGTAGGCCTATGCTGTTGATTTTAAAACACTTGAAAATCCCTATCAAAGAGGTTTGCACAATAACTTAAATCCTCATTTATCTCTGTTCATTTTTAATATGTCGTTAATGTCTCACTGTTTAGTTTTTTTGAAGTCTATTATTGAATATGTCTTTTCTTCTCTCTCTTGCAGACAAGGTTGACGGACAGTAAAGTGAGGCTGACATCCAATGTTGCTGTTGCTTGCACAAGTCTGTGGAAGGGATGAATGCCTTATGATGTGGATGGGGAAAAGGCCTAACATGCCATCCTGTTCACTGATGTTTTTGTGTTCATCTTGAAAACAGAAAGAGTTTTATTTTCATACATTTGCAGACTAGCATGTTGAAAATATCATGGTAGGTGAGAGCTTTGAGTGCGGACAGGGGTCCGCTTGAGCAGTTTAAAAAAAAAAAAATTTAAGTGAAAGCTGTTTTCCGAACTTGGATGCACACCAAGGGACCGAAATGGTCCAAGTTACCAGAGTTCTTCATAAAATTGGGGGTCTGGGCTACTTGGAAATCCTATACAGCTAGCATCATTGCTGGCGGGGTGAAAATAACCAAACAAGAAAGATGAATTAAAAAAAGGCAAGACAGGCCTACAATGTGGCTTTCCTTTTTTTTCCTTTACTTTGCATTGTGTCTTAGCAATGTTGTTATATAGAAGTGAAAGGAGACCAGCGGGGGCAGGAGGAAGAACCATTGCACTCGGCTTCGGACCAGCAAAACAGACCAAATCTAAAGTTTAACAATGAGTGTATATTTTCACATAGTTTATGTAAGAACTTATTTTGCATAATTTAATTTTTAATCTCAGACTGACAGAATCATGTAAGAGCCAAAGAGATTGGTGGTAAACTCCTATGCATACAATACACATATGTGTCACAGTAAAAGTCATTCTCAGCAATAAGGACATTTAGCTAAATTCCATATGCATTTAATATGTTTTAGTTTAATTTGTGTTTTATGCCTCAATACATGAATAAAGTACTATCTCTGATCTACAAAGGTGTGTGATTAGATTTGACGTTATTGATTTAGGACTACAGTAGGTTCACACGAGTCAGAACAAATAGTCACACTGCAAGTGATCAGCTCCGGTCTGTGTGGTAACATTACCGTGGCAAGATAAACCTTATATCATAAAGTCAACTACACATAAGTTACACCTTGATTCGCCCTCACACAAATGTACATCCCATAGAATGGAACGCTTTTATGGCATTAAGTAGTTCCGATTCGCTGCCGTAGACACTACCATGATAATAATAGCAAGAACAATATAAAATATCAATTGAAAGTAAAAACAACCAATTAACAATTATAATAATACCAAAACTATGATTGTATTTATAAAGCATGCCTCAAACAAATGAACTATACTCCCTCATTTAAACAGAAACATGACTATTTCAAGGTGACATGCCACTCCTGATAATCAAATTGGTGTCTTGTACACAATTTGCTTTCTGGACCGAGCCACATTTAACATCACAGGCTCGTGCCGGCAGGACGTTAGACTTAGATTACAGGTTAGCTAAATAGAAACTTAACTTGTTATGATATTAAACACATTATTTTAAGTTATACTTGCTTGTTTAGTGTCCGTTTTCCCACTTTATTCAACGGGGGTGTCGGACCATTTAGTAAAGTGGTGTCTTTAAAATTCCTACGAAGTTACAACGCTTAGCAAAGCTATCCTGAGTATGCTAACTAGCTAATGTGCTAGCATGTAATTATTTATAGTCTAAACAGGTTGCCTGTTTTATTCTTTTTGTCTTGTCAGATCCATACACGCTGGATATAAAATGTCATTCAACGCATCAGTTAGAAACTATGTACCCATATCAGAATTAAACCCAAACACCACACAGGCGGTGAGTAACCTTTCTTTGTTGAACTTCCAAACTAATCTATGCTTTCACTTACCTAACGTTAACATATTAATACCCCCTGTGCGCTAGCTAGCATCTTTGCTAATATAAATGAAAACGCCGTCAGTAATGTCAACTGATTCAACTACTGTCATTTTACATATTGCAGAGGATAGTTGGAGTGGTCATTGGGAAAACAGATGCAAGAGGATTTCCTGACAGGAAAAGTAAATTAATAGGAACATTAGCAGGCCACATATTTACTTCAGACATTTTCTCTATCAAGAGTGAACTCTGTACTAAAACAACACATTTTGGCAGATTTTGGCAGCGAGAGGTTCACCTTCAGCTTTACATTAAAAGATTCCCCCAACCACTTCATTAATGTAGCCTCATGGGGCAGTGAAGAGTATATCAACGGGCTGTGTGGCAGTTTCAGAACAGGAGATTGTGGTAAGAGTGTGCGTTGAGGTGCTGTGTTCCCCGGTTTCTGGCTTTGTGTATTACTGTTTGTGTATTCTAGACAAACTGACATAACCCCAGGATCTCAAGTCAGAACAAAACCTTTAGTTTGTGTTCTCTGTAGTTGTTATGGAAAATCCACTAGTTGCACCCAAAGACCCAGAAAAGGAGGAACGATATTGTCCAACAACTCCAAGGTAACGCTCCACGTATAAAGGATATGTTTAATCATTAATGAATATGAAAAGCACTGAACTTGTAAATGGCTTAAACATCTAGTTTTTGCAACAGTTGCCAGTTCATAATTTACTACAAAAAAAGACAGTATAATACATCTGTCATTGTATTACCAGAAACATAATTAGTGCTTTTAGATCTAGGGAACCATAATATAACTTTTTTTGTAGAAAATGTAAAATTAGGTTCACGACTATCCATATCGACAAAAATTTCCTACAGCATTCTGTTTCTGAGCAGGTTTGCTCCTTTCTTAGTTTCTTCAGGTTGTTGATGACTGAAACTCACTCTGTGATAAGACTGTGTGCAGATGTGGAGGAGGAAAACAGACTTCTTCCCCTCCTCCACATGCCAGTCAAAGACCCACGAGACTTCTACACCTTGGGAGACATCAATGCCAATGGTCAAAACCTAGACGGGAGTGTGATCAACATTCTGTCCGCTCTCAGATCGGTAAGGACCTATTAGTAATCTTTTAGCCAATTGTCAGACAGAGAGCTCAACAGATAATAGAATTAGGAAGTTCACTGAAGTGTTATGACTGCTTTATTAAATACGTCTTGGGTATTGAATATAGGTTGGAGAGCAGAAGTTCTTCACCACCACAGATGGGCGTAAAGGGCAGCGCATTGAAATAAAGCTCTTTGATGACACAGTGACCTCCTTTCCTCTAGTTTGGTAAGTTTTTTTGGTTTGTTTTTTAGGCTGGATTTTAAAAATCTGTCAAGTTCAGGCCAAACCTGTATGGTAAAGTTTTCAGACTAACACTGTTTCTGTTGTATGCGCTGCAGCTGGGATCGCGAGACTATACAACTTGTGCAGTCACTGACACCGAAAGAGACAGGTATGTTTTTGAACCTCTTCCTATTCCGTACAACTGGCATGTAAAAATAAAGTGTTATGTTAATCTGTAGCAAATTACATTGCAGTGTTGTTCATTGCTGACGCCCGTGTGAAATTTGATAGCTTTCGTAACACCATGACTGCTACTGCTACGTCTAAAACAATCATCACCATCAATCCTGGTGAGATTTTTCATTTGCTGTGTTTTTGTTGCCCTCCTATCTAATGTTGATTTCTGATTTTGTAGCCATTACTAATGAGTCGTTATTAATGTATTTATTTGCTCATATTTTCTACACACGTGTAGACACTCCAGAGGCCAACCAGCTCTTCAATTATGCCAAGGACTTCTCTGAATCAGGAGCCCTGGACGAGACAGACAATCAGTCAGGAGAGAACATTCCATGTAAGGGCATACTATTCATACTGTCTTGCACTAGGGCCTTATACATGTGCCACTGAGATCAGATCAGTTTATCGTATCGTATTCGCGTGTAGGTGTGAAGATTTTCAAGGGAAACGGCTCTTGTCGTTACCTGTATACATGTGCAAAATGTAAAGCGGTTACATTGCCTCGGGCATGCGCAAAGACCACGGAGATGTGCTCCCACCTGGTTTGTTTACTAACAACATCAACGTGGATCCGCATCGGGCACAGGCAGTGTAGTGGCTTAAAGTTCCCTTCTTTCTATCAGCATATAGTTCTTAATATTTTCTTTGAATAACCACTCTCGGATGGAAAGAAAACGAGTCTACGCGTGGATGTGTTTCAACAACGGTAGAAAACTGTGTTTGCTCCGTCTTTTACTGGACTCATAATTATATGACAGTGGTATTAGTTACAGTTGAGACACCCGAAATAACTTGCATGCGCAGCAATCCTGAGACGTGATTTTTAGTTTGCACATGAATACTAACGTCTTCTTTGATCCCAGGAAATTTGAGCACATAACCCATCTCCCTTACGGAGATATTGGCGAAAGTTAACCTACTTCATTTCAAACGTCTAGTTTTTCAAACGTGTCTAGTTTTTGTGCAGTAGTGAATAGAGTCTCAGTCTACTACACCATACATAGCATATCATGTTTGTAGAAAATGATTAAGGTGCAACAAATGCCAATAAGCATATTTCAATTAAATGATTCACATTGCAAGCAAAATGGTGCGGCTGGAGCACAGGGAGGGACAACGGTGACGCAGTTTGGATGTAGCGACAAACATTTATGTGCTGTAACAAACAGTGTTAACCAGTATGTGAGTAACGTGGCTTTTATTAAAACATAGCGTGTGTAATGTGTAGCTATTTCATTCCGTTTATTAACCTTTCCGGCTGTCTGTATTACTAGCCAGCAGCAGACGTAACGGAAAGGGAGCATTTTACTCCCCGGCAATCTCTCTACAAACTTCCATACAGACGCGGGATCAGCAGAGGAAAATCTACTTTCCTTTTGGGAGAAACCAGGCCAGTCGTTCCCACGACTACAGCACCTTGCAAAACGAATTATATGCGTTCCAGCAACAGGTGCTGCGAGTGAGCGCTCCTACAGTGCAGCAGGGCGCGTTATAGAAGCCAGGCGAGAGCGCCTGAATCCTGACACTGTAGATGCTATTTTATTCCTGCATAGTGCTAAGACAAATTCTAAATAGAACGAAGGTTAGGCATATCAGCAGAGGTATATTTTGGTTACATTAGGATGGCTACGTTTATAGCTTGCGTTTTGGGCGCACCACAATGCCAAGAAGTTTGTCGCGACTGTAATGGCATATTTCATTGTGGGGGTGATTGATAGTTTAAGGCTTACGAGACACGGTGTTTTCTGATGTTTTACTGAGTCCTCTCTGTCTCTATCACACACACACACACACACACACACACACTAACGGAAGCAAAAAAGGTTTAAATTAAGTGACATCCCTCAAATGTCGCGTCTCCCGCAAACCTGCAAGCTATGAGTCAGCTGTCAGTATTGGAAGAAGCCTTAACGTCGAAGATGAAACTTCCTGGGTTATTTTGTTTCGTTAGGCTATTAGTTATATTTTAAAACAGCCAGTCATTGTAGCCTACCACTCATGGAATAAGGAATTTCAAAGAGATGATGGAGTGAACTTTCTAGCCTCCTGTCACCGTCTCCCCCCAGTCACGCACGGCCTCCCCCATGACACATCGGCCTGATTTGACACGCCCTTTTGTAAGACGAATTAACGTGGTAAACCACCTCTCTCGAAAGGCTCAGACGATCGGCGGAAAAACTAACGGTTTACATCTAGACCCCTTATACATGAGGCAATTGTAACACGCTCGCGAGTTTCTATCGTGGTAGGCGCAATGTAACCGCTTTACATTGACGCATGTATAAGGGGCTACTGATACAAGCAACTCCTCTGATTTCTATTCTTACATTATCAGATACAGGTGGGTTATTAGTATGCCTTTACTGTATGTCCTCTTTTTTATCAGTGGACACCATCACTGATGTACTGACCGTGAGCCAGCTGAGGAGCAAAACCCAAGACACTCTTGATGTGTGTTATGCCATTACATATGCCTTCATCTCTGCATTTCCTCTGGACAGCCCCTCCAAGGTGGTCAGGAACAGATGGTAAGCCTGTTCCAGTGGAGTTATGATCACCTTGGTCATTTCAACATAAATGTTAAAATACATGTGGCATGAATTGTTTTTGCTCTTAATCCTTTCAGTGCCAGATGTAGATTGCCAGTGGCTGAAGAAATGATGGTGTGCACCAGTTTCTCCTGTGCTGGTCAAGACCAGGAGCTGGAAATGATGTCAGGCTTTGACATATTCATGGACATCAGCGATCATACAGGCACACTACAGTCCTGCTGCCTCGCTGCTACTGTGGCTGAGAAAACTCTGGGCCGCACTGTAAGTACGGGCATCTTGCAAATCACTGTGTGCTCAAAGGATGTGTATATTTCTCAAATTTGTTGTGTTTACTAGAGGTCCACAGCATTGCAGTATCTGTATCTGTTCAACCAACAGAATTATCTGTCTCTGTGTCTCTATTTAGACACAGGAATGGAAGTGGGCGTATTAAATTGGACAAATGTTGTATTTTCTAACCTTTTTTGGCTATGCAATAACTGTGCTTTCAAAGCGTCACTTTGAATTAATATTGGCATATAATTAATTATGAAATATATTTCCACATCCTCATACTGTTCTTTTCTCCGCTTTCTTTTTTGTTTTATTTATTTATTTTAACTGGGGGAGATTGAATAATCAGAAACTGAAAAAAAAAATCATAAATCGAAAGACGCTTTGAAAATAGAAACTATTTACAGTAAAGATATAGAAAAATATCCTTCAGTTAAAGTAAATAGTCTTAAATTCCAATCAATGACATAACTGCAGTTTGCTATGCTATAAAAAGAATCACAGTGCCAGGTTGAAAACGACCCAAAAAATTAGGAAAGATGCTTTGCAGACCGCTTAAACTTATTTTTTAAAGAATATAACAGAAATAAGGTATGTAAGATACGAGAAACTAGAGAGAACTAGTGTTGGTTTCAGTAGCATTATTAGAGATACAGTATGTAATCTGCCAGACTGATATCTGTCAGTTTATTACTTTGTTGGCAGTGGAAAGATAGATTTATTTACTTTCACAATTTATGGATTATTTCATATTTTCACACACAAATAAGCTTTCTTATTTCCTGTGTTTTGCTATCTCAGGCGGAGGAATATGTGAATCTCTCTGAAGGAGAAAAGACAGCTTTGAAATGGAGATTTCTTCTGGAAAGATGCAAAATTTACCTGAAGGTTGGAAGAAAACCTATGATGTCCTACAGTACCCCTCTTATATATGAGCACCATGTGTTGACTTTGAATTAGACTTTATATCAAAGTGATCTTGATTCTTACAGCCATGAGCAGTATGGTTCCTACAGAGGTAAAGCCTTTTGTGTTTCAGGTCCAGCCTGCACCCAAAGTCAGGAGTGGTTGGAGAGCCACCATCCTGTCCTGCACACTCGCTGATTCTGTGGAAGTCAAGCAAAGTTTGGAGACAGAGCTTCAGTGACGCCACGGTCACACGTCTTTGCAGATGTCTTTTTTTCTTTGTATTTGTTATATTGGTGCACTTTATTTAACTTTTGTGCAATATAATATTATTTCCATAGACTATTGTTTTTATTGCATTTATTTATTTATTTATTATACAGATGTTTGTTTATAGACATCTTGTTTACATTCTTGTTCATATGATAAAACTTTGTTTGATGTACCACGTCCAACTCTTTATTGTTGTTCAGTACTACTTCTACCCATAATGCCACACTAGCTAACTGCATACTACAGATACAGGCACAACAACAGCAAGGACCTTAGTGAAACAGTTACCGATGACCAGTCCGAAATACAAGCATACAACAGAGAGCCAAGCTTCATACTGTTCTGCAGTCCGTGAGATGCTCTGAATTTCTTTTAGTGCTTAGTTTGGATGAATTAGTAACTTAAATCCTGTCTTAAGATTCACTGAAATTAATGGTCTTAAAGGTGCAGAAGACAGCACAAACAGGAGGAAGCACTGTGAAAATACAGTGGTGAAAATAAACTTAAAAAATGAATAAAATAAAAAATAGGATTAAGTGAGAGAAATTGAAAAAGGGGATGCTCAGAAGTGTCACAGTCAGCTTTGAATTTCATTTTGTTTGGCATAACGATAGGGTCTGCCTTTTCCATTCACTTTCATAACTAAGTTAGTTTGATAGTCTTTTTCCCCATTAGTGGAATGGGTTGAAGGAGCTGCTCCCAACCTCTCAAAATCATCAACAAGAAAGTACAGTTCTTGGAGCGATTGATTATTTCAGAAAGGATTTTTGTTTTCAGATCTTAAAATGAACTGTCAACAATATAAGATAATGTAATGTTTAAAAAGTTAGATGTAGATTTTCCATAAGAACCACCTCTTTACTTGACACAACGCCCTGTCCTCAAATAAGCTCTTTTGGAATATGTAAGTTAAGGTATACTATACATTTAAAAAGAGGACATTTGAAGGGAATTAAGGCAGGGGAATCGGAGAGGAAAAGAGAAGGCCTAGTCACTAGTGGAATGCATCTTGACTTGTAGCCTTTGTGTACTTCAGCACAGTAGGTGGCGGTATTTACATCAACAATTAGTGCGCAACCAGTGGACGAAGAAGGGGGTAGGAACATTGTGCATATCGGTTGTTTCTGTAGGGAACGTGACTTTGAGGACACCCTACGATATCTAAACCAAAACAGCACACAGGCTACCTAACCAGCTAACATGCTATAAATGTCATACATATTAAAGTATGTATTATTTCTCCTGTTCATGTTGAAGCGTCCGTGCACAATTAGGCTTTTGGTAAGGAAACCTGAGAACGACTTTTTGGCTGTCCTGTTCTTTAGCCATAGCTAGCTAACGTCAAATGATGTGTTTGCTAGAAGTCCGAGTCCTTGGTTTGCACATACATAACGTTTGCCACATTGTGTGTTTAAGGTTGGAGAAGCTAACGCCATCATTCAAGCATGAACGTTAACCAAGGTACTGTCGGGAGTGACCCGGTGATCCTAGCCACCGCTGGCTATGATCACACCGTTCGTTTCTGGCAAGCTCACAGTGGAATCTGCACCAGGACAGTGCAGCATCAGGACTCGGTATCCTTTTTCCTAAAGAGACGTCATCTTGACATGCTTGACACCAAGGATGTCTTAAACGTCCTAAATTGTGTGTGTGTTTTGCTGTTAATATAAGAAAATAATGTTTACATACAAGCTAATCTGTTAAGATTCCAGACCTCTACTGAGTTTTAGCCGGTATTTTCCTTAACCACTGTCCTCAGCAGGTGAACTCTCTTGAAGTAACACCTGACCGAAGCATGATCGCAGCAGCAGGTTAGTGAGAGAGCATTGTAGAGATCAGCCGTACAATGTGCTAACCTGCTTGCACTAACCTGGTAGCTGGTTGGCTTTAATGGTATTCAATTATTTGGTATTCAACATATTTTGCAGGTTATCAGCACATCCGCATGTACGACTTGAACTCTAACAATCCCAACCCTGTCATAAACTACGATGGTGTTAGTAAGAATATCACTTCAGTGGGCTTTCATGAGGATGGCCGCTGGATGTACACAGGAGGGGAGGACTGTATGGCCCGCATTTGGGACCTGAGGTAAACTACTTGGAGAAGAGACTTAAAGTTTGTTAAACATGCATAATATATAAATGAAAAAGGTCCATCACGCAAAACTTAATCTTACTCAAAGTTAAAGCCATTTAAAGTGTCTCGTTGTAGTTTGAGATCTATTAGAGAACGTTGAGAAAACATTGATCACATACTTGATTCCACAAAAAAAGGCAGTCTTTTGTAAAGAGAGGAGAACTCACTGCCGTCCTACCTTTTTAAATTTTTTGTGGAGCATTTGCATCTAAACACTTTTCTGTTTCTGAATTTAATTCATAAGGTACTTCAGATAGATGCCATATTTGTTTGCAGGAATGTTATGAACTGCTTATGTTACATTTCTAGGTCAAGAAATCTTCAGTGCCAAAGAATCTTCCAAGTGAATGCACCCATCAACTGTGTGTGCTTACACCCAAACCAGGTGACTAGCAATTCAAAGAATAAAAAAAATAATAAAATATCGCTATATTTATCAGGAATGTTGAGATTCCAAGACTAGGAATGAATCCATGAATCTCAACATTGTCACCATTGTGGTGCCCGTTGTGTCTGTTCTAGGCTGAACTGATTGTGGGGGACCAAAGTGGCGTGATCCACATCTGGGATTTGAAGACGGATCACAATGAACAGCTCATACCTGAGCCTGAGGTGTCAATCAACTCTGTGCACATAGACCCTGACGCCAGCTATATGGCTGCAGTCAACAGCTCGGTAAGTCTCTGCCTTCGGTTTGCCCGGTCTGCTTTTTGACTTTGAATGCCTTATGTATGTGATGTATGCAACCAGGAAACATGAGGAATCATTTCATCCAAAACATTTGTTAATTATTTGGCTTTCTTAAAGGATCGATTTTGATAGCTTATGCGCTTGTGCATGATGCTATCAATGCATGTCTTATCTTGCCTTTCCTTTGGAGCAGTGCTTCATTACTTTTTTTTGTTGTTCTTGGTAGTGACTTCATGTGCGTCTGTGATTGTCTTCCCTAGGGGAACTGTTATGTGTGGAACCTAGCAGGTGGAATGGGGGACGAGGTGACGCAGCTCATTCCCAAGACCAAGATCCCGGCACACAAACGTTATTCCCTGCGCTGCAAGTTCAGTCCTGACTCCACGTGAGTGTTGCATCTAAACCGGGACCAGCCTCCCTCCTATTGCAGTTGACGCTTCTGTACTATTTTTTCAACAAATGTATATAAGGATAGTCATGTCTCCAACGGTAAAGATGTAATTTGAATGGTTACGTGTAAGGTTTTTGTCCCAGGGAGTAGTCTTCGATTACATTTACAAACCTTGCTTCAGTGTTGGGCTTTAAGTGTCTCTGCATCACTGAAACGATGCTTATAGTTGATTTTTACGGCTTAATTAGCCAAAACTCTGACTATTTTAAAAATCACATTAGCGTTTGCCACTTTAGGGTAACATAAATGTGATATTCAGTACCCAGTCACAGTTATACATCTCAGTGCCTCGCTCCAGATGAGTTTTAAATGAACTGAAGGAAAATGAATATAATCTTTCACTGCGGTGCCTGAACAATGCTGGTATGGGATGTGATCTGTAAATTCTCGCCTCCAATTTAAGCTCGTCATCCATCATATCTAGTTTTACATTTTGTACATATCCCTCCATTGCATAATGAAGTCCCTTTCGCAATCAGGCAATCAGGGGGGGGGCGCTCGGAGGGGGTCTCGCCCGGGGCGTAATTCTATGTAGAACCGCCACTGCCCAGTCACCACACATCCTGTTAATCTGTTCTCATATTGTATCAGTTTTTGGCTCTCTCTAGCATTATTGATTTGTTTTGCCATACTTGTGTATGGTTTCATATGTATTGACATTTTCCACCTATTTTGTTATCAGTTTAATTGTATTCTCTTTAGGTGAAGTCTGAGCCTACACTCGGTGTACCTGAGCTTAGTGTGGTAGTGTGAACAAACACCCCTTGCCCCTGTGGTGGCCATAATTTTTTTTGGTTCTGTGACTTTGTTGCAGCCTGCTGGCCACTTGCTCAGCCGACCAGACCTGCAAGATCTGGAGGACCTCCAACTTCTCCCTGATGACGGAGCTCAGCATCAAGAGCAATAACCCGGGAGAGACCTCTCGTGGCTGGATGTGGGACTGCGCCTTCTCTGGGGACTCGCAATACATTGTCACAGGTAAGTCACAACCACCAATGTTGATATGGTTCTGGTTATGGTTCTGTGCTATAAAAGACTAATGAGTTTAAATTCATTAAGCTATTCACTGACTGATTTTGGTAATAGTTTTTAGTCTGTTTGTTGTATGTTTGGATGATTGATTTACACCATAAGTTATTAATCAGTGGACTGTGTGATCATTTGCAGCCTCTTCTGACAACCTTGCACGCCTGTGGAGTGTGGAAACTGGAGAGATCAAGAGGGAGTACAGTGGTCATCAGAAAGCCGTTGTGTGTCTTGCCTTCAATGACAGTGTCCTTGGTTAACACACTCATACACACATTTATTTGATTACACTCATTAAGCTCTTACTTTGAGTATAACTATTAACTCTGTGAAACTGCCTTGGCCTTGTCATTACTTCATGGCACAATAGATGGTATTTTTAAATCTTAGTTCATTAATATTAGAATGATGTTGATGGACCATCGTGTAATTCATTTCTGGGTTTGGCCACAAAAACTATTTATTAACCACATCAGTTTTTAACCAAGACATACATGTTAGCCTGTAACTAGCTCTGCTTTTTAAAAATCCTCCCTCTTCATATGAAATAAATATTTACAACCACACGATTAACAATATGTCGATTCATTAGTCTGTGGTCAGTTTTTTTTTTTTTTTTTCATTTGTACACAGGACCAAATCAAAAGAAAATACCTCAATGGTGCTTTATTGGGAGACTCACTCGAGTCCTGCAGAAAAACTCAGTTAATCATCGGCTTCAGGTTACATGGAACGCGAGCAGGAATGAGTCTTTGAAATGAATGCCATTGGAGCACTTCTCCAAAGGGGCACTAGAAAGATGATGATGATGAGTGCTTTGGAGATAATTTGTCAAACTCTTTCCGTTTTCCCCTGTGGAATGACTAGGTCGATGAGTCTTATGAATATGTGTGTGTGTGAGAGCGGGTGAGCGAGCATGAGTGTGTGTGTGTGCACTTGATTCTGTGTGTGTGTGTGAGTTTCGTCCCTTCTTCCAGACAATGTGTTGGGTTCTGTGCAGCAGGGATGGAGAGAGAGGGAAAGAATGAGAGAGAGATCCGTTGTTCTTGTCAGCTGTGGTCACACTCTGAGCCTAGTAACCGGTCCCTCATTCGGGCAGATAGTAGAAGCATACGGACACACAGATGTTGCTGGGAAAGCAGATGTCTATACAGAAGTAAATGAGCCGTTGTCTCCCCGGACCTGTGGGCAAAGGGTGTGATCTCAGAGTTAATTTTATTACATGCACAATTTCATGTAAACATGCCAATATAACCCTTTATACTTTGAAAAGAGGATTATTTTTACTAGTTCGGTTCATTCTTCATTTAGTAGTTCATTTAGCAGGCATTCTTCTAATGTTTGTTGGGCCTGCCATGTTTTTGTTACTGCTGTCTTTCAGCCTGGCCTCCATAGTGAACACAGAGATCTTATCTGAATGAGACTTTGCCTCCAGCGTAAATAGAGAGCCTTATCATTTGAAGGATTAATGGCTGGTGGCCATGGATCCTGACCTACGTTATGTTAAGTGAACTTGCTGCTGTTGCTGTTTGCTAGTTCTCTGCTTGCTCATTTAATCAGTCAGGACCCCTACATTAATGAGTGTCTGATGGTTTAGATCTAAGGGTTCTGTCGTCTGCAGCAGTCCGAGAAAAGGTCACACTGCCAAGAGGTCTGGGATTAGGTTTCTTAGTCTCAGTCTGTTTGGAAGCAGTGCCACCACATGCATCTCCAGTTTCAGGCATAGTTTTTGAGAAGGTCCTTGTTTCTTGTTAATTTACAGTGGTATTATTTCAAGAAGTCAATTGAATTGGTTCCAGAATAAAACCAGAGAGGTTTGACATTAGAAAAGGCCTTTGGTCTAAAATATAGTGCAAAATTGTTCCAATTCCGCTGAAGGTGAATGGAAGCTGTTCTGTTATCGATATCAATACATTCTTCAATGGTTGGATGAATGTGGGAGTAGCTCATCTCCTCTAGTTAATATTTCAGATAGAAACTATTTTGTAAGAACTGATGGCCAGTTCGTGAATTTATCTAGAGAATTCTCACCATCGGCTCTCTTGGTCCAGTGTACAGAACTTTGCTGGCAGAGGTCCTGAATGGGCTTTTGGAGGGTTGAGGTGTCCACTTGACTGCCTGCGATAACCCCCAAATACTCAGAGTGTCTGTGTGTCTCGTTCCCCATCAGCCAGAGTTGGTCAACCTGGAGAAAAAGGCATATGTCGTCATGTCTCATTTGTCTGTCTCTGGCATGTCTTTACACAACATTTGGGTTGGGAGCACACCATATTACCCCTGATTAGACAATGGCCTCTGTTGTTTCCTTAGTGCTTCCGAGCTCAAATGTTGCCCCTCTGGCTCAAAAGGCATTTGTAATTACACAATTTACCCCACTGATAGATCAGGTTGAGCCTTATTTGAGTGCTGCAATGCTTGGGTGACCATGTAACCAAGCGGTTCTCCTTTCTCGAAGGCTCTTTGTACCTACAGATTAAAAAAATCGAGGCAATCTCTAGATCTTGAGTTCAATAGGCTTTGTTTGGAGTAAGTGCCTCCACAGAGCAGGTCAGGCTGAATGTCCCAGGCTAAAGGAGAGGGATTGGTCCTCCCCGCCTTGAAGCTGTTCTGATCTTTCTCTGATTAAGTGCCACCATTTGTGATCTTGGAACAAAAACAAACAAAACACTCAAACATTAGACAGGACTTTCTGCCATTTTCAGCACTCAAGTCTAAAGAGAGGGTTGAAGATGTCAAAAAAAACAACCAAAAAAAAACAATCCACCCTTGTCACACAGAAGCTTCACTTCTCCTGAGGCTCTCCAGCTGTCCCAGTTCCTTGAACGGAAGAGCTTTCATTCTTTTTCCAGTCAGTGGCTCAGACAGAGACAGAGGAGGAGGCAACAGAGTGGCCATTGTGCAACCAGTGGTCCCGTCCTGTAATGGGATCCAGGAGGGGTGAGAGGAGAGTGGGATCAGGTGCGCTGTGGAATTCAGGCTCGGCCCGTTCCAAGCTCTCGTGTCCCAGTCACTCCATTACCCCCTTTCTGTGGCCACACAGAGTGGAGTGGCCGGAGCAGACTCTCATTTGGCCCGTGAGTACTGGGACAGGACTGCTTGGGGGGGCGACAGTCACTCATACGGAGCTGACAATTCTCACAGTGACATTTACAGACAGCCACGGGAGAACAGGCGACTGTTTTTATGAGACAAGCCCTGTTACTTTCATAACATTCTAAGCTTCAAGAAAGCAGCCTTACCTGTTGGAGGGACACATTCAATAACGAGTTCACATTGTCATAATCCGACCCCTCCATTTTACGCAGGAAGCAGGTGTCTTGGTTATCTGGCTTGTAGCACACCAATCCCTGAGAATTAAAAAAAAATGGATTGAGATGAGCTCCTTTTACATTTAAAGTCCATATAGAGTTAAAACAAGGGAAACCCCTCTGAATTAAGGGAAATCCCACAATTTTTCAGGAATGTGGAAGCATCCTAAGGATCCAATATGGCTACAGATTAACATCTTAATCCTTCTCAGGGGGGCTTGACAGGCTGTCATGGTATGGTGATAACAGGTAATAGAGGTAAACTTACATGCTTCATGTCAAAGAGCACCGTAGAGGTATGGTTGGCTTGTGATGTAACTGAACAGGTAATCACATTGTTGTGTCTGTCCACCACCGCAGATTGATTGAAGAAATTACCAGACTGGTCAGGAGCTGTAATTCTGACAACCTGCAAAGCAGACTACATAATATAGGTTTGCAGATCAGTGACTTACAAATTCAGTAAGAAACACAAATTCAAATATGAAAAGCTCTCATGGTATTAAGATGCACTAGGTGACACTGCACACACTAACTATATTGTGCAGTTTAACAGACACTTTAGCCATAACATCATTTCAGCCAACTTCACAAATGCACATGGTTAGCATGAACACTGTTGCATATTTTACTGGGAAAATGTTAATCTCTCACCTCTGGGTCATCTTGTGAGATGCCTAAATGTGCGTAAACACTGACGGCCACAATCAGGATGAACAGCGTGGCAGACAGGCATCCCCAGAAAACTCGGTGAAGAAAATTTGGAGCCACATTCTGGCCAGTATCCTTTGGCAGGAAATTCAAACATTAGTTACTTTATTCTCCTGTTTGGTATGACCCTTAATAAAGTCTATTCTACAGATGTAATATTGTACATGTAACCAGTACCAATTAGATGTAATGTAATGGCAGGAAATGCTGATTATATTCATATAAACAGGCAATTCAGCACAGCTCAGTTTAACTCACACCAACATTCAATGCTGTATTCGTTCAAACTAGAACACAAATGAGAATTTCATTTGAATGTTAGAATCAGTAACACAACCCAGCAGTGGTTTACTGTCAGTACTGAACACGTCAGCTCTTGATAAGTAATGTCACAGACTTCAACTCACACCAACCACGCGTTCAACAACAGACTCTACACTGAAGCCTACTGATGGAGCCAATCCATACGCCCATTACCGTGCATTCCAAGTCCCCTGTCGAGGCCTCTGTGCGCTTCCAGCACCTCACCATCCTGCACCCGGTCTCTGCTTCTGCCTCACAGTACCTGTCTCCCACCTCTCTGCATCAAGGCTGTGTTCATCACCAGGACTACGCTTCACACAGTGGTAGGTAGGCTACCTGTCCTTCTGCCATCAAGGGCTGCCTCACACACCCGCTCACACACACACACCCCAAGAGACACACGTGACGTGCCCAACCATTGGTTGAACACCCCACTCTTGAACAATGGACAAAGGGGGGAAAGACAGGTTCTCTGTTGTAGAAAGGTCCTGTCGTCGCCAAGGGCTGTATTTTCGGCCCATCCACAGTGCCTGCCTGCAGCCGCTGACAGACCAAGGTGACTTTAGGAGCTTCCGGCACGAGGGTGGCGGAGGTTCAGTCAGCCACCCGTCTATCGCCACACATGACAAGGAAGGCTTTGATTGTGAGAATATAATTGTTTTCCTTTTATTTGA
Organism: Sprattus sprattus; assembly: GCF_963457725.1. NCBI lineage: Eukaryota > Metazoa > Chordata > Actinopteri > Clupeiformes > Clupeidae > Sprattus > Sprattus sprattus. Next base: position 39,746,458 of record NC_137922.1, on the reverse strand, counting down.
TCATCTTAAGACTTGAGGCCAGATGCACACCAAGTCAAGTACAGGAAGGAAAGGTCAAGGAATGCAGGGATCCAGTTTTGTTTGGCAAAAGACAGTAGGATCTGGAGTCTATCAATGTTCACGTTTGCAGAAATGTTTTTGCATCTTTAGTGTGATGAAGAAATACCTCAGTTGACAAACAGAGCCAAGACTAAGCCTATGTCTATTTTGAAACATCTGAGACACTGACACACCATAGGAACACAGTATTCCCTGTCTAGAGAACCCATTAGTTAATGTAATGACAACCGAGACTAAGCTGATACATTTATAACATGCATATCATGATTTTGCACCATCATACTGCAGTGAATGCTGTAGTTTTTAATATATGTAACGTATGTCACATAAAATGTTTTCAATAACACAAAACAGACACTCCTGAAACCCATGAAAAGGTCATCATTTTCTCATTGCACAACTTCTGTGGAGGACCCTCTATATACCTTTAAACTTCAAAAACAATACTTTGCTTAGTAGTGCACTGGGGAATTAAAATAAGGGAGAAATCTGTTAGTCCAGTTACATTCTCCTTTAAAAGCACACCTATCACTAAATTAGTCTGTATACTGTATGGGAGATGATATGGAAATTATACAGGCATTGCACTTCCCATCAGCCTCTCCCAATCAGAACTCTATGCTTGCTGTGATCTTGTATTACAGCAATACTGGACACATCTAAAAATCAAACAATGTACTTTTACCACATTGCCCACATTTCTAATATAATTAAAATCTTTCCCTGCCTGGCTACTCTTTGAATCCAAATGAGGTGAGCATGTGGACGGTTATATTATACGATTGATCTTTCACCCCTGTAACGCTGGAAGGAGCTCTGCAATGGTTTCGACATAGTAATCAGGCACCATGCCGGTGCGATTGGGGCACCCACTCTTCAGGTGGTCCTCGGCTTCGGCTACGGTGGACACTCCCGTGAGAGTCAGGAGGGTCTTCAGCCCACAGTTGGTGCCCAGCATGATGTCCGTGTCCAGTCGGTCGCCCACCATGAGGGAGCGAGCTGGGTCCAGGCTGAACTGCTTAGCCACGCAATCAAACATGAAGTTGCTGGGCTTCCCTACCACATGGGCTGGGCGTTGGGCTGCTGTCTCCACAGCTCTGACCATGCAGCCAGTACCTGCAGAGACAGACAAGAGCAGTTCTACGTAAGTGGATATGTCTTCATGGGAGTTACAACATATTTGAAACAATCTTGCGGTCACACTTCCGCATTACATCTTCATATTCATGAAGCATTACTTCTCCCTTATAGTTCGTGGGCCAGAATTAGTCACAACTACCAGTCTGGGGGGGCAAATACTCACTATATGTTTCTTAAAACTATGCATCACTGGATTATATTTATATTAAATCACCACTGGCCTTAAAACAGAACAGACACCCAAAAAAGATTGTTTTACAGGAGGAAGACAAATATAAGTTGGATGTGTGTAATAGATTTTGAGCAGTGGCTGTTTAAAATGTCTGTATTTCACACAAATTCCTATGAAATGTGCCAAACTGAGAACCTTGTAGACCAGATACATATCTGTCCCCATAAGCAAAACGATTGCTATACAACATTCAGGTGAAAATTGTAAATGGCTTGGCTCATACACTAGTTTTAGAACGACTGTGTGGTTGGTTTTAAACTAGTGGTTTCCATGTGCATTATAACTTCGAAGCCCTCCATGTGTATTACCTGGAACTGCTTTCCCCCCTTCCAGTGGAAGTCTTGTATCAGTATTTGTGCCAACAAGGAGGCAGCTGGGATTGCAGAGGTACTGAAGTGCTTTGTTCAGTTTCATGTAGCTGAAGTGTTCATCAAACCCGACAACCACCGCTTTGACCTCGGGGTCCAGTGAGACATTGGCCCAGTCGGTCTGAGCACCAGAAATGGGGTCAGGTCCAACGCCGATGGTCTGGATCCCTACATTCTCTATCTCTTGCCTCATAGCATTGCTTCCAATCAGGTACACCTTGCCTTGTATTTTAGGCACTGTTTTTAGGTACATTGCAGAGCAGTAGGCCGTTCCAAATACTTCCTCCTCGGATGCGTTAAACCCTAACATGGCTAATTTGTCAGCATACATTTTTCGAGTCTTTGTGCTGTTATTAGTCACAAAAAAGACACGCTTCCCGTTTTTCTTTAATTGGTTAATTACATCCGAGGCACCGGGAATGGCCTGATCACCTCGCCATATAACTCCATCGCAGTCAAACAGTACACTGTCCACTGAATCAAGCAACTGCTTGACTAGCGATCCAGTTAACCTCGTACATTTAGACGCTGCCATTTACACACGTTGTTCTTTGACGTCCAAAAATAGCTTAGCACCTGTCAGCTAGGCACACTCCAACCTCAGTACCGCTGGGATTTAATCAATGAACATTACATATACTCCAACAAGCGATGAAGAAGTAATTCACTCCATTCGGTAGTCAGTCAGTCGGACGCAAGGTTTTTATAGCTTTCGTATGACCTCCTTTCAGCGATGGTTCACGGCAGTGTACTTCCGCACCGGCTTAAAGGGACAGGGGCTTAAATATCCTCCGCCTATTCGATACAAGATTCATTTAAATAAATAGGGTTAGTATGTTTTTAGTGATGTACTGCATTTAACTGTGGTGTATGAATGTTCTTCAAATATTTGAACTCCAAAAACAAATATATGCTAATGATCGGAGCGTGCAATCATTTTTCAGCTTCCTCCATGGAGACCTCCAGTGAAAAGAAGCTTAGCTTATCATTTGGAGTAATTCTGACTACGCCACTTGTATTTTAAAGTGGTCATATACTTTACATATTGAAAGCTACTTTCAATATTGATATATTATACATAGCCTACATAAAATGTGTCTTTAGGTCATCATATTAAACATAACCTACTACTTCATACACAAATTAGGCAGTTATAACTGATATGTGTGTTTTTTAGACAACTAAAGGGAGTTTAAAAAAAAAAAAAAACGGTTAACGGTTAACAGATATGTTTCATATTCTTTTTCATAGGTTAAGTCCTAAGCTTAGTCACTAACAGTTTCATTGTTAGTGGATTGGTCATGGAATACAGAATAGCATGGATATTCACTCATAAAAAATGTTTATTCAATGACATTTATCTTAATAAAATGTGTAAAGTTACAGCAGTCATAAAAAAAATATAAGTGACAACAATAATAATAAAAAAATTCTATTTATGTTTCTTTTTCTTAAGAGGTTTCAGGGGAACAAAGATTTCACTCAGGTTTTTGAGCAACCCCCTGCTGTAGAACCCCCTGAGTGGGTTGAAAGACGAGTGGCAGTGGTGGCCTGAGTGCGGGTGACAGTGCTGACAACCACGGCCCCTCGCCTTGACCCACTCATTGGAGGTATGGTTCCCCAGCATCAGAAACAGGTGGAACATGACGTATCCGGCCAACAGGAAGAAAACAAAGATGAGGAAGCCCAGCATGAACACAATCCTGGGAAACGTCAGGAAGAGATGCTGAGGAGAACACGAGCAAGTGAGACTGTCAGGGAAACAGCTAAGAGGGAACAAAACTGTCCTCTTCCAATAGAGAGAAAGAAGTCTGATAGATAAGAAATACTGAAGTTAAGAGCAACTCTTGGTTTTATATCCAGTTTTGCTTACAATGCAGTTACAATACTGACAACAAGCTCTGTAGAGCTCTACTGATAGCAATTTCCAGTTATTTTCATATTTGACTGCGATTAATTTCATTGGGCTATTCTGGCCTTCACACCTTGACACTGCCATCTCCACAGTAACCACGTGCTCCACAAAAATAAATGTCCACTTGAAGGAGAGCCTTACAACAGTTCAGCTTTCATCCTTCCCTGTGCCACAGAACTATGACTCACCTGAACAACAAAGGCCACGCCTGTGGGCTGCTGCTGGCCCTGGGCGTCAACGTAGTGTGCATACAAGATGCCTGTCCTGGCCACCACATTCAGCAGCAGGTCCACCGTCAGAATGGCCATGTCCCCGGCCATGGCGCACACGCTCAGCAGGTACATCAGGAAGTAGCGGGTGTTCTGAGCCCCAATGCAGTTGTTCACCCACACGCAGTGATGGTCAAACCGCTGCACACACCTGTTGCACACCCCTAAAGGAGACAGGAAGGAGAGAGGCCATGAGGACATTTGAGGGGGATTTTGTATTTTGACCTGCACCGGTAGACAAGGTAATACATTAGGTTAATTGACACAAGTTAGCAAAGGTCCTGTATTTATTTGTTTTTATCTCATTTAGGAAAGAAAAACACAATATTTTCAATTCTAATTAACATTCTAATTGTCCTACGTTCAAAATATTCTTGCTAGGTTACCAACACACTAATTTGACGAGAACAAATCGTGCCACTACGTTTAACAGTGCTGTTGCATGGCACTCACTGCAATGTTTCGACCTGGCTGGTTTCACCAAGTTACACGTAGGACACATCTCTCCCGGGTGAAAGAGCTCCCCATCATATGGATACACCTTCACTTGGGTAGCATGCTTAGCCTTTGTCACTGTGCCTTAAAACAAACCCAGAACAAACATCAACCACTACATTAGTTAAAATGTAATTTTCCAAAGATGGGCAGAAAGAGGTGGTATTTTCTCATCTTGCTTACCAGGATCTCGACTACAGCAGAGGTAGAAAAGATAGAGGTGTAACACCAACAGTACATAAGGGATATACAGGTTTGTCAGAGTAGTGTCCATCTCCTTGCAGTGGCCAAACACCTCATAGGAGTATTCTGCATACACTGCAGCTTCCAGCAGGAGATGCGTGTAAATAAATGCATTGTTCCTGTAATGTAATGAAAATATAATATGTAAGTAAAATGTAACAGTAAATCATTTATGTTAATAAGGTTCTTTTATCAAAACAAAACTCATGGAATCACATATCCATGGCACATGCATCTTTGACACTTGTATTAGTTATATGTCTGTCACCTTTCATGAAAAAGCTTGTGGAGGGCTTTACTGAATAATCTTTTAAGCCATAGTGGAACACATGGAGAGACTACCTGCAAAGCACAAAATAGAATATTATAAGTTTCCTAAAGAAGTACAATTATAACATTTTTTTTTAAATCAACAGACTTCATATTGTTGTATAGCTCCACCATGTGTACATTTTAGGACTTACATTTGTCACGCTGTTGTAGGAGCGTCCCCAAGGAGTCTGCTCCTGACCAGCATATTTGCAGACAAGAACAATGCACGTCAGCACGACTACCACGTAAACACCAAACAGTGTGAGGAAGTCCATCTGCTAATCTGTTAAAAAAAGGGTAAATGCAGGCTGTCAACAATTTATAACTACCGGTGTCATTATTTCCGTTTTTTGGGGTTTTTTAGGTGGTCCATTGACTTTCACTCCATCCATATTTGTTGGGGAACTCGGCTATTCTTTGATTTATGGTGTCCATTCACTCCTTTCACTCCATTTTAAGTTATTCGTTCGAGTCCTATCTAAAAATGTAAGGACGCGATTTTGACAAATCTTCGATGGAAAGTCAGAAAATGAAACTGTAGGCCACTTGAGGTGTTAGTTCACCGTGTGTTTACGATTACTGTCTAAGAAGTAACATTGCTGTTAACTTCAGTTAATTATGGTGACTAGCCTACTCTAGGATCGAAAACATTTTAAGGCGTAAAGTAACATATATATTATACAAATAAACTTGTATTGTTTCTTATGTATACATGTACATTTCACAAAATGCAAACATTCAACCAAAGAATGTATCTGTTATCAAGTCATACTTATGCCTCATATTCACTCTATAGGTTGCAAAACCACCGAACTTAATTCACAGTCTACAGCCGCCATATCCAAAAACTATAGTTCCTTAAATTTTCATTCAGAATAAGACATACAACACACTATTTTTGCCAGGAATCTTATCATTCGAAAGGAACACAATCTTCTTGGAACAGAAAAAATCTCCTAATTTCTCTCTGGCATGGATCACTGCATGGGCCTATCGGGGCCCAAAGGTGACAGGGCATTAAAGATGACAGGGTGGTTGGACCAGGTCTGACTATGACTATTGCTTCGTGCTGGGACCACTGCGCAAGCTCTGGAATTAGAGGGCCCATGGTTTTGTCCCCAGAGGGCCTTTCGTCCATGCTCATTCTTTCACTTTGTGCGGTGGTCATATTACGTAATGAGGCACCATGTATTTGACAGGCTAAGTAAAAAAAAAAAGCTTTTAGGAAGACAGGCCTATGCGTTAATGGTGTATAGCAAATGCTAACGGGGTGAATAACTGGCATTCGCGCGACCCTAACAACACCTTTGCGGTTCGGGCACACAACCCTATTCCTTTTGCTCTTTTAGGACATGTGTAATTGCTGCAAAGAGCGGGTAAAGAGTTCAGGCACTCGGTCCCACTTGTTGCCTCAAGTTAACAGTCTACCCGCAGAGAAAGCTTGCAATGTATAAATATAATTTTTGTTTTACATTTAAACTCCCACCGGTATAGTAGACTAATAAATACACAGGAAATAAAGGGTACAAACATTTTTATATACATCCACACACTTGCAGAGTTTGTGTTTTGTCTTCCCCGTCGGACGAATCAGTCTCCCCAGCTGTTTAGAACAGCCTGAGGTGAAAACACGACAACAAGAAAAAACAACGACTGTATATAGAAACTATATAAAATCAATAGGTAAGACCACGTTAACTCTGTTGTTGTGGTCTCTCATCCGAGTTAAAATCGACCTCAGGAGAACTGTAACACCGGCTTTATCGAGAGTGTGCCGCTTGTTAAAATCGTATTCCTAGGCCTTCTCCCAGGCTGTTGATTACTCACATTAAAAAGCAAAACCACGTATTATTGAAAATCGTTAGTTACAAAGTTATCTAGGGTTATTTCACAGCACAACAAGATCTTCCTGGTGGATGAATGTTGACGACGTGTAACAAACAACATAACTCTTTCCCTGACAAATCATATTTTCTTTTACCCCTAGCTTCCAGTTATTCACTTCATGCTGTGTTTAAGTCATAATAGTTTAAACGCTCAATACTTTACCCCTGAGATATTGCACCATCTTTATACTCTTTCGGTTGGTGTCCACTTGCTGTTTGAAGCCTTGCTCGAATCCATAGAGCACTTCCTGGTTTCACACACCTGACGTCATGCAATGACGTGTATTACCTGTTAGGCAAAGCCATGGCTCTTCAATTTAGGCAATTCTTGAAAAAAATACGTAAGTGCTTGTTACTTCTGCCAAGTAAATACAATTTCTATTCTAACATTTGTATTATTGTTTTACGGCAAAACATTTCTGATTGTATGTGGCTACTATAATCCTAACAACAGGTAGTTTTTGTAGACTCTTAATAAATGTGGAAAAGCCACCACACAGACCACGAACACACTTCTGGGATTGGGTTGCTAGGCTACTTGATTCTCAACTTGTTATCAAGTTACACATGGGCAAGAGAACCACTGATGTCATCTCCAAGCACTAGACCGTGATACCACTAGCCTATAGTCGAATTAATTCATCCCCTGCGGATTCCACCCGAGTGAGGGAGGTAGGTGTGCATTTCTACATGCTAATGTTATGGCTTACAATACATGTAAAATAGTTCACTAAGTGTAAATGGTAGTCTCCCAATTCTTAATCTAATGAAACATTACTATTTCTGTTCCGGGGCTCACTAAATAACATGGTGGTATTTGCTGTATTTGCTAGTGTAACTTTACTATTAAAACTTTCAAGCACAATTCTACGTTGTCATTGCCATCCTTCGGATATATTCTCTCATGGTTTAGTCCAGCCATACATGCTTACTCTCTCGTGTTTTAAAATTAATATTGTGTTTGAACATTTTAGTGTACTGTTTACTGGTTTAAATCCACCCCATCTTCCAGAGGCACATACACAAGTAAAAGTTGACTAAACATGCCAGAGCATGGCCCCCCTGAAGATGTACATGTATTCTAATGAATTTATCATTATTAGCACAGTTTATAGATGCACTCCATACTGTCCAGAATAGAAAGCATGTATTAGACTGTGTGATGGTTTGAGTGACTTTCTTAAGAGCTGTAAGGGGAGACACTGACTGTGGAACAGTGTCTGTTTGGTGATACAAGCATCACAGCTAAATAATTCAATCAGCCCTGTATAACGCACCGTGAACAATCCTTAAACAAATGACATATCGCCCTGCCACAGGAGCTTGTAATTGGTGCCATGTCAAACGACATCCATTTTTCCTCGTAGTTAGGATTCAAGTAAATTGTTGACAGGTTGAGCGGGTGTTATCTCATGGCTGTTCATCTCTAGATACACCGTAGGCTCCGCATGTTGTGAGGTTGTGGTCGTTTTCCCTTTCCTCAAGGAGAAAATTATATTGGCATGATACAGAGAAGAGTAGAAAGTGCACCCACTTGACCCCACGTCTCCCATTCCCAGACAGAAGGGTGCACCAGTGTGTGAGCTGTGCAGCTTAAGATGAGTGTGAGACCAATAAGAAAGCCACCATGATTATCATCCGATTATCAGCTGACACCATTGACATATTAAACTATATTAACTACTCTACACTGCACTGTACTCTCCTATACTGTACTGAACTATACTATTGTTTCAACAATACTGTCACCACCCCTGTTGGGTAGATGGTTCACAAAACGTGCAGTGCAACCATTTGGGGAAACTTGTAGTGAAGTCACTGTGAGTATCTTATTATGAATGAAGGCATGTGTTTCTGCCATGCGGTGCAGACACCATAAGATACTGCTACTTTTAAGCTGCTTACCCCTGAGCAAAAGGCTTTAAATGCCCCTCTCCTGCTGCTGCAAGTGAGTGAGTGTGCAACACTGGCAGTGTGCAGCAGATCACACAGACGTTCCAATTAGCCACCACCGTCCTCCCGGATCCTCAAGCCGATTCTGGGCCACTTTCTGGCCCTTGGAGAGGGAGCCAGCAGCTAGAGCAGAGGAAGGATTGGTATTTATAGAAAAATGGGGCCTCACAATACCCTTTTTGGAGGAAGAATTATTAAGGATCCGTGCTGCCGTGTCCCAGTTTCGTGATTGGTGCTTTCGCGAGTAAGGCATCCAGGGCTGGCCAGCCAGACTCGGCGGAGATTGCAGAGTCAACTTGCCGGCAAGGGCACTTTGGTTTTTCTGCGCACCATCATCCCCTGCTCGTGAATTTGAGATTGCGATGCTCCTGTGGGCCGACTCTGAGATGACAGGACATTTTAAAGTCACAGTCCTGGTGTGTTAAGAAGGAGGCGTCAGGCTGAGGTGTGCGCTGTAGTCGTGTAGAGAGGGATTTGATTTGGACACTACTGCCGAGGACACATATTTGACAGCTGTCCTACAGAACTGAGGCACAATGAAGAAATTCCTGCAGAACAAGAGGGGACGGTACTCCTTGCGTCAGGGCAAGTCTGTCTCTCGTCAGTCTTCGAAAGATTTCTGTAAGTTACTCTTTTGCCACTGGAATTCAGCTGTAGATTTTACAGCTAACCCACATTCTGTGGTACACATGAGGCTCCCTTATATGTGCATCTAGGTTAATGTGTTTATGCCATTATTGCCTTTAATGCTGTAGGAATGTATTATAATCAGACTCGGGCTGGCACACCACAATACCTCTAAAGCCTCCAAAAATTGGTATTAAAATTTGAGTAAACTGCTCTGAAAGCAGCGGTATACACGGAATTCACTGTGTGTTTTGTGTCTTATCTGACTGAAAGGCCTGGAGCTGAAATCCCACTGCATAGACATGTTGTGCAAATTGTGAAAGTTTTTTATTAGAATCACACCATTAGAATTACGGATAGTTTGACCAGGTACGGATGATCACGTCTGCAGGTGGTTAGCTGCGGGGCAGTGTATAGGCCTAATGCTTCTGGGATTTTTCCGGGTCAGAATCTGTTGGCTGAATGAGGTCAGTCCCCTTGAAAGGTTCAGTCATTTCAGAGGAGACTTTAAATGAGCTCTACAGAGTGATTCAAACATCCATTTCCTTAATGCTGTTCATATGACTCCGTATGAGTGTCTATGCACCTCTGAAATACTCTATTATCATGATGAGAGTGTCCCTGGCCTGTACTGTTTCTCAAGATCCAAGTATAACCAGACACAGGAATCCCTTGCCAACATAATATTTGTTTTTTTGATATTGCCTCCACACATAGTCATGATTCATGAGAAAACAAACAGATGAACAATGGGACAGTCTGCCAGTTCACATTGTGGTTGACCATAAATTAAGGTTGTAGTCACAGACCTAACACCACTAATTTAAGAATTCTATTTTAAATATATCTCGCTCTCTGTCTCTGTATCTCTCTTTCTATCTCTGTCTCCCCCCTCCTCCCCCTCTCATATAGTCCTCACTATGCCAGCATCCAACCAGAACTGGCCAGAGGAGTTTGGTTTCCAGCTGGGAGGCAATGGGCCCAGCTACATCGTGTCCGTGGATGAGGGCAGCAGTGCCCAGCTGTCAGGTCTGCAGCCTGGAGACCAGGTGCTGGAGATCGAGGGCCAGGATGTGTCCACCCTCAGCGCCCAGGAGCTCACTGCCTTGGCCCAGTCACAGAAGAACATCCCCCCCAGCATTGGGGTCGTCTCACGCATCCACCAGGTCTGACACAGTAACCTAGACTGATATATCCAAATGTTGACAGATATTTCAATATTGAAACCGTAAAGCTAAAGAATGATGATCTTTAGTTAGCCTGAATAAAACTCCACAAGACTGAAAACCAGTGTAATGCTTAACTTAACGTGCATGAATAGCCAGCCTTTTTCAAACAGAACCTAAAATTACCTGTCTATATCTGGATGCCACAGATGGACATCACCCCAGGGCCGGACGGACGATTTGGCTTCACCATTGTCGGAGACTGCCCCCTACTGGTGGAGGACTGCTCTCCCTTCTCACCAGCGGGTCGCGGAGGCCTGCGGGCGGGGGACTATGTCATGGAGGTCAACGGCATCCCGGTGAAGGACCACGAGACGGCCGCATCGCTGATCAAGGCGTCACAGGGCCGGACATTGCGGCTGGGGGTGCTGTGCATGGGCAGCCGGCAGAAGCGCTGCAGCAGCAGCATCGAGGACTCGCAGCAGGGCAGTGATGGCCTCAGGCTGGACCGCAAACACAAGGCCCTGGAGTTCAACAAGAAGGTCAGGGCCCAGAGTGACTGAGGGAGATAGAAAAAGAATGAGGGGGGGGGGGGGGGGGGGGATGAAGGTGGAGAGAGAGAATACAAGGTTGAGAGTGTAGCCATAGATTTTACTGGGTAACTATAGAAACCAATAACCGGTTCAGATTGCAAAGGAGAACTCATGCACTCTTCATGTCTCCCTTTTGCATCTCTCTTTGACAGAGAAGCTAAGATCCATTTAATTAGCTCTACATAATACAATTAGTTTTATTCAATAGAGAAATTATTATAAAGCAACAGATTGTGTGTATTTTGTTTTCCCGTCAGATTGACCAGGTGCTAGGTGACGAGCCTGAGGTCAAGGAGAAGCTGTTTGCTGTTCTGAAGCAGTACGCTGCTGAGAGGAAGGTGGATTGGCTGGCCTCCGTCCTCCCTGACATTCTGACCAATGAGGAGCATCAGAAGCTTATTGCTAACATCAGGTACTCTTAGCAACACATTTCTTCCGTATCTCCTATTGGTATTTTGTTTCCATGGCATTGCAGTCCACTCTCTGTTGAAACTGTGTCTGGTTCTTTAAGTTGGCCACTGGAGGGCTGCATATTCCCATTTCCATTTCTGTAATGGAGGTATTGGCTCAGAGGCTGGGACTGTGTGGAGACTGCATGATGTTAGGATACTATATGTTATCAGTGTGCCAGCATAAATCAATAAAGCATGGGATTAGCATGCCTGAGCTTATTGTTAGCCAGCTTTTCCTTTAGTGAAAAGAGGGATTATCAGGGTCTTTCTTAGTGTCAGTCACCAGGACCCTCACAGTGGGGTGGTCGGACTCCATCTGGTGCTGAAATGCGGCAGCTAATCCGGTGAGCCCCCCTGCCTGTTGGGTTGGCACGTGTCTCCCATGTCTCTGTCAGGCACCGGTAGCCCATTGGGGGCCAACTAGGTCACTGGTGTGAGTTTGGCATGACATTCCTATACTGCCGGTGTGGATGTGGATACAGGGCTAGATGGCACAAAGGATTTGCCAGTTGGTCTGGTTTTCTTATATTATCCAACTAAAGTGGTATTAAATTAATACATTAAGGGTATGTGTGTATTGTGTCCATGTGAGTCCATGGTAATTGGTTGTAACAATTGATTGTAAATCAGAATCTCCAGTTTGTTTACCGAATAAGAATAAAGAAAAGAATAAAGTGCTTCTTACTCTCAGTAATTAACAAAGTAATTAGTCTTAACGGCAATAAAGATTCTCACCTCCAATCTCTATACTTGTTGCACTACAGTTGTACTCAGTGATTTTCTGATGACCCATTGTTGTGGAGGATAATCTGTAATCTCCTTGAGAGGGAAATCTGTTTGTGTGTAAGGAACAAGGACACAGAGGGACACCATCTTGTAGATCATCGGGTTGTTGCCTCAAGGACAGTAGTTAGGTTATCCATTCAACAGTTGATTTTGGGGGAAAATATATGGCCTGGGCATACCCATGCGTTGGATTTGACTTACTGTACATCCTTGTCACCAAAAGACTGGGTATTTGGGAATAAAGTAAAGAACAGTATAGAGTGTGAAGATATGGCATGTGGTTTAAAGATATGACATGATATATGGAATGATAAGTTGCTGTTACCCATGCTTATGTAATATTGTTGACTGAGCATTGGATAGACTCATCATAATTTAAGTGTAAATAACCGAATATACTTAAGGCCTCTCGTTTCTTTCGCCACCATTCCCAAAACATAAAAAAAAGCTGTCTGTTTAAATCAATACACATTGTTTGATATTCAGCGTTCAGTAGTGAGTCAGATCGATCCCTTCACAATTTATAATCATTCACTGATGTAGAGCCAGCTGGGATTAACACATAATTGATATTGACCTTTTGCGCTATGAATATATACACAGCAATACTGCTGTAGTGAACATGCCACACATTCACATTTTTTTCACTTACCTAATGTATTTTACAGGAATTGCATTTGAGGATACACGTGTAGCCTGTGAATTACAGGTAGATACATAACTGCAGCAGTGAGATTGCTCTTTATTATTGCTAAAGTTACATACAGAGATGAGCTGTGGGCTGCCTGGAAGAGGGGCAGTTCATGAAAGCGCATCATTGCCGCAGTAATGCAATCAATTAATTATTCCTTTTATAAACAGCTGATGTGCATACATCTCCACGCTTATACATTAATATACCTCTCTTCTACGCCCACACTCATTGGCTCTGTTGCACTCTCTCTCTCTCTCTCTGGTGTGGATCTGATGGATTTTCTCCTCATTATTCAGTTTAAGCTCTTGCGGGTCACCGTGTAGTGGCTGGTCTCCCATGACAGTAAGTCGTCGATGGTTACTGGTTACACAATGGCCCTTCTGCAGTAGCCGTCAGCATCCTTGGATGTCTCTCCACAGGTGTATTCATTTCTCTGAGTGTCAGGATAATGACCAACTCTAGGTCATGATGAGTTGCCTGGGGTGAGTTACTTTATATTCCATAATTCAGCTGGATTTATATAGAGTGTTTTGGTTGACAGAGGCACTCATACAATTATGTAGGTTGTAGATTTGTTTTTTATTTGTTTGTTTATTTGTTTGTGTCAGTGTCATATTTTCCATTCACCCTTGTGGGCATGTTAAGATTTATAAGATGCTGAAGTGCTGTTTCAGTGCTTTGTGCTTATGTTTGGCAGGCTACTGTTGTTTTATTGGTGCTGTGTGACTGTTAATCTGTCTGATTTTCTAGCTGCTTGCATTTGGCATGGTGGACATAAGACTTAGCCTTTTTATTATACTTGTTATGTAAAATGCAAAAAGAAGGCTTTTGGCCATGTCAGAGAATATGCTTTAAAAAGAATTTCAGTGACTTTCCCACTCATGAACTGGGTAATGAGTTGAACTCCCCCATGTTAATGGTCCTCTCCAGACTGGGCCCTAATATAACTCATATGGATTAACAAGGAATTAAAAGCCCATTCAATCCGAAATTTGATGGTGTTATGTAATAGTCTAGCCCCACCGTAGTTTCTGAAATCACACACCTGGACACCTCTGGGCCACCTGCTTTAATCCAGGGATATGGGTAAAATCAGTCTGAGTGACAAAATACACTACTCTCAGTCAGTTTTGGACAGACATTGCTCGTTATTACATTTGTGTTAGAATAATTTCAAAGAGTATTATATGAGCCACTGAGAGAGACACTGACAGAAAAGTATGATGGACTGTAAAACTGACATGACAGTTAGAGTGGTGTTGTTGTTGGCAAAGAAGTGTAAAGATAGGTGGATTGTGGTTTTTAAGCCATAATTACAGACACCATTCCTGTGGTTTCCTTTCATTACTGGTTCAGAAGGCTGTCAAGCTGCATGGAGCTGACTTGTCAATCACTCCAGTGATTGTTGCCGTCTTGGCAAATGCTGCAGTCTATTTTTGTACTACATACATCCAGACAAAGAGATAACTAAAGCCTTGGGCACTATCACTGTTTTTACATTTTGTAATGTCTCTTATGTACTTCTGTCCACTACTTTAGATGTCAACTCAACCAGCAGAGATGACAAATGATGTATTCAGGTGCTTACAATGAGCATACAATGAGCATAGAGTTAATCCACAGGGCAAAAAAAGCTTAACAGAGGGTCTAATATATCTGTGTGGCTTTCAGAAGGGTACCCTTTGTACCCTTTATTGAGAATTAAACCAAACTAGACATTAACCGCAATTTCTTTTTTTTCCTGATCTGTTTAGTAACTTGCCGAATAAACATAACCACATTTCTGAAACATGGCATGCTGATTCAATATTTCCTATAGATTCCAGACCTGTAATTCGTTTTATGCTGGATGGAATGGCTGAATAGATATCGAGGCCCAAACATAACCATAACCAAACCATATTTAGAGGTATAACATTAACAAGTCAGGGTACAGACCTGATGTTTCAAAGTTTTGCACACATGTATAGACACCTTAAGAATAAATAGCATCTGGAATGATTTTTTTACATTTCACCTGGTAGCTGATATCCAATTTACTTGAAATTTGATATATCTCAGAGGCATTGTGTTCAAATGTCAAGCATGTGTTCATTTTAGAATTAATTTTATGAGCTGCAGATTTATTGTCACTTTTGAATTTTCTTTGTTTACCCCTCCTACTCCCTTCATCTCTGAGTGTGCTTGTCGAGGAGACAAAATTAGCAGCTGCTTCTGAAATAAGCGGGTGAAAAGATGTTGCCAGTTTGGTTGAAATGACACAGAAAGATCCAGCATAGTAATTCGATTTAAGGCCTCCAACCTTGGCCTTATACAAGCTCACTCTCACTTTTGACTTATTGCTTAATAACCTGCAGATGTCCTGTCCTGTTTTGTGGTGCATCCCTCTTCTAATCTGTGATCTCACCTACTCTGCCATGTTTCAGTGATTACATAGTGACCCACCAGGCGCTGTGTGGCATATTGACCCAAATGATGTAGATGATCTGGCTGATCTAGAGGTAAAATACAATGTACTTGAGAAATACATTGCCGCATATGTGGATTTAGATTATCCCATTCTAATTAGACCAGTCGTCAAACTACCATGTGCTGCCACACGTCCTTTGAGCGGTCTGCCCTTCGGCCCCTGTTTAATTTTAGCATACCTCAGGATGCAATCTCTCTTCTCTGCAATGAGGTCAGATCCGAAATGAAATGAGCTTGAAATGGATATTCAAGATTATGTGAGGAAAAAAAAACCCTTTATATTGTTGAATGGTGGCGTCTGGCAGCAAAACTGCCTTTGAGATGTAATCCATTATTTGTCATCAAAAGCGCTTTTGGGTTCAGGGTTAGTCACCATGGGTGTTTCTGTGTGTGTGTGCCCATGTGTAACCTCAATGCTGATATGACTCAGTGTTGGCACAGAGAAAATAATCCACCCTCTTGAGGATAAATGTTCTCCGTCAAGGAGGGCAGTTGCCCAGTCATACTTCCCTGGCGAACAAGCAGAACTTCTGCAGCCGTTGTTTCCAAGTGTCAGTTGTTATTTTTTTTCAAAGACTGCTGTGTTCCGTTATCGTGCTTCATCTACCCGAGACTCTGAATTGATTGAATGAATAATGGCTGCCATTTCCCACGGTCCTCTTGTTGTCATTTATAATGCCTCGCCAATTAGATTGTCAAGGCCACTGCCGAATTCACATTTGCCAGCAACTGTGCTGTCAGGTGGACAGACACGGTACAGGAAGCACCCTTCAAAGAGGTCAAGAGAGCCATGCGGGGGTATGACGCTTCAAGAGGGAAATGGCTCTGTGGCCACATTGTGTTATAATCACGGTGTTTAGCGTTCAGAAATGAAGTGGTGGCCACATTGTGTTATAATCACGGTGTTGTTTAGGTTTCAGAAATGAAGTGTTGGCAATGGGGGCGTCACGTCAGGGTGGTGCGCAGGCTACCTCTCACCAATCTGTTGTCTTTCATGATGAAAGATGACGTCGTTTCAATAATTATTGTTCCTCTGAAGCATTAATTTAGATTTTCTTTCATGTCATCCTGTAATGGGTGATGACTATCTTTACTTCGGTTTTTATGGTGTTAACAGTCAGATCATGATATACAGTATAAGATCATTGAGATCTTTGTAAACACTTTATATAAAATCACACTTTTCATAACGTTATTGAAATACTATTTTGTACTGTTATGATAACCTTTAAAACCATCAATGACAAACATAAGCATGGCTGATAGATAACGGAGTAGACATAATAGGTTAATTATAGAAGAACAAAAGCATTGGAACAAACGGAAGATAAACAGAATGCAAGGACATAGCTGTTACTATATTTACCAATTCCCCTGTCTTAGTTCTGTGCACATATGAAGAGTTATTTTTAGAGTCAGAGGGGTTCTCTGCAGCTGGGTTATCGCCTTGGTTCTCAGGAAGATATAAATCCAGAAATATGAAAGAGAAAGAGAGAGAAAAAGATAGAAAGGGAGAAAGAGAGAGAGAGGGAGAGAGAGAGAGAGCGAGGGAGAGAGAGAGGGAGAGAGAGGGAGAGAGAGGGGAGAGAGAGAGGGAGGGAGAGAGAGAGATGGGGGATAGAGAAAGAGGGAGAGAGAGTAAGGGGAGAGAGAGAGAAAAAGAAAGAGAGAGAGAGGGAGGGAGAGAGAGAGAGGCGGTAGTGTGAAGTACACCCACACCTTTTCTGTATTCTGTATGTGCTGGGTGAATCTGCAGTGAGAGTCTCAGTAGAGAATGACTCTCAGTAAGACTCGTGTTGCCAGTGGATATTCTCACGGCTTCCCCAGAAATCTCTTCCCTGCGTTTCTCTTTGGGATCCTCCTCTCTGCCTCCTCTTCTCCTCTCATGTCCCAAGGACTACTTCGCTCACCATCAATAATCGATACCATATACCGTATTGACTGCTAGAGGGAGTGTTGTTTTTTGGTTAAAGTTCTTTCTGTGGATTTCAGTTCAGTTCTCAACAAGTAGTTTTTGGAAGCTGAGCTTGAGTCATCTCCTTGCTTGCTTTGGTCATCGTGCGGTAACACACACAACCCGAGATTCGCTCTACCTGAAGCGCAGCGGTAGTGACTTACGGGGCTTTTTCTGGTGGCCGTCGACAGAGCTTGTGCGATGATATCATTCTGATCACCACCCTCTCCCTTCTCCTGTGTCTACCTTTCCTTCACCATGCTGGCCAGGATCTTCATCCCCAAGAAGCACCGTCAGCGCTTCGACGAGGCCGTGTCGCGGAGCCTGATAGAGCGAGTGTGCCGGGCGCCGGGGAAAGGCGCCGAGCCGCAAACCCGGGGCCGGCTTCGCCGCAGCCGTAGCCAGGAGCACCATGAGCGGCAGCACAACTCCAAGCGCACCAGCTCAGTGCCACGCGACCCCGCAGAGAATGGCCTACGCAAGAGCACCACCGCCAACATCCCTGTCCTGCCCAACCAGAGGTGAGGTTGTCTGTGTGTGTGTCTGTGTGTATATATTCATGTTGTATTTTTGGGGTGAGGTGTGTGAGGGTGTGTTTTTATGTGTAATTCTGTCTTGACTCTTGGGTAAGGATTTGTATGTGTTTGTCTATGTGTGTGTGTGTGTGTGTGTGTGTTACTTGTGTTTGCGAGGTTCAGTAGAGCCACGTTTCCATGTGTGTATTTGTATCTGTGTCAGACTCTGAACAGAAGGCACTGACGTGTCTTGGCACACAGGGAGTGTGGCAGTTACAGTGCGTTAATAACAAACAGGTGAAATGTACTTGGCTGCCTCTCTTTCCTTCTATAAATTCCATCTCATCAACCGTTTACCTTCACCAATTGTGTCATCAACACAATTAACACTCTTGCCTTTGTGTTCAGCCGTACTGGACAACTGAAGTGTGCAAACAATGTTTTCAGAACATAATGGCCCTTACCATCCTTCACATGTGCTGGAAGAGCATAGACATCCTATTTGCTGCGTAGCGATTTTGCAGTCAAGGATTTTATTGATTGTCTTCTTCTGGTTATGTAAGCCCCAGTACCCCTCACTAACAAACAGTTTCTTTTGGTATTGAGTCGTGAGTGCTGTACAATCACTTCCAGTTATTTCTTCCCTCGTCTTATAGGAGGAAAATGTCTTTAGTTTATTTGACTGTTAACATTGAATCAGTGCCCCATCTTAAAGAAGTGAGATGATTAAGTAAGGTTATATTATAAAACTGTTTGTTGCTTCATGTTACTATTAGCTGATGCCTTGCTGAGTTGGATAAGTGGAGTAGACAGACATGCGTCATATGTTGACATGGAGACACGGTCCAGCAAGTGCCTCTTGTGAAAATGGCATCTACCTCTGGACTATGCCAGCAGTAATCACCTCTGAAATGGCTAGTTGTTCTGTAAGAGAAGATTAACACTGTCCCTATCTCTAGTTCACACTGCATTTCAGTTTCAGCAATGCTTACCTGGCAGATAAACTCAGCAAACTGTCAAAATAATAGATAAACTACCAAAGAATCTATGTTGAATTGGATTCAGTTATTCAGAGATTTTAATCACACATATTGATTCCCAGTTTTCAGCATTTGAAGGCAGAGATCTCTGTGTAATCATCAAATATCATGGTTGAACTAAAGAAATAGTCTAGAAGTCGTATTAGCATTCTCAAAGGGCTTTAAACCAGGGCTCATTTGTTGGTCAACATGCGGCAAACTGTGCCTGAGAGCCAGTGACTGAGGGTGCAGGAGGAGCCTCTCTTCCCTTACTGTTCAGTTCCAGACCTGAAGACTTTGCTGCATATTCCTACACCACTGTCAAGCCCACGTGCCTCCTTATTCCACAGATGATTTCCCCATCTGACGTCGACTTAAACAAGCCCACCTTATGTAAATACTGCTAAGACAATTGACCATGTTTATTGCTTCTCCTCTTCCTCCTCCTCGCTCCTATTTACTCAGCATCGAATGGTGCCTGGAGGAGTTGCCACAGCAACCAAGCAGCCACACTTTACTTTGATGTTGAAAATGTCACAATGAAGCGAGCGATTCGAAGCTGTGATTTTTTTTTTCTTGATGCGTCGCCTGCTGAGAAACTTACGTTGTTTATTCGGTTCCTTTTTCTCTGTCCCACCTCACTGGGTTCATGAAACATCACTAAAATATAGCCACAGCACAATGAGATTGTGCTCTGCCGTAAACAGACGAGTAGGCAATATCACAGTACACTTGTTTATCAGCAGCCCTTCTATCACAGGGAGACCCTTTCTGTACACCTCGCAAGATAACAGTAGTCATGGGCTTTGAAATGGAGGTATCTTATTGATGAGACCATTGTAACTGTATGAATAGTGGCTGCAGCTGAAGGGCATCAGGAAATGCAGTGATGTTGGTTTCCCTTCTGTTCTTATGATTGTTAACAGACTTCCTTATCAAATATACATGAAGCGCATCTTTAATTTATTAAACTGGCAGCAAACTCTATTGCATAGTCACAGGGTAATTATCTCAATAATTGAACAACTAAGCATCTGAAGTCATTGAATTAATTGTGTGCAAATTGTATATAAATGTGACTGTATTCATACGTGATTGTAAATTGTGCGCATGTGTGATTGTAAAGTGTATGTAAATGTGATAACATATGTTCAAATGTGTTTGTAAATTGTATATAAATATGATTGTAAATCGATGCCCACATGAAAATGTTATGCAACGTGTATCCTTTGTGTTGTTCTGTATTACAGGATACTGAGGGTAAACAGGGGAAAGAAGAGCTTTGGCTTCACCCTCAGAGGCCATGCTCCTGTGTGCATAGACTCTGTGCTAGCAGGTAGGAGTGCTCCCTTCCCCTCTCTTCTCAGCTCTCCCGTTTACCACTCCCCTATTCTCTTTCGCTCTTCATCTCTTCTCCTCTGACCTTCCCTCTTTTATTCTATCATGTTTTAGTCTCTTAACCATCATGAACCATCATGTGGGGTTTTACATAAACATTATTAGAGATAATAGCACATATTTAGATAATTATTTGTTGAAAATGTTAGATTAACTGGTTTTGAGCGATTACAAGTATACAGATAGTTGTTTGGACTAGACTGGCAAGGTGGATGACATTAACAGTGGGAGGGTTGTGTTAGAATGTTTGCGTGCGTGCGTGCGTGCGTGCGTGCGTGCGTGTAATGTGCAGGCTCAATGCACGCAACATAAAGGGGAGGCCACGCTGGTTTTAGAAGAATAAATATTTTATTAAAAGGATAAGGCTACTTCAAAGTAAAAGGAATGCAAAAGTGTGGTGCAATTCAGTATTGTGAGGAGTAAACCAAAGTGTCGTGCAAAGTCAGTTTAGGGGTTAACAAACGAAAAGATAACGAGATCAAATCATGGCAACAAAGAACCAAACACAAACCCAAGTTCCTACGACCAACCAAAGAACAAACACGCCAAAGAGCCAAAATGCCGGGAGGACCAGAGCAGCCTTGACTGCCGGCTGGTCATGGCTTATGTAGCCCAGCTAATCAGGAAGCCACCTGTCCTCAATCATCCAAGCTGATCAGGAACACACCTGTCCTCAATCACCTACTGCAGAGACAGAGAGGTGGAGAAAAGCAGGCAGAGATAACAGGCATGACTCGTAGGGCGGGGCCTAGACCCGCCAGGGTCGTAACATCCCCCCCCTTAAAACAGAAGCCCACCTTAATGGGATTATGTACTATTTAAAACAATACTAGACTGTCCACGTCACAAATTACAAACCATCCAACCACTCATACTGGGGCCAGAATGTAACAATACCACCTCACTCACACACTCACGCTCACCAGCCACACAACCTGCTGCCCCCCAGCAATTCCAGGCCCTGGAAAAGTAATCTAAGAGGGACAGGGGAAGAGACAGGAGGAGAAATTAGTGCATGTCAGTGCATCGGAGAAGAACGACAACGATAAAATCTATGATCACCCTCAGTGACAGCATATTTCCCAATGGGAAGGGTTAGGGTTAGAGCTACCATATTTCTGCATAGCTCCCAAAGGAAAGTGGGTTAGAACTACCATATTCACTGGCTAGTTCCCAAAGGACAACTTGAACTACCAGATTCACTGGCTAGTTCCCAAAGGACAAAATCGAACTACCAGATTCACTGGCTAGTTCCCAAAGGAAAGAGTGGGTAAGGGTTAAACTGCCACTAGACGTGATCACAAATCATCTTTTCTCCAACGGCCCAGACGCGACAGTGCACAATCAATTAAGCACAGGTGTAGTGCCACCCATTCATAAAACCCAAAGACTAGAGCTGCCCCGCATCTATCTCAAAAAACAGTCCTAGCTATTTCCAGTGCTAGTCTTCAATGTGCCCACCTGCAATTGAGTTGCTAAGCAACCCCAGCGCGTACGACACACCCATAAAAACAACAAACTAAAATAAGAAAGGCAAAAAAACAAACAGCGGTAAGCGCTCTTCACCTGCGCAGGGGTTCACATTAGCTCGGTAAGGTATAACTTACCATCCCCCCACCCAGTTACCAACTACACCTGTACTCAATCTTCACCTAGTATGCACACTGCAGCACAAGCCAAAAGCTGCAGTCTCTTTAAAAATGGCTCTCCTCCTCCACGGCAAACAAAAGAAGTCAAACTAAATCACCACCAACTTAACAAATCAATCGATTCCCAAACAAAAGGGCTACTCAATTCTCATTCCAAAATGTACCTCTCATTTAAATAATTCTCCAATTTCACAGCGTGGGTCTCCCCAGTTTTGCTAGACTAGCAGTTTACGCCAATCAACACCAAAAGTCAAACGCACGATCAAATCAATAAAAGTTTTTCTAACCACTATTTCCCAAAAAGTGGATACAAAATTGCTTTACCTAATCCCGAAAACAATCCCGGACGAGCCCCCATATGTGACGTGCAGGCTCAATGCACGCAACATAAAGGGGAGGCCACGCTGGTTTTAGAAGAATAAATATTTTATTAAAAGGATAAGGCTACTTCAAAGTAAAAGGAATGCAAAAGTGTGGTGCAATTCAGTATTGTGAGGAGTAAACCAAAGTGTCGTGCAAAGTCAGTTTAGGGGTTAACAAACGAAAAGATAACGAGATCAAATCATGGCAACAAAGAACCAAACACAAACCCAAGTTCCTACGACCAACCAAAGAACAAACACGCCAAAGAGCCAAAATGCCGGGAGGACCAGAGCAGCCTTGACTGCCGGCTGGTCATGGCTTATGTAGCCCAGCTAATCAGGAAGCCACCTGTCCTCAATCATCCAAGCTGATCAGGAACACACCTGTCCTCAATCACCTACTGCAGAGACAGAGAGGTGGAGAAAAGCAGGCAGAGATAACAGGCATGACTCGTAGGGCGGGGCCTAGACCCGCCAGGGTCGTAACAGTGTGTGTGTGTGTGTGTGTGTGTGTGTGTGTGTGTGTGTGTGTGTGTGTGTGTGTGTGTGTGTGTTTGTGTGTGTTTGTGTGTGTGATAGGGAAATATGAAACTCTGACTTCAATCAAGTATGTTTGTGTGTGGACTTTTTTTGTTTCTGTATGTCTTTGAGTCTTAAGTGCTGACGGTTCTTTCTCTGTGTATGTGCTAAAAAATGTACCATCTGAATGTGTGTGTAAGTAACTTAAATGAATTTTCACCTAAGAGTGTCTGTGTGATTATAGTTGTGAACTAAGGTTACTGGGTGATGGTTTGAAATGAAAGCTGTAGGGAGCTGTATTCGGTAGTGTGACGATGGCATTAAGAGCTTGAAGTAGTGTATTTGGGGTGCTGCTGAAGTGGGGGAGGTGAGTGTGTGTGTGTTGTGTTTGACGTTGTTCGCCCACTTCAGGTCTGTGCACAGGCCAGTCAGCGCTGAGTCAGCGAGCACCATATGGGAGGGCTGTGTGTGTTTGTGTCTACGTGTGGGTGTGTGCGAGTGCTTGCGTCTGTGTGTATATGTGTTTGTGTGTGTGTGTGTGGTGGGAGTATTTAGCTGAATATGGGAAGGGTGTGGGTGTCTAGCATCGTGATGAGACACCTCATAATGAGAAAACCCTCTTGTGACCCACTGTTGACTTCAGTTCAATGAGATGTTTTGTCTATCAAGACATTGTGTCCTAGAACGCTATTCCTCTTGACTCTATCAGTGTTCAGGGTTCCCATGTGTGTCTGTCTGTGTGTAAATAGCTTGGAAATAGGTATTCCAGCTCTCACATTGTGACCAGCCCACTTCTTGTCGGTACTAAGTAAACGAGACTGTTTTCCCTTCCACGCCTGTGTCATTCTTGTGATATAAAGATCTAAGTGCCAACGCTCGGTTACATTACTACCTTTCTATCTATCTCTCCATCTATCTATCTATCTATCTATCTATCCATTCATCCATCTATATGCCTATCTATCTATCTATCTATCTATCTATATATCAATCTATCCATCCATTCATCCATCCATCCACCCTTCTATCTATCTGTTTTTCTTTCATAATGTTCACTATCCTCCTCCATCTCTCCCTCTATAGACAGTCCTGCAGATGAAGGTGGCCTCAAGCCTGGAGATCGTATTCTGTTTCTCAACGGTCTAGACATGAGGTTTGTGTTGGACATATTCACTGGTATTGATTTGTAGTCAGGTCAATTACCACTCTGAATGAAATCCAGAATAGTTGCCTATTTGTGATGTAATATAGATATTGTATTAATATGCAAAGATTTGAGCATTCCTTTGTCAGATGTTCTAGAGTATCAGTTTGAATCTTGTGTAAAGGATAATGTATGTGTCTCAATGTGTGCACTAGCTGTGTGTGTGTGTGTGTGGGTGTGTGTGTGTGTTGGTGTGAGTGTGTTTGTGAGTGTGTGTGTGTGTGTGTGTGTGTGTGTGTGTGTGTGTGTGTGTGTCTCTGTGTGTGTGTGTGTGTGTGTGTGTGTGTGTGTGTGTGTGTGTGTGTGTGTGTGTGTGTATGTGTGTGTGATTGTGTGAGCATGTGTGTATTCGTGTGTGCTTACCTCCCGTGTGCCTCCCTCTTTAGGAACTGCACTCATGAGAAGGTGGTTTCCATGCTGCAGGGCAGCGGAGCCAACCCCACGCTGGTGGTGGAGGAGGGGCCGGCCTCATCTGACTCAGAGGAGGCCGACCAGTCGCCCCCACCACCGCTGCCTCAGTCGCGCTCACCAGCCCTCGTCTCCCTGCAGTGGGTGGCGGAGATCCTGCCGCCCAGCATCCGTGTCCACGGCCGCACCTTCAGCCAGACCCTGGAGCACGTGCTCACTGTGCAGGAGCGCTACAGCATCTGCAAGTCCCTGGAGACCTTCTTCCAGCACAGGTGGGAGTCGGAGGAGAGTCCTCTCTTCATAAGGATTCTATAGATTGCTTCTTATATAAGAATTGAAATTGTGTGGGGAATTGTTCTTCCAGTTGTTCAATGGAGAATCAGTAAATCATAGTTTAGTGAGAAAGGAGGCTGCAACAAACCAGTCATTTGGTACCTTTATAGAGCTTCTACTTTATATTCATTCTTTAGTGTCTATGACTGCAATAATGCTTTAAGAAAGCATATTAGCAAACCCAGAGGAAGAAAAAGATAACATTGGCAGATTTTGATGAATGTTTTAATTTCAACTTTAAAAGCTCTGAGGAAAAATACTTAGTCAAGTGTTTCCCTACAACTTTTAGTCTTTTTTTTCCAATGACTTTATAGTTATATTTTCAGTGTGAAAAACGTTTTAAGTGACATGAACACTCCTCTTGGCCTGTGCTCCTGTTCTTAGGAACGTGGACACGCTGATTGTGGACATCTATCCTGTGCTGGACACGCCAGCCAAGCAGACGATCTGGCAGTTCATCTACCAGCTGCTGACCTACGAGGAGCAGGAGCACTGCCAGAGCAAGATCTCCCGCTTTCTCGGCTTCAAGTCAGCAGGTGGGGCGCTCGCGTTAAATGG
This sequence comes from Sprattus sprattus, assembly GCF_963457725.1. Taxonomy (NCBI): domain Eukaryota; kingdom Metazoa; phylum Chordata; class Actinopteri; order Clupeiformes; family Clupeidae; genus Sprattus; species Sprattus sprattus. The sequence continues at coordinate 39,720,879 of NC_137922.1, read as the reverse complement.
AACAGAAATATGGGCCATGGCCAAGTCATTCAGCACACTATCATTCAGCTCAGTGGAGAGTGGGCTGCGTGCTTTTCTTTCATTTTCAGTTAAGTTATACCTAAGTGGCTTGCCGTGTGTAGGTGTATGTTTGTATACCGGTGTGTGTGTGTGTCTGTGTTTGTTTATGCCTTTTTGCTTCTATTTTTGTGCTTGTGCTTGTGTTTAAATGTGTATGCCTGTGTGTGTCTGTGTCTGTGTCTATGTTTATGTGTCTGTGTGTGTCTGTGTTTGTGTGTGCCTGATGCGTTTGTAAATGTTGCGGCACCGAAAGAGTCAGAACTGGGCCCAGAGTCCCACCGGAGGAGCAGCTCCATGCGTGTGACGGGCACATCACAAAGAAACAGCGTGAGAGAGCGGAGCTCCGACGATTGCATCATCGGCACTCACCTGGGAATGGGTATGCCACTCTGCCTGCTGAGCCCTTACCTCTGTTTACTGTTCCTTTATTAACACTTTATAACAGGTCTGCGCCGCATCGGGTCATAACTGTGCTGCATCCCATGCTCTCACACTAGTAGCATCTTCTCTGCTCTTCAAAGCGACAGACTAACAAATGTTCCCTGCTGGAGGTCCATTTGTTTTTGTGCCTGCAAGGCATATAAACAGCTGTGATTGGTTTAATGTTTATGTCTCTGAAAACAGCTTCATGAAAGGAAAAAAAATGGAAAGGAATGTAAATATAAACACAGAGACAGTCCTTCAGCGCAGTCTGTCGTTTGTTTGCCAGCCTGCTCTTGGCTGGCTAACCTCTCGTTAGCTTCAGATGCTGCCTCCCCACAGCCCAGCTTGCTTAAGTGGTTCAGGGCGGGCAGCATACTGCTTTTGTGTGTGTGTGTGTGAGGTGCCCCTGTTGGCTCCCATGCTGGACGCTGGTGCTTTCTGTGTGCCTCAGGGATGTACACTGAGCCTGGGGCCGGGCCCTCGCCAGAGGAGAGGCAGTGCGGAGACGGCACCTCCTTCCCCGAGTCGCCCAGCATGAACCATCATGTGGGTAACCCCCCCCCCCCCCCCTCCCCCTTCCCTCCCCTCACCTTTGCTTACCCACAGATCACACACACTCAATCACTATCCATCACCTGCCGCTCCAATGGTCACATATGTGCTGGCAGTGAGGTCATGACATGTTTTTTTAAAATTGCACTATATGTGGCATGGTCCTTCACCAGACATGTATGACCCTTGGCTGTGGCACTGATCAAAACAAGCATTGGGGCATAAAATCAAAGGTAAACTGGATAGCCCACGAATGAATTGATTTAAAAAAAATAATGATAGTATGCCTTCATCATGTATTTCCTATAGCTACTATTTCTGTCTGAAAAGGTGTCTGCATTGTTTCAGGATCACGCGCATTTTTTCTCAGAAAGAGTCATACATACCAACACTGACCTGGCAACTCTTAAAGCTCCGCTCATAGCTAATGGCAACAAGCACATTTATGATGGGCTGAGTGTGTTTGGATAGACTGTTTCTGGTTTCTCATGGCAGATGAAGAGATTGATTTTGTTGTAGGAGTGAAAGAGCACAAGCAGCTGGGTCTCTCTGAGGAGCATAACTGTGACAACAGCAGACAAGCTGAGGCAGCTAGCATAGCTCAGCACATTCCACCTCCCCCAGGCTGAAACTTGTTGCTAGGCAGTTACATAAATGTGACTACTAACAGACTACCACTGCAGCTAATGAAGAAATGGCTACTTATTTTCCCTTCAATGTCATTACCTGTTCTACTTCAAAGGTGCTAGGTATCATTACCGTCTAACTATTCAGCTTACCATCTTGCGTAATTGTAATTATCACAAGTAAGACCCAAGTGCAGTGTTTTAATTAAAAAGGTTTACTTCAATCTAACTACACAGAATCCAGGTTGACAGGACATAGAAGGCTGAGAGCAGTGATCAGGCGTTATACTAATGCAGCGATACTTTTAGTTATATTAGCCCGAATGATATTGTTAGGATACTGTGACTAGCCTGAGATATCATCTTGACTGTGACTGTGTCAAAATTATTCAGTATCATAACTTCCCATTAACTACGGTTATTTATAGAAAGCACACTTGTCTTCATCATCTGCTCTCCTTCTTTATACACTTTCAAATTTCAGGCAGAAGGACCACTGTCTTACAGAGCTGAGACTGTCTCACTTTCAGTAGAGCTGAAATCCATTATATTACACTGAGCAGCTTCTCAACAGAAACATGTAGAAAGACTGCCCAGTGCAGTAAAAGTATGCAGTAGAACTCGCTGTGGTAATGAATATGGCTGCTATACTGAGCCGATGTTTAACTCATTTATTGCTCCCTGCAGTGTTGATTCATTAGTTTTACTTTCCTTTGCTGTTTATTGCTCCCATGGAAAGTAAACAGAGCTTTGTTACATCCCTTCGAACTCTCACATATGAACAATAGGAAGTTAGTCACTTGAGGCGGACGTTATTCCCAAACAGTAGACAGGATGAACCTGTCAAAATAGTCTCCTTTAATTATATGTCCCAATGCTGTGTGACTGGGCCACTTTTCCACCAGTGCTTCCTCTTGTGTCTCAAATGCCCCATCTAATCATGCCCATATACCATAGATGTCAGGAGTGTACACCGAGTTGGAGGGTGTGTATACAGGAAAGAGTGCTACATCCTTCCAGAGTCACTCCTCCCCAGGCAGCGGCGGCCTACCAGACAGCCAAACACACCCTCGCTCATCCTTCTCCTCAGGTACTCTGGACACACTTCCTGTTTGAAAAAAATATCGTTTTCTGTTAAGTAGGAGGTTGGGTATTTAATAAGTGCATAGTTAAGCTCCTCATCAGCAATGCTTGTCATATCACATTCATGGTTAAGACTTGCGTACTATTTCCAAAACCTATTGTGAGGTGATGTAAGACTATACAAGACCGTGGATGTTATTTTTTAAATAATGGAATGTGTAGTTATTTTCTGAAAGATGGACGACATCACAGTGCTTTGTTATCTCCTTCTCTTTCAAAAGGGACCCGTAAACCTGGCCTCTCCCTTACATGGAAGGAACCCAGCTCCCATTTCGAGTTCTACCAGACCTCTCCCGACCCTTCGCCGGGCAGCGTGGAGTCCAACCCATACGTGACCCTGGACAGCCCCTTGCCCTCGCCCAATTACCCACTGGCTGACGAGCTGCCCAGTCCGCTCTCGCGCCGCCGCAAGCTCTTCACCTTCTCCCGGCCGCCTCGTAGCCGCGACACTGACAAGTTCCTGGACGCGCTTAGCGAGCAGCTCGGCCACCGTGTTACCCTCGTCGACGACTTTGTGGGCGGAGAGAACGACTATGAGGAGGCATGTGTCTCACATGTACACACTCACACATACAAACACAAACAGGTAAACAACATAGTTGGTTCTCGCCAACTCCTTAGTTTTAGTTCTTAGTCGAATCCATAGTGTGCTCTCCTTTTCTTTCTTCGTGTATTAATGCATTCACACTGTTCTTTAGTATCATTTCTATGATTGAACAGCCTGGGAGGATCCCACCATTTTCCGTGACCATTAGTGATACAAATCAGAGTGTAATTTAAGCCATCCTAAGTATTCTTAAAGTGTAAGTGTTGATAACATCAGCTTTAATTATTACAGTGAAACTATTACTAGACACATGCATAGTCAAGCCTAGTCTGTCCTGAATGGTAGGTGAGCTTCAATGTTTGTGTTTCTGCAGATGAGTTTCCAGGACGAGCAGGAGGCGAACACGTTGCGTCGGCAGCTAAGCAATGCCAGCAGTGACATGCACAGCAGCAGCGACGACACCAACTCCCTCACCTACTCCTCCGGTTCTGACCACATCCCACCGCCACCCCAAAGCCCCCCGCCCCCACCTCCTCCTGCGCAGTTCACCGACCCCCCTCCGCCCCTCTCGCTGCCCCTCTCGCATCTGCCGCAGCCGCCTCTGGCCTTCCAGCACCACCCCATCATCCCGGTTCCACCCCCACCTCCCCCGTGCCCCTTCCTGGCTGGGCGGCCACCACTCAACAAGGTACTCTCCTGTGATGATCGGCAGGGGCACCGCCGCCACCAGCAGCACCGCTACCATCATACCCAGCAGCAGCAGCAGCAACAGCAGCAGCAGCAGCAGCAACCCCAGTCCAACGCGGTGGCTCACACCTCCCCCCAGCCCCGATCCCTGCCCTCCAGCCACCAGCTCCACCACCCCCACCACAGGAGCCAGACGGCCATGCTCCCCTCACCCCTGAGCTCCCCCCAGCCACCGCGCGCCTCACAGCCTTCGCAGCCACACGCCCCGCACCCCATCCTTCCCAACTCCCTGCAACTCCAGCTCTCCTCCTTCCACGCCCGGAAAAGCAGCCCCTCGGCCCGGCCCCAGCAGGCCCACGCCTCCCTGCCCACTAGCCAGACCTACGAGAGCGCCCTCTCCCAGATTGTGCCCCCGCCGCCCCCTCCTCCGCTCCCCCCGTGCGAGCCCCCGCCCCTTCCAAAGTCCTCCCCGAGTGGCGCCGACTCCAACCAAATGAGTGTGAAGAGGCTGCGTTGGGAACAGGTGGAGAACTCCGAGGGCACCATCTGGGGACAGGTGAGCAGAGGCTTGAGGTTCTAAGCTGAGCTTCAAATGCTGTTGGATGGCATAGTTGTGGATATGCCTCTTTGACCCAGAGTTATTTTTAGTTTTTTTGTTTGTATGTTTTTAATGGGGTCCGCTTTGCTGTGATTATTGATTTTCCGTGTCTTTAATGTGTGGGTGGTGCATCAAGTAGATGTCCAACTGTAAGTCTTGCTCAGTCTTATTATACAATGTAAAACAGGCTGCTAAATATGTAGGTTTTGTGAATGAACTGGCCCTGCAGTACAGTAACTGATGTTCTTTTTTCAATAGCTTGGGGAAGACGCAGATTATGATAAACTAAGTGACATGGTGAAGTACCTTGATTTGGAGTTGCATTTTGGTACACAGAGAAGTTCCAGTAAGTTTGGTGGTGTTCATCTACATTATCATGTGATGCATGTTCATCGTACTACCATCATACTCTCATATAATCCCAGAAGCATCGTCATGTGCCTGTCCTTTTACTGCACATGTTTAGAATTATTCTGCTGTTTTGCATGGTTAGTATTAACAGAGCAGGCAGTTATGTTACAGAAAAAGCTTCACCCTCTAGGTAAGATCTTTAAGTAATTGAACACCTACATTGGGTGCGTATTTATTTGAAATATAATACAATAGACACAACATTACACAAACATTCGTTGCATGTAGTAAATAAGTTACATTAAACATCTACATTAAGTACACTACTACTGCATTATTTCTCTCTTTAAATGCTCATTTAGCAATTTTACAATAATTGATCATAGACAGTCCAACCATGTTGTCTGCATTATGTGGCTCATATTCGTCTGTCTGTTTCTGGACTCTTTCAGCGTCCTCATGCCCTCTATATCCAATGGACATGTGTGAATCAGTTCCCCTCTGTCATCCGTTCTCCACTCACTGGCATCCCGGCATCTCCATCCAGTTCCATTTAAGAATCCTCTTCTTATAAATGTGCCCACAGCCAGTGCCTGGAGAACGAATGCTCACACTGTGGTTTTAATGTGTCAGTCTCTCTTCCAGAGCCCACCTTCCTCCTGGAGAGCTTTAAAAAGAAAGACGTGATCGAGATCCTCTCTCACAAAAAGGCCTACAATGCTTGTGAGTGTGATGACGGGGTGTCTGTGTGTGGGCGGTGTGCTTACCCGGCAGGTTACGCAGAGGAAGCAGAGGTGTTGTGGGAGGGCAGTTGCAGTTTCCTCTGCATGCAGCCGTAGGATTAGACTGGGAGCTATGTAGTGATTATTCAAACACCGCAGTGGTTATAAAGACATGAACAAGTTGGAGGGCACAGGTCAATACTTCAGTGCATTTCATACATCGAGACAAACAGCTGGAGTGCACTGGCAGTATGGATGTTGTAAATGTATTCCACTTTAAAGATTCATAGCTGCATTTTGAACCAGGTACAATAAAACAGGTAAATGAGGCGCAGTGTGCGTGGGACTGGAGGGGCATAGGTCAGTCAGGGATACAGACATGACATGACATGACCTAGAAGGTTCCCTGGCTAACCCTTTCATGTTTTTTTTCTTTTTCTCGTAAGAGGCACAGAAAAAATGATACGTAACATTCTTGCCTCCTTTCAGGTGACTTCTGTTAAAAACATAGTGGTGTAAACATGCATAATAACATCACAATTACTTAGAACCAAACCACTCTTTTTCTAATCAGTACCTTGTGAAATCAGAAGTCATAGGGGCTACTATGTTGGTTGTGCTGGGCATCATGACAGTTGAGCCACAGCAGTACATGTTTCCCTGCCTGGTTCTTGTGCACAGCCATCTTGATAGCGCACCTGAAGCTGTCCCCCGCCGAGCTGCGGCAGGTCCTCATGACCATGAGCACGGAGCACCGCCTGGAGCCCACCCACATCAAGCAGCTGCTGCTCTACGCCCCTGACGACGAGGAGGTTAAGCAGTATGCGCAGTATGACCAGGACCCCTCCAAACTTAGCGAGCCAGATAAGTTTGTCCTTCAGGTAATGACAGATGACTTGTTTCAGCACGTTTTGTGTGTGTGTGTTTGTGTGTGTGTGTGCGTGTCTGTATAAATGAATATCTACTTAAATGTAACATTCACTGGGGTAAAGATAAATGTGTGTGTGTGTGTTTACTGCAGATGTTATTGGTTCCTGAGTATAAGACCAGACTACGGAGTCTCCATTTTAAGACTACCCTGCAGGAGAAGGTGGAGGAAATGAGGGCTGGCTATGAGTGCATCTACAAAGCCTCCCTGGAGCTTAAGAGTAGCAAAAAGCTGGCAAAGATCCTGGAGGTAAAATCATTTCCACTGCCAGAGATCCAAGCAGTGCGAATACCAACTAACCTCACCGTTACACTGTCTTACAGTCTTAAAAAAACTTCTGATGTGAAATTCACTGACTGGCAAGTGTTTTCATGTACTATTCAGGCAGCTCAGGGGCCAGAGGAGCACATCAAGCTTCACAAAGCTTTGTCATCACTATTATACCTGTCATAGGCAGCCACCCTTATGTAACAGTACCATGATTATGGAGGCTTTATAATAAAAAAGTTATGCCACCATGATTGGCTTGCTAATTACTGTCCTAATTCTACAAGCTTGTTTATTTATATAGAGCCGTCTTACTGAGAATTGTTTCTGTTGACAGTTTGTGTTGGCAATGGGGAATTACCTGAACAATGGTCAACCTAAAACAAATAAAACGACTGGATTTAAAATTAACTTTCTTACTGAGGTATGTACAATATACTATTTTGGTTTTGACATGTACTGTATGTGTTTTACTGTTATGTGGGTCCTGTTTTTATGTTGAACTGTTATTGTCTTTTAAAGCTCAGCACAACAAAAACTGTTGATGGGAAGTCAACCTTTCTTCATGTTCTTGCCAAATCACTATGCCAACATTTCCCAGAGCTAATAAACTTTAACAGGGACCTCACAACCGTGCCACTTGCTGCTAAAGGTACGTTAGATTTAAGGAAACATTATGGAAACATATTCAGATTATTTCCATTTTCAGAATATCATTTCAAATCAACCTTACATGAATGGGGATATGACTATTCCATGGAAAACGTGAAGCAACATGCCCTGTTGTTGTTATTTTAACCATATGCTGTTCTCCCTATACAGTCAACCAGAGAACTATCACTGCAGACCTCACAGACCTCCACTCAACCATTGAAGACATCCGGATGGCCTGTCTGAAAATACCAGCCACGGCAGAGGATCGCTTTGCTGTCATCATGAGTGTATCCTTTTCCCTCTACAGTGCTTTCATACAACAAGCAATCCATACCCATACCCACATATGGACCCAATCCATACAGCGACAACCCAACCCACAATTCACTCTTTTTTACTTTTACAAATATATGTATTCACAGAGTTATAGATACAGTCACAGTATTGATGACAGAGCCAGGCATCTAGAGATTGCCTTTTTCCCCTTTGCAGACTGCAGCTAGCTTGTGGTTGTTAATATTTCAATGATTTTGCCTCCTTAAAAGAGCAACCAAGGGAGAATACTGAGACTGTGAGCTCCAGTAGTAGAAACCTTTTCTCAGCCTCCATACCTTCTTCATTTTCTCATGCCAAATTCTTATTGAACTCTCTGGGTGAGACAGAAGGCAGATTTGACTGTCCTCATTCATTTCTGTAAATTCCCCCAAACAGAATGCCATTAAAGCACCTTCCACAACATTTCCCTTCCCTTTACAAATTAATGAGTTCCATTTAATAATGCAAAGTATAAAATGTGCATTGAAGATCGTGGTTGTGGCCCTGTGATTTGTGTGGTTTGACCCCCCTGACGGTGTGGTATCAGAGCTTTCTGGAGAACAGCCACCCGGCGATGCAGTCCCTAGATTCACTCCAGCAGAGGGCCATGGAGGAGTTCAGCAAGGTGGCCTCCTTCTTCGGGGAGGACAGCAAGGCCACCTCCACCGAGGCCTTCTTCGCCATCTTTGCAGAATTCACCTCTAAGTTTGAGGTGAGACAAAATATATGCGGCTGAAGTTAATTTCTGAGCACCTTTTAGAAGTCTTTTGGCTGTTTTGTGCAGGGATGGGAACTGTGTGACTCTAGAAACAGAAACACAAAGGCATTCCCATTCTGACGTCTTGCACTTAGTGTATGGTATATGATGTTTCGCCTTTGGCAGTTGCAGCAAACATTCTTGAGGTCTCTAAAGTACTTTGTTGGTGTTTTGCAGCGTGCGTTACACGAGACCCAGGCCATTGAAAACCCCCGAAGCCCACGCATGACTTCTCCTCTGGCTTGGTGAGAGACGGGCATATCAACGACTCTCAACCAATGTGCCAACAGCTCGCACAGGGACGACTGTGGAAAGTAAAAACATTGTATGGAATTTATTCAGGCAGTATGGCCAAACTTAATTTATGCTTAAGGGTATCTGAGCTGATTCAGACTCTTATTAAAAAAATTGTCATAGTTCAGGAGATGTTCAGGAGATATAAATATATATATATTTTATACAGTGTTTGATTATATTTGACAATGGAATTGTGCAGCATGTGTATGGACCTATCAATGATCTCTGAAAGCCAGTGGCAAAGAATGTATCCAGAATATGTATTATTTATTATTGTTGTTTGGTAAGAATGATGTTCTGATAGATGTTGGCAGGACTTATCTGTTTTGTTTGCTGCCCCCTTCGCATCCATGGTTTTTGTCCATGGTAGTAAAATACACATTGCAGTCATGCAGAAAAACACACCAGTACATGGTACATTTACATACATGCTATTTTAATGGATCACATGAAAAATCCAAAATGATCATGATTTTACAAAAGATTCAGTATTGAAACGCTATATGTCCTGACGTTATAGTAATACAGTGTAATTTAATCCATGTGACATTTGGCTTGGAAAACAATTTCAAAATATGTTCTTATCTATTTTTGTCAGTTCGTCATGACATATCCAGCACATTTTGGTAAGACCAGTGATTAGCCTAGCATGTGGTATAGGGAACAGCTGTGCGTTTCAGTCTTCTCAAAGCTGAGTAATGACAGAAATAAAAAGATATTACGGCACTGTTGGTAAAATTACTTGTAAAGCAGTCGCTGTCCTGTTTCTCTCAGTTGTATCAATTATTTTTGTACAGTCATTACTTTGAATTAATAGTGGAGTCAATATGTTATTGTCTCCTTGATCAGAGATGGCAGCGTCAGAATTTTTTTCTGTTTATTGTATGTTATGAAAACCGATGAGGTGTTGTTACTTGTATTTGTTTCTTTAGTTTATCACATGTGCTTCTGTCCCCCCCCCCCCCCCCCCCTTCCACTGGTGTAGCTTGGTTTATGATAGGCCCTAATGCTGAACGTGAACCACAAATGTCAAAACAGCTTCACTGATTCCGTCACAGATTCATTATAACTATTTGCTTGTGACAAAATAGCCTGTGATGTCAATACCCTTCACTTATTTGTGTTGTGTATTCAATTATGTAATTTACATGTTTTTTATGTTACAATGTATATCAGTATCACTGTTCTGTAGTACAGCTACTGGCCTCAGTATGTGGGCCATAGACTTACGCCGCTTGATGTGTTTTATATTGTGAGAATAAAACTGCTTTTGCTGACCCATAAATTAATCGGATCTATAATTTGCATGTGATAAGCCCGCAGTGGTAAATGTTTGAGGCAATTATTTCATTACAGACCAAGGCCACCAATCTGAAGTTTTGTGTTTTGAGATTTGTTCCATAACAGTGATAAATTCATAGGACTAAACAAATTACACATTCTTTTACTGTACCAATGCTTGCTCTGAGGCAGACGACTTGACCCAGACACGACATCGCGCGACACTGTTCCTATGCAACTAAGATTAACCCATGGCTGGAAATCGGATTGCAAACAATTTGCCATCTGGCGTTAGTTCATTTTTTAATACATATAAAAACTCGCTTTTTGCTGAGGTAGAAAAACAAAAATCATCATACAAGGTAAATACGTTACTAAGCCAATTTTATTAAACTTTTCAACTAGTAAGAAAAGACAGTAGGCCTAATTTATAGCTTAGCCTAACGAATAAGCTCTCAGCTAGCGAACACAGCCCTTACCTTCCATAGCTAGATAATTTCGCATTGGCAGTTGGACGATATTATAACAGAAATGTTGAGGGATCAAAATTGGTGGCTGTTTTGCGAAGCGTTAACTCATGTTTTTCTTTTCGTTCATGTTTGGTAGAGAAGTTTCATTCATAGATTGGTGTATATAGCAAAGATAAACAGTACACTAGCGGGTGATGAGCATAATGCACTTGCAGGTAAGGGAAAGGCAAAAACATGAAATGGTAATCAACTCACTCTTTATGAATATTTGAAACATTCAAATCATATCTGTTTCTTTGTTTATTAGGTCACTATGAGCAATTTGTATCTAAGATACAGAAAAATACCCAAGCTGAAGGGATAACTGGTCATATGTTTATGTACCCTGACTGCGTTGTTCATTTGATTGAGGTATAAAGCAAAAGCATTATTAAAGTAGTCTCAACTATGACCTAAACTATAACCTTATAATTTTCTCATTCTCTTTATTAATAATGCATTGCTTATACCCTTTATACAACAGACATCATCAGAGGTTCTGACACTAATTTTGAAAGATCTGTGTGAAATGGAGAAAAGTGCCAAGTGAGGACTGTTTTCATACTCATGTCTGATCTTACCTATATGAAAAGCAAAGACTGAGGTTTCAAAGACTAGGCTTAGGCAATGTTTTCGTCTGAATCAAATATTTCATGTTTATTAATTGAGAATGAATTGATGGATTTTCCTGCATGTTCAGCCCTCTGTTGAAAGATGTACGGGTGTTGGTGGTCTCACACTGTTTGTTCAGCCGTATCTTCACCTCCTGGGCTACACAAATCCTCACCGTAACGCTGAGCCTGCAGGATAGCACGACACAAACTGAGCCTGAAGAATTGCTTGCCCAGATTTACAAAGTATGCACTTTGATCCAGAAAGCCAAGGTAAATGACTACCACATCCCAATAGCAAAATTTTAAAGTTCCTTAAGTAACAGTTTCAATTCTGGAGTGATCAATGTCAGTCCACCTGTATTTGTGGTACAATAATACATTATAAAACAATACATTGTTGTGTGATACCAAATACAATCTCAAACTTTATGTGTATATATTAACGTCATAGAATAAGGTTAACTTTAAGTCACATCGTTTCTGTTGGTAAGTTAGTTTCTTTATTCCCATAGGACAACTCTACAGACCTGGTGGCAGAGCGGGAACTCCTGATGGTGTTGGAATCAGTGCGTAACCTATGTCAGAGTACTGTCCTGCGTTCGCCCTCCGAGTTCCTGCGGGCCTACAGCAAGCCCATTGATATCCTCATGGACTCAGGTAGGTGGAGGGTGCTGGGTATCAGTCCAGGTCTTGGAAGATCTTTCCACCAGGACAGTTGACTTATCCCCATGAAATATTAACAACTTGGCTTTTGCCAATAGTATCCCCATGCAATCTTATTTGGTTGAGCACAATAACAGTCCATTTAAAAACATTTAAGGATTAGGGCTTGCGTAGTGCAGTTTTGTAGCGGAGTAGGGAAACATTCTCTGATCGTCATCTGCCTTCCCCATCACCAGAAATTGTGTGGCCAACCCATAGTCGACTCTACTGGTAGACAGCACTCACAGAAGGAAGTGTCCTTGGACAAAATTATATTCCTTGTAAGTTTACACTACAAATCAAATAAAGGCGATAAGCACACACTATGACTATGTGTATGTATACAAAAGGAGTTCACACAGGTTAATGATCATTTAACTTTTTATTGAAAATGAGTATTACCAAGCAGTCTTTTTTTCCAGATTCATTTTGGAGCTCACAAGTCCCTTGTATTATCTAACTTTTGAGCTTCAAATGCACCATCAACAATTCCTGTTTCATAAGTGTAGTGTATTCTCTAAACCTGTTTAAAAAAAAAAAAAAAAATGGTTCCTTAGTGTTGAGAAATAAGGCAGCAAGGTAGCAGAAAAGCTGGTTTAAATGAGAGAACTTATGTTCTGGAAAGTAAGTATATTGTAACACTGACATCAGGTGTCACTGACTTTGCACATAGTTTTGCCAATGAAAAAGGTACCATCTATGGTTCTTTACAAGATCATGGCCTTATACTCAAATACAACAAAAGTACTGAATAAAAGTAAGAAGAGATGACAGTTCTGTGGCCCATTAATCCCAAGTACCACGTCACCACTTCACTCCTGTATAGCTTTTCTGATAATATGCCTGATCTTCACAGGGACAGCAAGGACAGCTCTTGTGACTCTTGTGACTCTCAGTGAACGTCACACTTGCCTAGCTGTAAGTGCAATTGCAATGCATTAAGAGTTATTGTACTTGGATCGGGGAGCAATTGGTATGTCATACCACATTCAGTTTACTTGACCAGTCACAGTAATGCCCCATCAATATAAAAACAGGAGGAAAGAAAGGCAGCAAATAAATCATGGCTTAGATACACCTCATAGCCAATTAATAGAATTAGCCCCTATGAATATGCAAGGAGGCGCTGATAAGGCTTCTTAAAAACAAAGACAAAACCTTTTGCCACAGGAATGTGTTGATGATGGGTAATAAATAGCGCAAGTAGGAGACAGTTCTCATACAAAAGCAGTAAAAAAGGGTCAGTTTAAGTCTATGAATGGACTGCAAACCTGCAGTCACCAGCTACATTTGTTTTGTTTTGTGTTTTGTTTTTAAGCGGTGCTTTGGGTTTCAACCAAACCTCCTGTACGTCCTGCAAAACTTTCCTCTTTTATCATCTCATGTCAGCAAAGGTCACTTTAAAAACAAATGTACACATAATCACACAATCAACCCCATCAAACACATACACCCGTTCATACCTCAAACCAATATTTTTTTTTCTCTTATGTTGTCTATAAAAAGTCAACCCATCACCTAGCTTTTACAACTCCTGTGGGTTTTTAGCATCCCAAGCAATCTGAATCGTTTAAGGTTGCGTTGTTTTACTGCCATATAATCCATCAAGCCCTGGTAGCTCCACGTAAAGATGCTTAGTTTGAAGCTCCTCTGGCACAGTCCTCCTATGCCACTGGGAGAGTTTGATTGTCTAAAGCTTGGGCACTTAAGAAGAAAGTAGCTGGCGGCTGAAGGATGCCAGGTCGGTATACACTTTGGTAACTAGAGGGGAGAGAGCAGCAGTTGGTTACCGATCCGTGGGGCCAAAGGAGGAAGAGGGGAGGATGCTGGGGGATTGCGAAGGGTTTGGGGACGCTACGAAGCGAAGGCTGACCCCTCTCAGAGGACGGTGCTCTCTGAGTCAAGCTCGCTGTCCTTGGGCTGCGGCTCCACAAACAGGTCAGGGACGTAAGCCCGGCTCAGCCCCTTGAACATCAACCCCGAATCTAGGCAGAGAAAAAGTAAACATCCGTAAGACGATACATTATGACACTGCATTTTAAGTGTGTTATCCTGCGCTTGCCTATGCAAATACAGATGTGGCCACATAAAATACTAATTAAATACAGATGTGGCAGTATAAAACACTTAATTAAAAATAGATGGAAATATCCTTGTTAGGCACACCATGCAGTACAGTCTGTAGTTAGCGGTGAGGTCATTCCATACCAACTCACCTAGGACCTCTCAGTTCATGTCATGGATTTTCTTACAAAACATAATGTGAAAACTTCAATTAAACTTATGGACCTTGCAAAACCCTGTAGCTCTGCTCCAAAAACTTTTTTAGTTATGGCGAAGTGTGGCCCACGGAGCTAAGTATAAAAATGTTTGTGTTTCTTTGTATGTGCATTCTAAGCCTCAGCAATGGCTTGTTTTTAACTAGATTGGGTTGGAATTTGTAATAAACATTCAAGAAACCCTAGGATAATAAGTTTCATTTAATTATTTATAATATATTTGTAATATCATTTCCCCATTTTGAATCCAAGCAATTAAAAAGTAATTTGCTAGCATGCCAAATCAGATTTTATTTGGTTTACACATTTTCATAGGGGGTCCGACCCAGACAACAGAACTGTAAAACTTAGGCGGCTGGCTGGAACAACAGGTGTGTTTCTACACCATGAAAATGAATCTGAAGAAGATAACAATACTAAATTGCATATAGAAAATAAAAGCTTAAAAAAAGAGCCTGAATATAATCTCTGTCTACCCCAAACCCAGGAAACATTCTGATACAATTTCCTCCCACCCTACCTAGGCTGATTTAATTGATAAATACATTACGTCACTAGACAGGGCATACAAGAAACACAATCAAACTTTAAATATGTATGTGCTCTGTATCAAAACGAAAACAGCGGTGTGCAAATAACTAAAGTGGCGTCTCACAAGGGGTCTCTCACTTCAACCCAACTTGGATCAAACATGGAAAGTAATTCCAGTCTGCGGGGTTTGTATACGTTTTATCTAATATGTCATTAAAAGTTTGTAGAGGTGTTGCTCAAAGGCCAGACTCAAATTACAATTTATGTTGTGAAAAATTATATAGGTGTAGAGATAAATAAATACATACTTTACTGATAAATAGCGATAAATGATTGAACACCCCTACCTTCTTGCTTGGTTAGCTTCATTGTAAGCATGTTTGGGAGGTGTCAAAAATGTTGCTAGTAATTATGCTATTCTACATTAACAGTGGATAGATTGTGGGCCAAAATTCCTATGCAGCCTTTGGTTTTGGTGTTTTTATAACAGGGAGTTGAAGGGAACTTGCCATAACTACTATATGATTCATAATCAACAGTTGGCTTCTAATGAGGCAGAGATCTAGTATGCGCTCAGAATGTTCCATTAAGAAAGAGCATGGAAGAAAATTAGTTTACACTTGTTTGCAAAAACACTTCCTTAACCATTTTTCCATGTTTTCTTCAAGCCCACACACAGACACAGAGAGCGATAATGCAAGAATGTAAATAAATGAAGCTGGGGGATGTCTTGTGAATGTTATAATGTTGCCAATAATGAAGTCCACAGACGCGCAGTATGTGCATGGTTATAATGATGATGGTAGAGCGCAACAGTGTAATTAAATGATCAACCCTGAAAAAACAAACCTCTGCCAGTGAAATCTCTTCAACCTGTGAATGCATCATTGTACATTACTGTTAGTGATTTGTAATCCAAACTTAAACTTGATTTTGTCAAGCCCTTATCAGTCCAGTTGAGCAGACTACTAAGCCATAACAGAAACAACTCACTTTGCATTACTCTATCACTTGCAGTTGAACACCTGCTTGTTTAAGGTCTACCCCATCTGAATGCAGTGTTAAGCTTAATACCCCATTGTACGTTATAATGACATATATATGCTTGAATCAATCTACTGAACATATGTGGATGAGAGAATGGGGCTTACCCATCATTTTGTATGCAGAGCTGCAGATGCCGTTGGTGTCCGTGCCTGGCCCTGAGCCTGGAGGCTGTGGCGGTGGAGGGACATTGGGCCGGTTCCGTGGTTTGGGCACGGGTCGCGGCCGGGGTAAAGAACCTGTTGGGTACGGCGAAAAGACGGGGGTTCCGGCACCATCCTGGTGAGTCGTGGTTGGTGGAGGGGTATTGGGTGGGGTTGGAGTGCTGGGCGGAGAAGGGTCCCCTCCAGACTCAGTCTGGCCCTGGGGAGGAGGGGTGACCTGCGTGGGAGGTTGTGGGGGTGGGTGGTTGGGTGCCTGGATGGGCGTCTGGTTGCCGGAGTGACGGCGAGGTGTAGTGGCAGGCTGGGCCACGGTCAGAGTGGGTGTCTGTGCCGTGGGAGAGTGGCTGGAGAGTGGTCTTGGTGTGTGAGGGAGGGACAGAGGGGTACCTGCCGTGGGATACTGGCCTGGCTGAGGGCCGGGTTGACCTGGAGGGGGGTTGGCTGGCTTTGGAGGGGCAGGGGCTGGCTTTTTGGTGCCTAGGGAATGAAACAGTGTAGAAATATGGAATTTAGAACACAGAAATCTCACTGTATCCCAATTCCAGACTCCATCTTCAACTCAAGAGCACGTCTCCTCATTGTCTCTTACCTCTGCGTGTCATGTGAGGACTGGGGCCGGTGGTTCCTGCCACTGGGGACCCCACATTCAGCTGGCCTGATCCTGCAGAGCCGTTTCTCTGGGGTGGGGGGGTGGATGCAGACTCCCTGGATCTGGAGCTGGAGCCAGAGAAAGTCAACACTGAGCTTCTGCCTTACAATACAAGAGGTCATGACCATGGTCAAGTTCCATGCAAAGCAACCACTAACCCATGGGATTAACCTTTCACCTTTCTTATCTGAGAAGCAACCCCTAAGCACACATGTTGGAACTTCTCTGTTGGAATCTACTGGGCATAGATAACGGCTCAATATATTGGATTGTTTTCTGCCCACAAGGCTGAGTCGTGCGTTTTAGCACGGGCACAGAGGCGTCTACAGATCCATGTAACAAAGGCTTGCACTCAGAGGGCACGGCCTTATTGAACCAGACCCAAAAGAGGTGGGCTGCAGCATTGTGATCTGCCTGCAAGTATACGATCTTTGGAGGAAAGTCTAGTGTCCAAAGTGCTCTGACACTTTCAGTATTTCAAATTCAGCACCATACTTTAGTCAAATCTCAAGTTAATTGGGGGAAAATATTTAATTAAGGTTCAGCCACTTTATGCATGCATGAAATACTTTTGGCACAAACCATTCTGCCTATCTGTCAAATTAAAACCACATGCTTTGTTGAATATTCCAATTATAGTTCATTCGCTGCACACGCTGCAAACAATCTGTCACTACCTATACTGGATGACTGTTGCTAAGCAACCTCCTTATAGAAGAACATTGATCATGCACACATCTGCCTCAGCCAATCAAACAGGACGGCTGAGTCGGAGGAGCCCGTTTGGCTCTTACCTGCTCTCCTCACTGGGCTGGACTAGAAGCTGCTGCGCGGCCGCCAGGGCAGCTATCCCCAGTGCCAAGCTAGGCTGGCAGGCCTCTAAGCCCTGGCCCCCCGGCACAGGCAGTTGGGGCTGGAGCTCGGCGGCAGGCTGCCCCACCACAGCCCCCGCAGCCTCTACCGGAGGCAGAGGGGGCTGGAAGGCAGGCGAAGCGTGCTGCTTTCTAGTTAGAGTACTGCCTCTACGCGGAATGTGGTCCAGTAATTTGTTAGCGGCGCTACAGCACAGAGAGAGTGGACAGTGAACACAGACCCAGCGCCAAGCTAAAAAAACGTCCCCAAAAGAACAGCCCCCCCGACACCATCCTCCAACAATGACAGCATACGCCAGATCAACAGTAGGTGGGTTTAGATTGATTTGAGAGGACCCAAGGCCTTGTCCCAGCTGGAAACCTTGAGTATTGCCACACTTGCGCACAAGTGTGTTCCCATGTGTTCCCTCGCAAATCTCAGGGGGCTCAGTATGCCTTTTGCTAGGGGAAATATGTGCTCAGCAGTTCTCCATAAGTAGTTTTTGTGCCCTTCTAGGGGCCCCTTTCTTGGACACATTATTTCCCCCTTTGCATTTTGGCAGAGTGGGCCAGATTATATTATCCATAGTTTCTTCTATTGAAGCTGCAATGCACCATTTGCCATTTTGTTGGCTTGCGGATTTCACCTAGAAGATCAAAACATTTTTGACGTTTTGTAGCTACCTGGGTTTTATAACAGGCAAAATAAAAGAGAAAACTCAAGGCTCCAACTAGGACAGGGCACAGGCTTGTTAAAACATACCAGTTACCAACATCCCACATGAAATTAAGGGTGACATACTTTTGACAAAGGTATGATTTGGCATAATTAGACATTACTTGATTATATTAGTAGAGAAAGATAATAAGCCTATTTTAATTCGAGCAGTTAGGAAATCACTTTTGCAGAGATGAGTAAACATTTTATTTCGACATCACTGAAAAGCTGTGAAAATCCTTGTGAACCCAGTATTCAGCATTTACTAGAGGAAAGGTACCTGTCTCTGCGAGGAATATCTGAATCTGGTCCCACCATACTGCCCGGCCTTTTCCTTTCTATGGTGCCTGAATCATAGTCTGGTGTGGTCAGGTGGTTAATGTGGTTTGTAATGGGTGTTGGTTTAGTAAACATCCCTGATACATTGAAGTCCACCTCTGTGAGAAAAAACAATATATTTTTTGTAAGATTCTCGTCAGCATTGAGAGGTTACCAAAAGAGAGTGAAGTTCCTAAAGAGAAGATTCGTACCTTCAGGGAAAAACCAGTCTGCATGCTGAATGATGGGTTCAATGATGGTCACCACATGGACTGAAGTCGCTGCAGCCATTTCTGCCAGACTCCTAAGAAAAGAGTGGACACTGGTTAGACAGAACATCTCGTGTGAAGAGGGTATTGTTGAGTGCACTGGTTGAGGGTATTGAGTGTCCTTACCCTTCAGTTTTGGCCCAGAGTAAATTGGGTCCCAGGACAATAGCTATGTTACTGGGGGTCATCTTGTTGATCTCACTGTCTTGAGCCAGTTTAGCAAGAAACTTAACCAAGTACCTGCAAAATGAGATGTGAAAAACAATCAAAGTGAACTATTAAAACAACTCACTATAATTCTAAATTTGTAGAATCATGGATTTGACATAATTACGCATCCATCCATGCACACATTCATCGGACGAACAATCCATGCCACAGTAAAACCATAGCGGCAACATTAGGTTAACTCATGATTCACAGCTGTTGGTGACTTCTGCAAAAGAATCCCACGTCTCACTATAGCTTACCTCAAGTTTGCTTTGTGGTTCTTTGGTAACTGATCGCAAACCACCCACAGTGCTTGCAGTCTTTTGTCAGGATCAGACACACTGTCAGGAAAAAACAGTTCAGCTTTAGTGCTGGGATTCCAATAGTCTTACTCCAAGTAAACAGTGCTGTCCAATCTCACTGAGCTTACTTGGATGCTTGGGTCCACTCCTCATATAGCTGGTAGGTCATCAAAGGCTCTGGTAATTCTCTCAGGTAGGATTTCAAAGCTCCTTATAACAGGAATAA
Source organism: Sprattus sprattus (assembly GCF_963457725.1). Classification (NCBI taxonomy): domain Eukaryota; kingdom Metazoa; phylum Chordata; class Actinopteri; order Clupeiformes; family Clupeidae; genus Sprattus; species Sprattus sprattus. Next base: position 39,701,285 of record NC_137922.1, on the reverse strand, counting down.
AATCATTAGGTATTGTTGAGTGTTGATTAGAATTAAAGAAACGACCACACTCCAGTCATTAGCATAAGAGCACACCGGCGACTGCATGGGGATCGGAGTAGAACTCCTCCAGCTGAGATGTGGAGCAGTCCAGAGCGGCCTTAAGCTTCTTCAACTTCGAAGCTCCTGCAGCGATCCGGAAGAGGCCCTGCAATGAGATTTAACAAAATGGGTAATGTGGTCAGTGTTCTAACCATCAAGCAAGGTAAGGTGCTAACAAAGGTAACATTGCCCAAATCATTTCTATGGATCATTATCTTTCAAAAATAAGGATAAATCGGTTTCAGTCCCTTCTACACGGTTTTATACAGGAAAGATGGAAATGTTTTCTTTTTGTATTGCCTACTCCCTCCAATGTACTGCAAATGTAATTTGTTACGTCATTTTTGTAAAGAGAAATGGGATTCTAAAAAGAAAAGAAGAAAAAAACAACCGGGTAAACTGCAAGAATTCAACTTTAGGAATTCAACTTTTTGTGAAGTTATTCTTGGCAATCTTACATGGCACTTAAACAACTTTATTTTAGATTGCATTGCATCTGACTGAGGTTGAGGTTTTCAATTTCACGTCCCATCGCCCAGTTGGAATGAAGCCGTTGCCCTGTTAAAGAGCGACTGAGTCACCCCTTGACCTTTGCATCTGGCCCTGTGCCCTCTGCTGTTCTCCCCCTCTCCTGATGTACCTCCTCTTTCATGCCCGTCTCCAGCAGCATCATCACACAGGCCTCAAGGGGCAGGGCGATCTCTCGGTTACTCCTTTTTAAGTGCTCTTCTAAGCCCGTTCCAAACGCTGGCTTCTCAGTCCAGGAGTCTGTGGGGCACAGGGTAGATTGGCATGAACTCTTTTTAAAATTACAGACTGCTTCAAAGACATTTCTTTCCTGTGCTTGTTGAACATTACAAAAGGGGCAGAATCTGAAAGTGTTTGGGGATAAAGGAGGTTTCAATTTCCACCAATTTCTCTGATCAAGTGTGAGGTTTGAGGTGGTGAGAAATTGAATAGAGTGTGCCTGTGATGTTTGTGTGAAGGAGGGGTAGGGAGACCAGGTGTGAGCTGTGGGGAAAGTGAGTCATGGGCCACATGCTGGGAGAAAGAGTGGGCCTGTTTGTTTCTTGCAAAACATGTGGCATTAAGCACAATACACAAAGCAAAAACTTACAAAAAGGGGGGAAAAGAAGGGCATTCGGTACAGGAGCGTCATTGTGGACATTAATACACTGAAACACTAATATGTGGACTGAAACCTCTTTCAAAGTATCTACAATGCACATATATTTTTCCAAAATGACTTGGTTGACAGGAGGCGTAGCATGGAAGCTTCCTGACATTCACACAGCAGTGATCTTTATGAAAACACGTTTACTGCAGAAGATATTGCAGCTGTTAGTCCAATAGTTACCTTGCTGTGCTTGGATGGTTGGCAGGACACTCTCAAGCACTGTAAGTGATCTGCGGTGGTAATCCGCTTGTGCCTCCAATAGCTGGAAACAGAGCCCACATTGTAACACATGGACCATTAGAGAGAGTGCAGCCAGAAGCAAAATAAACAGAACTTTACAGTCAGGAAAAAAATCTGTCGACTGAAACCATTCACTGATTTGCATGTGAGCACACGCACACACACTTTTCATTCACTTACCAATACATAATATCGCGCATAGTCTCCCTCCTTTGACGAGAAGTTGTACATATCTGCAGCAAGTTGATCCTGAAAATGTCAAAACAAAATATACTTACGTCAGCACTTTAACCCAAAACTGTGCCTCAAAACCCACTCACATCGGTGCAGCTATCTAAAACATTTCTGGTAAACAACTTATACCAGCCTTACACCAAACGATTTTTCAAGCGAATTCTCTGTCGCAGACAAATTTCCAATTTCTGGATGAAATCACGAGTTTTGCTGGAGTTGTGAGAGCCGTTGCGCTGCACTCATATCGATCGTTCAGTATAAGGTGGTTATCGGAGCCCTCTTAAGTGTGTCTTTTTCCCGCCTTGACGTTCCAATAAAGTCAGCATAATACATTTAATATTATCATAAGTTTTTAGTTTTGGCTCATGCAAATAGTTACATGGGCATTGCATCAACAATCAATTGGTGAGCTCTCTCCAGCACCCCACAGAAACAGGTACAGGAACATTTCTGGTAGGTAGATGGAGGAGACTCCAGGTAGGCCTCGGAACCGTGGTTCTGTTGGACTGTGCAAAAGGAGGTGAAACCGGTGGAGTTGTGGAGGGATCAAGAGTCTCTTTTTTAACAGTTCTTCCCAGGTCAGCTGTGGTCAAAATCTGCTTCTGTGTCTGCTCCATTGTTAAACAGTTTTTTTTCTTCTTGTAAATTTCCACCAGGAGCATAACGGGAAATAATCTCAACAGGAATCTAGTTGCAGTCTTGCAAATAGTGACCCTGAGACTATGCAAGATCATAGCCATGACAAAAAGCTCTAATGCATTGCCTTCAGATGTGAGAGGGTGTCAGATTTTTAAAAGTATTTTCAAAGTCTTCTCGGGTATGGTGAGCATTAGTCTTTGGCACACTTTACATCCATTAGGTTCTCCCTGGTAACTCATTAATCTTTCATTGTCTGGTCAACGACTCCCAGCTTGGCGCAGGGAAAAGAGCTTACTAAGGGGAAAGCTGGGCCCTGGGCTTCCCGTATTCGGTGCGGCCGCTGCTTACAGATAAATGACTCCACGCAAACACAATGGAGCCTAGCGCTGTGGACCAGTGGGACGTGTGCTCTGCTGACAGGAAGTTTCCACTTTACGGCCGTCAACCCAGGGCACAAGGGAAGCTCGGCACACCACAAATTAGACAAACAGCTCTGCATTTCATAGTTTAGCATTTATAAACAATTCTGTCAGGTTTTTCTTTTTTTACATAGTGACTGTTAAAGCCTGGCACCATTGTTCAATGGCCAAATTGTTACTTTTAAAACTGTTTTTAATTTTTTTGTCTTTACCCTACTGTAAAACACATGGTGACTGAATTATGGCAAGTGTTATGGAGAGTATACTACCTTGCACTGCTCCACTTTGTTCATGGCTTCATCCACCTCTTCTTTGAGTGAATCTGCCTTGGCTGTAAGCGCTTGAGTGTTAGTTCCTGAGATTATCGACTTGGTTGCCTGCAACCACCTGAACAGACAGACAGAAAGACCAATTACACACATTCAATGGAATACTAAATTGTGGCACACAAGATCATGTTTTTTGTTGTACGTTTCAAATGATGATTTCCTGCATTCAGTGTTGTGGCACGTGCTATTGCTGAGGCTAAATTGCACAGCAGGCCGTTTCCTTCCATTTCCTTGACTGAGCAGGAATATCTTACTGCAGTGGTCTGCAGATTTTCAGCAAGTACAACCTCAGCCTCTATGCGTTATAACACTTTTATTGCATGCAAATGTTTTTGGTGTTTGCAGAGGTTTGGGTGTTTTTTAAATGCAGAGAGTAACGGTGCTGATATGATGACGCACATAATGAAAAGCAAGCTAGTATGTCTGTTTTACAATCAGGCATAACAATAATTATTGCAAAGGGAATCTGTTAGAACATCTATGGTTCGGATATAGCTCTGGCTCTCACTTGTGATTTTGGTGAGAACCTCTTGTTCAACTAATGGGTCTAACAGCAACCAGCAGGTAGGGCTGTGCAGTGAGCAAACCTCAGTCCCTGATGCGTTAAGAGATTTTCTAGTACGAAACTAGTTCCCATGGGATCAAGTATCCTTGTTAGCACCTTCTGGTGTCCAAGGTTGCAAGTTCGATTCCAGTGCAGTGCAGTGTCAATCACTCCTCAGGTTACACCTTCAGTTTGGCTAACCTAATGACCTACTATTATACAAAACATTTCCAGTCTACCTATCCATCAAAAAGCTTTGTCCTCGAGAGTTCTCTGGGGCACCATGATACAATGAAATTACTTTGATGTGCCCCGCTGGCTTCTCAAGCGGCATGAGCACAAGAGTGCCCTTGTGTATGTCATCTGTCAAAACCTTACCTTGCTTTTGCTGAGTCGTAGTCCAATACCAGCTTGGCCAACTGCTTCCTCTGCTTCAGAATGTTGGGAATATCCACCTAAGAGGAAGCAGATGCTGGTTAAAGAGATTTTCTGCATAATGGTAGATAAGGGACAGATTTGAATTTCAGAATCTATATTTTTTCAAGGGAGATACCATAAGGGGACATGTGCTATACTGCCATGGACAGTGTGAACATAAAGGCCTCACCTCTGCTAACTGATTGAGGGGGTCTAAAATATCCTTCTCAATCTGCACCTCATGCTGCATGAGCTCTGAGGCTAGCCGGTTCTCAGCATCCCCGCAGACCTCTAACATTTTCCTACAGACACATTCAAACAAGAAAAGAAACCCATTAAATATACCATTACATTTAGCCCTTCAAATATCTGTAACACAATTCAGTACTCTGCACTTAATCTCCATTGGCCACCAAGCCTTCATACTGGCACAATTTGGTCCTATACATGAGTCATAACTTTAGAATAAGGTCGACACCAAACGGCTGATTCGGCATAATTCATAGGCAGAGTAGAGAGTTGAAACAGTGCAAGTGCCTTAGACGCACCCTATGAGCGACTCCTCCCCCATCTGACCACCTCCATCCTGCATGGACTGTGACAGGCCGAATAGCGGGAGCTTTTTCTGTGTGGGAACAGAGGGGGTGGTGGGGGGGGGGGGGGGGGGGGGGGGGGTGGAGAGTGAGCAGACATCACTTAAACATTTGCAGTGACATGTTCTCAATAGTTTTCCATAAGCCTGATGTTGAATTCCTGACCCGTGTCAAGGGCTATGTTAGTTTTGCCGTCAGTGAATGCAGAGCACACTGTGACAGCTGCAGTGTCGTAAAGGGTGTTGGGGTGGATGTGCAAATGAGGGGGCTATAGAGTCGGCGCACACGGGTTGCGTACATGTCTCTTTTCACCGTCGGTGCCGATGTGTCCCTGCAGGCACGAGACCATCCTCTTGTGCATGTTGTGGGACACCACACGCACCATTTCCATACGTCGCTCGATCTGCACAAACAACAAGGGAGGGGGGGGGAGAGAGAGCGAGAGAGAGAGAGAATCAATATCACCAAAGTGCTCTAAGGCCCGTCATCATTTCTCACCCCTGACTGAGTCGGACTTTTTCACACTGCGGAACTAACAGCAAACAAACAACAAAGACAAACTTTTTGAGATCCGTTATGCAATTACTGCAGAACCCATGACACCGTGGAGGAGGAATTCTTCAAGCCGTGTTGGTGCATATGTACGGATGAGCAGCAAATAAGGCCATTGTTTCCCCTCTCCATAGTAACTATCTCCATAGTTACTATTAAAAAGGGTCGTTTTCTTTCCTGTTTTGAAAGCCCTTTACTGTACAAAACAGAAATTAGCTGACACGAGCAGCCTGGAGGGCAACTATGCGTGGTTTTGGAAGTCTCTGGAAGGGGTGGGGTAAGTTCAAGTTTGATTGATAACACCACTCCCAAAGGAGCGATGCAGAAGGATGTGCTTTTTAAAGACGTATGACTCATACTCCACTGTTGACATCAAGAACATTAGGCCATGACTCCTGGCCTTGTCTTGGAAATGCTTCACATATTATACGGTATATTCTCCCTGGGTTTCAAGAAACAGTGTGTACAGTATTAGAATCTCCGTCACACATATACATGTTTATGTTCACGCTTAGGAAACCAACCAAACAGAAACAGCCTCTGTCACCCACAGTTGATACATATGACATGATAAGCTTGAGGACTATTTACTTGACCATTCGTGAACATCTGTCATTTACGATTCCTGCACACAGGTACAACTACAGCATGAAAGGAGGGGGTGTTTCCAAAAACTGGAAAAAATGCGCTCACACAGAAAGACAGCCATGCGCAATAGGGAACAAAAATGACAAAAAGTTAGCGCAACATGTCAGTGTGTGTTTGAACAGGCAGGGAGGGGATGACGTGGAGAGTTCAAACTCTCAAACTCACAAAGGAACTTTGAACAAAAAAAAAGGAAGGGGAAGAAGTGAAAAAAAAAAAAAGAAAAGTGATTGTGTTCCAAAAACAGCCCCACAGTTCAAGAATTCCAACAGGCTGGAAGTGGAGATAACCGCCTCGGCGCACCTCTTGGCCTCCATTACGTCACTCCAGCCCTGCCGTCCCTTCCCTCAGCAGCTGGGTCAAACAGGCATTCCATCCAGGCAACCCCGCTCCACTCCCATCCCCTCCCCTCCCCTCTCCTCCCCTCCCCTCCCCTCTCCTGCATGGGAGCAGACAGACAGCAGGCGTACCTGGCACAGGAACAAGGGGAATCCACTGACCCCTTCTGCTGCTCAGGGAGATCCTGTTCTAGAAGAAGTGTTTGGATTAAAGGGAACTGGCATGGATGGTGAGCAATTGGTGGGCTTCCTTTTTGTTTCCATCCATAATTTTTATTTTTTAAATCACAGGCCAGACGGTACGTAGACCAAACAATTCTCAGCTTTGGGGGAAGGGGAAGCAGATCAATGCCCTGGCCTTCACTGATTCTGAGCAGGGAAATCCCACAGCTAGCTAGGAGTGCAGCTCCAACTCAGCCAAACTTCAGCGAGGTGAACATGTCCAGACATGCACGTGGTCTTGTGAGAAGGGCCGCCGTAGAACTGCTTGGACTCTGTTCAAAATGGGTGTGGATCTTGGTTTTTGTCAAGACCCTACAGATTGGGGATGTGAAATCTAATCAGAGATCTCATACAAGCACATTCATCATTTCCATTTCTTGTTTGGGCCACAAGTGTTGATGATGCTGTCTGGTCAACAGAACTTACTATCCCCCATGAGAGTGGATGTCTGGGCCTTACTGGCACGGAGACAAGAACTTTGAATAACTGCGTCAATCCTGGAGGAACTGTGCTATACACACAGACAGACAGCTGGGACTGATGGAATACCATCCTGATCCACAGAGTCCATCAAAACAACCAGGTGGAAGACAGACCTATGAATAAAAACACCCCCAAAGCCTTGAAAATGACTCCTCGTGTGCCACATCAGAGGATGTTCCTGAGAGATATGTGCCTGAAGGGTGGAAGCAAAGCCAAATAACACATCACAAGGACTCTTGAGAGAGCTATGAGCCAGCATGCTACCACAAGAGACCAGACTGGTCAGGTGCAGTGGGTTGATGTTTTGTAGTCAGCTCCACAATCTCATTCTCAACAGTCTCCCATACAAACCCCAGCTACATTTCACATGTATTTTATTTTATTTTTAGTATTAGGAAGACTCCCAGGTAATGGCCTTTGCCCCACACTCTACCAGAGGTTACTCTACTCATATCCCAGTTATTAGTGGTGTCACCCCACCACTGATAACTAGGATAAGGGCATGAACAGTTTTAGGGAATATTAAGGATTCATTATTTCTTTTTATTGACACTGCACACTTTTAACAGCAAGTCACCTAAAAGTACCTCTGTAAGAGGCAAACGATGCTTAAGGCCCAATCTCAATACTTCCCCTTGCCCCTTATCTTCCCCCTTACCCTTGAAGTTGTGCGTTCATGTGAGAGCTAGTGGTGTCTCAATACCCAATTTGATCAAGATTAAGGGATAAGATTGAGGGCTTTATACCCCTTAAAATTAAGATGATCCGAGACCTCACTTGCTCCTCCAAGGGCTATCCCAGAGCACACAGCGAAACCAGCTCGGGAATTTTCAAAAAAACATGGCTGCTTGAAGTGAGGAATATTTTACATGAATAAAGCTATCTACACAACTTTTTATATGTTTAAATTGACTCGGTTTGATCTGAAATGTGCTACATGAACGATGCAGAGTATTGTAAGTCTTAACTGAAGCTTTCAAACAGTAGTTTTAGGTTACAATTAGCGCTTATACCACCACTCCATTGGCTTATAAGGTAGCTTTCTAGCTAGATGCTACATACACTACATGTAAGTATTTTTGGCTTATAATTAATTAAAAAATTACGACATTCTTGTTTCTTGCTCTACACAGTTGTATACATATACAGTATATTTGCAACCATGTTCTTCATTGAAACCTTTTTTAAATCGCTCGTTTCATAGCTCATACAGTCACGCATGACGTACCCGAAACCGAGTGGCGTCTCATTTCATGGGGGAAAGTTTTCAGCCCTTGGCCCTTACACTTTCAAGTGCTAGGGTTAAGACAAAGACAAAGACAAAGACAAAGCAAAAGGGGCAAGGGGAAGAATCGAGATTCGGCCTAAAGGGGTCTTAATATAGTGAACATCATTAAAGGTTCAGCCTGATCTCCCCCACACTATTACTGTTACGTACACAGTAATCTCAGCCCGTGTTGTGCTGAACAACTAACACAGCATGGCAGATGCAACACCTCGGGTTGTTTTTTTAACACTTCATTCATGCAACTGGACACATTCTTGGGCCATCTAAATAAGGCGTTAGGAATGTGTTTGCCTAGCAGCGTGAAGTCAGGCTCCACCTGCTCAAGCGCCATGACTCATATGGTTCCCACCACTGTACACAACCAGGATTACAGTTCAATCGACCAGGCAAACATTTACTAGTGCCCTTTATCGGTGTATAAATCAGCCTTGACTCTCACTAATGTCAGTTAGCATTGCCTCAACAGCCCTAGAGTTGCTGAACACAGGACACATTTACAAGTACAGACGGTAGCTGGGTTTCCATCCAACTTTATAATGCAAATTTTGACCATTTGAATAGGAAATCCTAACTGGAAACACTTGAAAGTCCCATAATTTGTTGAAAATCAAATAAGAAATTAATTTGCAAGAGGGGGTGGATTAATTCCCCATTCGCATTGGGTATAATGTGACGAAGTTTGATGGAAACACGTTTATTTACATCAAATTGCATTTATTACATCCTCCATTAAAGTTTTGAACCCACAGCTGTTCACAACTCCTCCCTTCATTAGGAGAGTTTCCCTTTTAATTCACATAACACAGCACATGGAAATGTGCACACAATCGCTCTTCATAAATGTGTTTAGAATATGCGAATGAGTTGGTTAGAAACCCAGCTGCACTAGTTACGCACCAGGGGATCACCACAAAGATAAGTTCTCACCTGTAAAAGGTCATCGCTTAGGACTTCTGTTTTCTCAGCCCTGCAAATGAAGAATAACAATAAGAGGTTAGATGGGTGGAGCAGATTGTTAAGACTTTGTTCAAAGGCACACTCTAAATCAGCACCATTCCAACACCGGCAAGGCAGTGAGAGAAAGTCTGCACTCAAACACTCTTGTTTTTTGTTTTATGATTTTGTTTTTAGCAACAGTAAATGTCACAGTAAACGTTTTGACATACAGCCTTCCTCAGTGAGTCACTGAGGGAAGAGCACGGTGTTCGAGAAGCTAGCCGAACACCGTCAGGGTAGCATTCTTGTTTTAAATATTATTCCTGACGGAAAGAGCCCTACCCACTCAGTTGTTTTAAGCATAAGGGAAAATTGACATAACAATAGATAAGATTTAGGCAATGGTATTTACATATCTTGAATAAACAAACAGAGGAAAGATTACATATCCACTTGCCTATAAACTCAAAACAGACAGCTAATTCATTGTTATTCCAGCTGTTTAACCATCATACCCCAGCACCCTGTGATGATCTATATCTGTATAGGTTAATCATTTTGATCACTGATTGGTCTAAATGAACAACATTCTACATTTTCCATATCATGAATAGCTGTTTGGTTTGTCATGATAAATATGCATGTTACAGCATTCAAGAAATCCCAACTGAAACAGGCATGCATGTGGTATTAGTACAGCAAAAATGCTAGCGCAGCACTGAAAGAATCCGTCAGACATTGCTCGAGGGCCACCTGACAGCTGACTAGACTAGACTGTCGAGTTGGACAGCTGTCTGTAGGCCGGAGCCCTGGGCCCTTCCACTTTCCCACAGCTCTCAATACACCACCCATCCATTCTCAGGGCCAGCCCTGCATCCACACGGTTAAGGCCCTATTAATAGCAAACCAAAAAAACACTCTGACAGGCATTCCGATTAGGTTCTCAAAAAACCTTGCGAGTGGGAAACACAGGCTTAGTTCACAGGGTTTATCAACACCTATGCCTCAGGGTTGTTACTGTGGAGCTACACCGAACACACAGTAATCAGCTTAGCTTATTATGCACGGACATTGGTGTCTTATCTTCAGCATGATACGTCCTACACAATTGCAACACCATATTTCCAATTTTATGTGTGAAATAAGTCTCCCAGAGTGTCTGATAGGCCTATTTAAAATGAACTTTTCTTACTATTGCCGGGTAACTGCTGAAGCATCTGTGTAAACTGGCATAATGCTAATAAATCAGTGACACAGCAGCTCTGGTCATGGTTGTCATGTTATGTTCTGTAATGAGATTATTTTTTTTACCTCCATGTATTTCTGCTACCTGCTACCTCCTCAGCTCAGTTCCATACCATTGCATTTATTATGGCAATAAAATATAGCCCCGCTGGTTTACGATATTACTAATCAAAATAACGCCGCCCCCCATTACTCCTGTTTATTGTTATGGCAACAGTGTGGCCTTGGCAAGCCCTGGTTGCCGTCTCAGGCTACAAGGGTATGGGGTGGGGTAAAAGGCTCTCGCAAATGGATTCCTGAAGTAGCAAAACGCAAGGTTCTCCTCACGCCCCTCCTCTTCGTAACCCCTCCATGAATCATACCATTGGTAATCAAATCAGGTCCATTTCATTTGTTACTACAGCGAGAGGGCAAATAGGCTACTCATTAGCAATGATCTGCTCCTGCCTTTTGATGCTAATAAGATCAGGTTTGTCCTGAAGATAGCCTAAGGATTTTACAGCTGCATCTTTGGTGGTTTTTACTGGTGACTTACTAAGTTCTACGAGAGAGCCCTTTTATGCTTATCTCCAGCAGACGGGTTCCCACAGTCATCCAACAGACAATTATGAGATCATTAAATTACAGGACATATTTAGGCTAGTGATCCCTCTCCCATACCCATCTACCAGTCCTCTCTCTGTCTGCCATGTTCCTCCACTGCCAAAACCAAACCTCCCTGCACTGCAGTAACCTTGTGACAGCTGCTTCCAATTAACACAAGGAGAGAGAGAGAGATTGAGAGAGGGAGAGTGAGTGAGAGAGAGAGAAGTAAAGGGGGGGGTTAGGAAAAAGAAAGAGAAGTTGCAACCAAGTCCAGAGAGAATTCAAAAGCTTTTTTTTTTTCTCTTTCCAGTTCTTTCTGGAACAAAGCCTAGGCCAAGCTGGTGAGGTCACGTGTGCTTTTGGGAGAGGCAAGAGCAAGAGCTGCAGTGCATGGCAGTACGCTGATGATGGCACTCCTCCTTTGATGAACTGTGGTTTGCCTTGAGAAGAGCCAATCAAAGTAATACAGATTTCAGTGGCTCGATTTCATGAGGCTGGCCATTAGGCTGTTTCCTGCATCAAAGTGTGAAACATTACCATGTGCCCATTCGCTGCACTGCAAGCCTGGACGAAAATGTGCTGAACTAGGCTATTCACAAAGGCAACGGACAGACTGGCACAGGCTTGATGGACCATACCACCCTCTCTTGATGAAGTACAAAATATTATGCTCAACCCATCTCCCCAACATCGGGGTTAAAAGTCAAAGGCTCTCATACTGGATTTAGTTTGTAATGGTACAAGGCAACATCACAACACTCCAGCTGATCCAACGTCAATGGAATGGTACAATAAACAAAGCTGCATTTACACAGCGCTTATAACTGCATTCAGGGAAACTTTACAATTAATGCCTCACAAGTACTCAAGAGTCAACACCCGAGCTTACCACCAACACGCTGAAACACACACAAACAAAGCCAAGATTCTGAGAAGACAGTGTGTAAACCTGCATTTCCAGGAGGCTCACACAGGCCTACCCAGAGCTGCTTTGGGACAGAAACAGCAGGTTTACTCCAGAGACATAAGGGCTGTTTGATAATGTTGATATAAAATAGGAAACTCCTCTGTCAATCTTTCTTTGCCGTCCACCCACCACATCTCTTAAACTGCTCCATACTCAACAGACCGAAGCAAGCCCACCCACAAAAAGCAGCCTTGAGTTGTGAAAGTGTGGATGAAAAACAAGGGCAAGTTGGCATTTTAGCGGTGAATGGGGAAAACCACACAGACAAAAAAAAGCACACGATAAACAGTTGTCTCCATGGCAACATTTTCCAGTCAAAAAACACTTGTGATCTTCAAACAATCTGTTTGTTGACTTGCTTGCGATAGGAACCTATGATATCAGCACAGATGACAATCATGGCCTTAGACAGCTGATCTCAAGTAGCAAAGGGTGGTGCAATCCAAAATTGAAAACTTTAATACTCTTCCTGAATTCGTTGATTTAGTTTTGGTAACGACATCCACACACATCTTTCCCTAAACAGGCTGTGACTCATCGCATTGCTGTGCTGATTTGGAGCTGTTGTGTAATGAAATATCCTCAGGTTAAATGACAAAACACTCAGAAAATGCCAGAATCACCACGAGGCCTGAACAGGAGCAGAGGCCCTATTTCAACAGCCACATAAAGCTCTGCAGTATGACAGCTCTATGACAGCTGATGGGAAAAGAATGGGTGCGTGCCTATTCCATACTTTTACCTGAATTCTTCACTGATGCAAGATCTGGCCTACACAGGCAGGCCCAAACAACTCCTCTGCATAATTAGGAAGCCAAAAAAAAAAGGAGTACAGGTTTATTGAAAATTACTTGACACGCTCCAACATCTTCCCTGTATGTTTTTGGAACATTTTGCTAGTCCAGTTAAATTCATCCATGCATAATACAAATAGAAAAAGACCCAACATGGCATGCTCTGGGGAACCCTTTTCACATTCCAAACAGCCATTGCCATACCTTTCTACCTATCTTTGATTCCATTCCTAGAAATCAAACTTCCTCAGCCAGAACCATTTCCTGTTTTTAAAAAGGCGAATAAGGAGCGATTTCCTTTGAGGAGCTGCATGCTGAACACGGTGTTCCGTCACTTTACAATCACAGGAACTCGGAGACCAGCTGAGGCCTGCGTCCTGCCTCTGGACCCCCCCCTTGTGACCTACCCCTCACCCCCCTCCCTACAGCCTCCTTCTGCCCCATGGACACTCAGGTCTGCTTTCTGCATCACAAGCCTCTGATTTATGGTTAGTAAAATACATAAAGGAAATGATGGGAATTCCAGTGATGCCGCTCTGCATCAAAACCCAGCCAAGGCTGCAAACACAGGGAGGCCATTAGATTGGGGCTTTCAAGATTTTAACTTTTTAAAAATCATGACAAAATGGGCACCAGTACTTCAGAAACTCACTTTGCTGTGAGCTTGGAAGGTAATGGATTTAGTGCTATTGACGTAGTGCTACACTCAAAATATTTGTCCTTAATGGCTGTACATTATCACGTATTTACGTCTGAGAAACAGATATCCAAGCATCAGCCTTACGTATTAGGGGCTGGAATAGTAACTCTATTTATAATTCCAGATAGTATCTAGAGCACTTGGCTCACTGACCCTCTCCAGACTGCTGTTTGTGTTCCACAGATTCGAGCCAATGCCTCAGCTGTCATATAAAATATATGAGTTGAAACTAATTAGCCTTAGTTTTAGAGTAGATGTGTACCAGACTGGAATCCCCTCTCTCATGGCCAATGGCAGATCATTTCTGGCACTTCTCTGTATGACTCCCCCATGAAATAATCAGGAAAGAAAACTATGCCATTCAAGGGTAGGGAACACCCTGCTCCAGCCTCACCCCTGTCAACACACAAAGCACCCACTCATTTATTTTAAACAATTCTTACTTACAGACACCATATCCTCCAATTACTAGACTTGATCTGATGATAAGTCATCTTCATAAACTCAGTAGTAAATCCAGAAGGAAGCAAATTCTGGCAGTAATGTATAGCTGAACAAAAGTCTTCCTGTGGATACACTTACAGAGAAAGGAGCAAAGAAATTACAAGGTCCAGTTTGGCTCTATTCAAACGGGTGTGTTTCAGTGACTTTCCTATGACAGTAGACACAACCTTACACACCCCGTTTGCAATGCATGTATTCCAAAATAGCACCACAGGCAAGTCCTCGCAGAGTTTCTAATGTAGGCCAGGGTTCTACAATGGACGAAAACCATTTTGCATTCATTAAGACACAGACGACATTATCTTGTGGGTGGAAGTCTGCAGTAACGGCTCACAGGGCTGGCAAATCAAGGGGGCCATTGATGTCTCATCTGGGCAGCTCCTAAGGCCACTGGAAGCATACCCACGGACTGTCAAAACCTTTTTGCTGTGGTGACACTATCTGCAGACTTATGTAACGACAAAATTGTCAAAAGAAACAGCTGTTTCAACAGAAATGTAACGGACATACAAAACACTTGTTGATTTCCTCATAAATATCATGAGTGAGTAAGTCAAGAAACGCAATGCTCAAATGTTAGGATACTATATAATAACAGGAAAACCCGAAATCAGAGGCCAGGGACACATAGCCAGATACCATTAGCTTTGAGCAGAGAATTCCCTGCCATGTAATTCATGGATGGCAATATAGCTAGCAAGAGATCAACAACACGCTTTTCAAGAGTTCGAACAGCTGTCAGAACAATGCTGCGACAAGATAAATTGCTAGGCATAACGTTACATGTCTCAACTAGTGAGGTATCACTTAATGGACATATGAGTAACTAATGTACCGTTGGCCACCGTCCACGTTGATTGGTAAAAACTAAAAACGAATAGCGCTCCACATCAAGAACAGCTGGTAAACTCAATGAATAACTAGCCAGCTAAGGTGACTAGCATTCAAAGTATTGCATTGGACAGAGTGTTAAAAATCCCTTCCATTTAAGTTAACCTGAGTTAGTTATCAACAGCTGGATATCCTTGCAAGCTAGCTACCAAATGAACGTAGCAAATAGATATGAAAATCAGCGCAATCAAAACGAACGTTAACTTCACAATACACAATATCAAAATGAGCTCTTGTTAGCTACATGGCAAGCTAGTTATTGTCAGAATTATATTAAAGAAATTAATACTTGCCTGCCAACAGTCTGGTTGGCCAGTTGTTTCATCCGATTGAACTGTTTCTTCATTTTGAGTCCCACGGTTGATTACACTCAGTGAAAAAGTGAAAAAGACTCTCCAACGATATGCCTCATCAGCAGGGAATCATTTGATTGATCATGAAGGTGTTCAGATTGCTAGCTAGCTTATCACATTAAACTTTTCCGATAATTAGCTTAGCCTACTTCAAGCTAGCTAACAAGAAACGATGAAAAAAGTTATCTGGATGACATCTCGGGGTTTATTCATGTCGTACTTTGCAGTAGTTATATGTTCCTAAAATTATCAGAATTAATCCGTATTCTACCACTAATAAGGCCAATGAGTCCGTCCATGCAGTAAATTGGCCAGCTAATTCACTTAAACAAATCGCCCTTTCTCCCAACAATTCCTACCTTACCGCAGAGTACAAAGCTGATGGCGTATGCATGCAGGAAGTATACGTAGCATCCACCTCCCTCGCAGATTGTTGTGGGTAGTTATAAAGCACTGTTGCTATTGTCGTAGTCAGGGAACTCAGAGAGGTGAGAGTAATGCATATTTTATAGGTTATGTTTCAATCAAACCTATTGCATATGCCTCTTACTGCACGATGCACCATATATATGACTGAAAGTGGAATGAGTAGTGGAGCACATCCATGTACACATCCATGATCATAACAAACAAAATCAAAGCTTTGACTAAGCATGGGTTGATCAAATATTGATTTATAGACACAAAGTAAATACTCCTTCGGATACAAGGGATTGTGTCCTAGATCTGTTACGCAGTACAACAAAATGGCCTAATTATCACAATTAGGTCATTCTACCATCTGAGAATTGCCATAATTTTGATTCTGCTTAAAACATCACAGTGCATAAGAGAAATAGGCATATGAGCAAACACATTTATCATCAAGTTTAATGATAGATTCTTAAAGATAGATGTGCGACAAAAACATATTTTGAGAGATATTTAACAACAATAATAACAAAAAAATTGATAAAACACGTAGACCTTTTCTAAGTTAGAGAAAAATTCACATATTGCGATGGTGTGCAATCTTGACTTTTAAAGCCAACATTGAAAACAAAATAACTCATTGTACAATTACCCCTGCAACCATATCTATTTATTCCACCCTTCCTATACAACCGTCATACTCATACCATATTGTATTTTATTTATTCCTGCTCTTCCTGGACTCTCCACTTTGCACTATTGTTTGTATATATTTTTTAAGACTTGTTGACCATTGCACTGTTGTATTGTATTGTTTTGCACTGATGTATTGTTTTGCACTGTTGTATTGTTTTGTGATGTATATTTGTGTAATATGTGTAAGCACACCTGAGAGCCACTGCACCAAAACAAATTCCTTGTTTGTGCAAACTAACTTGGCCAATAAAAGCTGATTCTGATTCTGATTGGCCAACATTCAAATGAAGAACTTTTCTACGAGACTGGACATGTTCACGGCTAATGAAGCATCATCTAAGCAGTATGTGGCATTGAGCCCTTACAATGTCTGATTGTATTCACAAAACACTGCGTCTTCCTCATAATCTGTAAAGTATGGACTTTTCCATTTGTATATTGTATTTTCTGTTTATTCTGTATAAGCTCATACTAAAATGTATCAAGTCAGTCTCGAAGGACTGCAGGTTACCATTGACCCAACTCATTATTAACTACTAGTGTTTTCCTTGTGGAATGGCGTTGTAATTGTCGTAAAGAGTTTGCAAACGAAGTCTCGGAAAGCTTACTGATGTAGTCTACGCACTGTATATGGTTATAAGAAGCATGCCCCTGTGCTAGGGTTATTTAAAGCCTCTTTCGCCAAACACATGGCTAATCTAGCAAGTGTTTTCTCTATGCCTTAACGAACACGGCCAGGCGCTTTGCATTGTGGGAAATCACAGGAAGCGGATGTGTACATGTGATGTGCAGCTTGAGCTTGTGTATGTAGCAGGGTTGATTAGAGTTTCGGTTTGTGTTGTGTCTGAGAATACTTGCCTTTTTTTTTTGTAAACGTCTATCATACACTGAATAAAATATTGCACCTTGCTCTGGAGTTGTAGCTAGCCATCCGGAAATTGCTAGCATTCCATCAAAGCCATTGGAAACTGCTGGGTACAGTTAGCTAAAGAGTGAATTACAAAGATAAAGCCTAGTATAGCTATGCAACTAGTCAGTTAGCCAGCTTCTGAAACGTAAACATTTACTGTACATTTATTGAAGACTTTCTTTAATCGCACGAGCACATGGCATCTCGTCAGCCTTTCACAGATTCCGATACTGCAGATGAAGCAGTTCGGGCAACTTGCGACGACGCATCAACGTGCAAAAGGTAGCAGTCTCACCCGAGATTAATGTGACTTGCCACTCAAATGAACATGTCCCATTACACGAACTAGATGTCTTACTTGTCTGTTGCTGCTTTACAGCACAGCGTTAGGTGCTGTAAGAGTAAAGGACCCTAAACGTTAAAGATTCACGTTTGAAAAACGAATGAATCGGAAAAAAACGAAGGTTTCCACAATAGCATTCTTCATATTTGCATTGACACATATTATTGACACATGCACACATTATGTCGACCCGTCTTAATCTTTTTTTGTGAAACGTTTTTCTTGATACAACGTATTTCCATGTATGCATTTATGACCTACAGATTTGCAACCAGTAAAGGCTATTGGACAGATCCTTATATCCAGTATTTTGTGAGGCAGACAGGTGAACGAAAAGCTCCCGAGATCAACCGAGGCAAGTCAATGTCATGGCTATGTCTTATACATGTGGTCTACACCAGGTTGCAAAAGACTTAAGCCGGTCATAAAAAAATGCATTCAGTAATTTCTTTATGTATGAAGTAATGAATGTCGCAGTTTTCCCTTTCCCCCTCTTATGGCTCGGGCAGAATTTCAACAGCATTCACTTAATTATGCACTATCCATCCAACTATGCTTCTATAAGCTGTCTATTAGTAATACTGCCACATTACGCAGCTGTGCTCCTGTACTGATGGTTTACAGAAGGTTTGAGGAAAGAGTTAAGTGTTTCTGCCAATCTCTATTATTATATGTCTTCCCAGGTTATTATGCCCGAGTTCACGGAATGAACCACCTGCTGGATGCTTTTCTCAGAAAGTGTGAGTGTAACTGCCAGGTAGTGAATCTTGGAGCAGGGCTAGACACCACCTTCTGGAGATTAAAGGTACTGAACATAAAGTTTTCTTAGATTTTGTGAAGAAAAATCTGATTTGAAATGGTATACTGTCATCAACTAACAAAAGCACAAGAGTTGTGTTATACTGCTAGAGGCAATAAAAAAAACAAGATTTAGTGTAGTAGTTTAGTTTTTATTTGTTTTTGCTGGCCATTCCGATACTGTTGGTAACATTTGTGTTCTTTGCGTGTGTTTGTTTGCCCAGGGTATCAACATGATGCCAAAAAAGTATTTTGAAGTTGATTTCCCAATGATTGTAGCTAGGAAGATACACAACATCAAGTAAGTATTTAAGCTTTAATATTACTGGTATGCCATATTTTCTTAAACAGTTTGTAAAAAAAAAATCTTCATTCAGCCTTTATGTTAAGTCATTGCTGAACATAAACTGCCCATTTTCAGCCATGTTCCCAGTCATTGCAGTGTGCTGTATGGAAACTACACATCCAGATTGATTGGATAGTTTCTTGATTGCATGTCATAGGGAATTCTTGCCTGTAGGGGGCAACACGTGCATTTACAAACTAATGTAACGTGTAATTCATAAGAAATGAACATAGCAAATCATTTAGCATGTTTGCCACTAAATAAGTAGTATAAGAAATGTGGTAATCATATTTTCCTTCAAAATTATATGATCAAAGATCATATTTTATTTAGCCTTATAGTTAACCTTTGACAGTTCTTCCTCATGAGGATTTTATTTTATTTGGACACATTTAATCACAAATATCCTTTCTAAACAGCCTATTTTCATCCATGTTCCCTGCATAGGCATTGTTTTTCATCTCAGCATGACTGAATGTTAGATTTATGTAACTAGCTTGTGTAAGGATATAGTATATGTATTAATATATACATTTTTGTATTTACTATTTCACCGACTAGCTATTGATTTTCTGTGAAAACATCTAACCTCCCCAGTTAGAAGGCTTCTACCTGGCTTCTGGTTCCATCTATTGAATCGATCTATTTTCCCCCAGGACAAAACCGCCTTTATCCAAACCACTTATTGAGACTCACTCAACTGACTCTCTTCTGTTTGGTAAATGGCTTCAACTGTTCAAACTTGGCATTGCAAGCCCTATATGTGTTATTATTGAGCCTTTCACAAAACAGCCTTTGGTGCTTGTGCTTTGGTAGATGGCCACTGCCTGGACTCTGATCGATATTGTATCATCGGCGCCGATTTAAGGGACCTTCCAGACCTAGAGGACAAGTTGAAGAAGTTTCAGATGAATGCTGAGTAAGTTAATCATATTTTTTATTAAGAATTTGAACCACAAAGCAAATACATTTGATACCTTATTTTGGTATTGTGACGTGCACAGCTCAATACACGAAACATAAAGGGGAGACCACGCAGAATTTATGATAATATATTATAAGTATTTATTAATGGTTACAGTTATACAGTGGGGAAAATAAGTATTTGAACCCCTGCCGACTTCGCAAGTTTGGCCACTTGCAAAGAAATGTGTGATCTAGAATTGTAATGGTAGGTGTATTTTAACAGTGAGAAACAGAATATCAACAAAAAAATCCAGAAAACTGCATTTTATAAGATTTATGACTTTATTTGCATTTGATGCAAAAAATAAGTATTTGAACCCCCAAGCAAACAGCAATAATCCTGGCTCCCAATGGCCAGTTATGTGCCCAAAAAGCACACAGATTAGTCCTCATTAGGTCTAACAAGGTATACCTGATCTCAACTGATGACCTGTATAAAAGAAACCTGTCCAAAGAATCATACTTCACACCTTCAACCTCACCACCATATGGGCAAGACCAAAGAGCTGTCCAAGGACGTCAGAGATAAGATTGTAGACCTGCACAAGGCTGGAATGGGCTAAAAAACCACCGGCAAGCAGCTTGGTGAGAAGCAGATAACTATTGGTGCGATTATTCATAAATGGAAGCAACACCAAACAACTGTCACCCGCTCTAGGTCTGGGGCTCCATGCAAGATATCCCCTCGTGCGGAATCAGTGATCATTCGGAAGGTGCAGAATAACCCCAGAACTACACAGGGGGAGCTTGTGAATGATCTCAAGGCAGCTGGGACCAGAGTCACCAAGAAAACCATTGGCAACACACCACGCCGTCATTTTTTGAAGTACTGCAGCACTCGCAAGGTCCCCCTGCTCAAGGAAGCACATGTACAGGGCCATCTGAAGTTTATCATTGCACACTTGAATGATTCTAGGGAGGATTGGGAGACAGAATGTGGTCAGATGATACCAAAATCAAGCTATTTGGCATCAACTCGACTTGCCGTGTTTGACAGGGGGGGGAATGCTGAATATGACCCCAAGGTACATCATACCCACCATCAAGCATGGCGGTGGAAACATTATGCTTTGGGGCTGTTTCTCTGCCAAGGGTACAGGACGACTCCACCGCATCAAGGGGACTATGGATGGGGCCATGTAACGTGGAATATTGGGCTTGAACCTCATTCCCTCATTCCCTCCCATTGAAAACACAACCTTAAAGATTTGGAGAGGATCTGGAAAGAGGAGTGGACCAAAATCCCTCCTGAGATGTTTGTAAACCTGGTGACCAACTACAAGAAACGTCTGACGTCTGTGCTTGCCAATAAGGGTTATTCCACCAAGTACTAAGTCATTTTTGTCAGTCAGTTTTGGGGGTTCAAATACTTATTTTTTGCATCAAATGCAAATAAAGTCATAAATGTTATAAAATGCATTTTTCTGGATTTTTTTGTTGATATTCTGTTTCTCACTGTTAATATACACCTACCATTACAATTATAGATCACACATTTCTTTGCAAGTGGCCAAACTTGTGAAATCGCAAGGGGTTCAAATACTTATTTTCCCCACTGTATATAGTATCTAATAATTATAGCAAACGTGTGGTGAATGTCAGTGTTATGAAGATAAACAAAAGATGTGATGTGAATTCAGTAAATGGTAATATAAACAAACAACAACGATAAACCAAAACCAACGACAACACCAACGACAATCCAAAACCCAACGACAATTCCAATTCCAATTCCAATTCCAATCTATCCAAATAACCACAATCCAACAACCCATCCACAGCTCCAATCCAACGCTCTCTCGACTTCAGACTGATCAGGGCTTTAGTAACCCAGCCAATCCAAGATCCACCTGTGTCCAATTTCCTGCTGTACACCTGCTTCCAATTACCTGCTGTAAAGACAGAGACAGACAGCCATGCAAATACATTGGGGTGGGGCTTAGACCCGTCAGGGTCGTGACAGTATTTTTTGCTTTAGGTCTGTTATAGTTGATTGATGGATTTGTTTAATTCAAGCTTGAATATTGTAAACCTTGAAAACAGTTTGGCCTTTCAGGTCCTACGAAAAAAACCTTACTAACACAGAAGGCTAAATCACAATAGTAGTTGGCTGGAGAATATTTTAATGACATTAAAGGACACCTCCACACCCCTTTCATTTCCTCTTTTGTTGTTTTTTTTTCATCATTTACCAGCATTGGCCTCTTATTTGGAAAAGCTTGCGTGCAAAAATCATCTTTTGCGTGTCCACCTCTTAATTTTTTTCCAGCAGATTGGCATGATATGGATATTGACTTTGGCAGACAGAGTGACAATTCTATCCCTGTGTCGGGTTTCATTACATGGTTTTGCTGAGTACCATGGTTCATTCCCAGTGATGACTAAAAACAATAGCTGGTAATGCCCATTTGTGTGTCTAAAGCCACCTTTCATCATGATCAGGTAGGAAAAGACGACAAGCCAGTTTATTCTACAAGGCATTCTGTTGAGATGTGTCCTGTTAAGACCATTCTTCCTCCCAATAGCTGTGGAGTTGAATCCATGTGTGTCTCTTCAGCTGTTAAGCTGAATGTTGCAGCTAAGTGTACCAAGACATGTTATTAGGATTTATTATATAAGTGCCAGTTAACTTTTTGCATCAACCGTAGTAGTAAATCATGAACCTTTTCAAAGGTGGGTTATGAGATTGTTGTTGCACAGAAATGAAAAAGTATTTTAGAATAATTGTGACTCTCCTTGGGTAATCTGTACAGCACAGCAGTGCAACTTGTTTGGAATATTAGGAAATTGGGAACTGTGGGCAGCAGTATTATGGTGCACTCAGAATGGTGTCATCATTGTTAGTTCATTTATTACTGTGAAAACAAAGGAATAAATGTAACAGTGTATAGAAAGAATAGGATTTTGTGTTGGATTGAGATTTTTTATCGTCAAGTAATATGTAAGAATGTCCAGTGCTTGAATAGAAAAACTGTGAATGTCTTATAAGTGCGTTTGATAGCTTAAATGAAATAGCCTCTATCTATACATTATAGTGTTTAGTTAAACATTGCTCCTACAGTAGCTTTGGTCCAGTTGCTTTGGTGGATAGTCTGTTAATCTCTAGAATAACCAAGGTACCTACATTAAGAATGCAGGATGTGTTGCGGATAGCATGCTTGGCAGGCACTGCGCGCGCGAGTGATGTTTATGATATGGCTTATTGTTTCATGATCAGTTCCCACTGACGACAATGAATCACCTGGGAATGCTGTGAAGTAGCCCTTTCTGCGTCAGACATTGCCTTTCATATGCCCTGATGAGACTAGGAAGGGGGCTTGTGCCTGCTTAGCCTTGCAAGGCGTACATTTAGACGCTTCCTGTGAGATCCAGCCCGCTTCCCGAGCCTTCTTTCTGGTAGCCGGGGATTTACCTTTGCATGTTGTACCCATGTCCAGTACCTTACCATGCCTAGTCAGGGGGAGATGTTTTTAGCAAACAGAGCTTTGTGCTGCTTGAGCTTTCATCGTAAGATGTTATCTTAAAGCCATAATCAGGCGTGTAGCATCCTGTCACAGAGGG
Organism: Sprattus sprattus; assembly: GCF_963457725.1. Taxonomy (NCBI): domain Eukaryota; kingdom Metazoa; phylum Chordata; class Actinopteri; order Clupeiformes; family Clupeidae; genus Sprattus; species Sprattus sprattus. The sequence goes on along the minus strand of NC_137922.1, from coordinate 39,678,078 downwards.
TAGTAGATGTAGATGATTAAGCCCTTTTTATTTCTAGTATACATCAGATTGCATAACATCGGGGCAGCATTTCGGTTATATAACTACTGATGCGATCTGACTATTTTAAAAACACGCACTGTTTTAAGCACATTTACGTTTGATTTGTATTTCCTGTAGCCACAAATGAGCTAGTCAGCATAGTCTACAGCCGCGGAAAAAATTAAGAGACCACTTCAAAATTATCAGTTTCTCTGGTTTTACTATTTATTGGTATGTGTTAAAGTAAAATGTACATTTTAGTTTTATTCTATAACCTACTGGCAACATTCCTACCAAATTTCAAATAAAAATATTGTCATTTAGATCATTTATTTGCAGAAAAATGACAATTGGTCAAAATAGCAAAAAATATGCAGTGTCTTCAGATCTCGAATAATGCAAAGAAAACAAGCTCATATTCATTTTTAAACTACACAATACTAATGCTTTAACTTAGGAAGAGTTCAAAAATCAATATTTGGTGGAATAACCTTGATTTAAAATCACAACTTTCATGTGTCTTGGCATGCTCTCCACCAGTCTTTCACATTGCCGTTGGGTGACTTTATGCTACTCCTGGCGCAAGAATTCAAGCAGCTCGGCTTCTTTTCATGGCTTGTGACCATCCATCTTCCTCTTGATCACATTTCAGAGGTTTTTATGGGATTCAGGTCTCGAAATTGGGCTGGCCATGACAGGGTCCTGATCTGGTGGTACTCCATCCACACCTTTACTGGCCTGGCTGTGTGGCATGGAGCATTGCCCTGCTGGAAAAAACACTTCTCAGAGTTGGGGAACATTGTCAGAGCAAAAGGAAGCAAGTTTTTCTTCCGGGACAACATTGTACTTTGCCTGGCTGAGGTTTGTAAAAGACCATAAGGATTGAACCAAAGCGGACTGGAGGGTCTTCTAAGTTCGTCTTCTCTGATGAGTCCAATTTCACAGTAGGTGCAAGACTCTGTGGCTTGTAGGCCTCTCCAGGTCTCCGTCTAACCATCAGACGACCATGTGTTGGGCAAAGCTGAAAATTGGACTCATCAGAGAAGACGAACTTAGAAGATCCTCCAGTCCGCTTTGGTTCAATCCTTATGGTCTTTTACAAACCTCTAAACGACAATATTTGTATTTGAAATTTGGTAGGAATGTTGCCAGTAGGTTATAGAACAAAACAAAAATGTACATTTTACTTTAACACATACCAATAAATAGTAAAACCAGAGAAACTGATCATTTTGAAGTGGTCTCTTAATTTTTTCCGCGGCTGTCTATTTATGCAGCATCTGATTAGGCAAACAACACATACAGTGCCCTCCACAAATATTGGCACCCCTAGTGAATATGAGCTTAACAGGCTATAAAAAAATATATAAAAAAAATATGTCTTTGCTGGTAATCCTCTTGGTTTTTCACTCAAAATATTCACAAACATCCTACCTTTTCATTGAAGTAAAATTATTAAAAGAAAAAAAAACATTGACATTAAATAAATATTTTTCACCAAAACATGTGTGCCACAATTATTGGCACCCCTTAATGTAATGTTTTGTGCAGCCTCCATTTGCCAAGATAATAGCTCTGTGTCTTCTCCTATAATGCGTGATGAGGTTAGTGAACACATGGCACGGGATCTGAGACCATTCCTACATGCAGTATCTCTTCAGATCCAGAATCTGAGGTCAACGTTTGTAGACTTGGCTACAGCTCATCCCACAGATTTTCTATGGGGTTAAGGTCATGGGACTGTGATGGCCATGGCAAAACTTTTACGCTAAACCCACCTTTGATGTTTGTTGCCAAAAAGCTTTATTTTGGTTTCATCTGACCATATAACTCGGTCCCATTGAAAGTCTGACTTACATTTGGCAAACTGTAGGCGCTTTAGTTTGTTGTTGATTGACAGCAGAGGCTTTTTTCTTGCAACCCTCCAAAACAACTTGTGGTGATGTAGGTGGGGTCTGATGGTAGTTTTGGAGACTTTCTGACCCCAAGACTCAACTAACCTCTACGATTCTTAACATCTCCTGTCGCTTTAAACTTCTTAATTATTTCCATGATAGTGGAAATGGGTATTTTCAACTGTTTAGAGATTTTCTTGTGTCCATTTCTTGATTTGTGCAGCTCAACAACTTTTCGTCGCCCATCGTCACTGTGTTATTTGGGTCTTTCCCACAGTGATGAATGACTAATGGAATTTGGCCTGTGTCACCTCATATTTGTACACCAGTGGAACCAGTGGAGTCATGGTTGATCTCATAAGAGTTCCTTATCAAACAGGTGAACTTAAAAATGTAAAATATGACTGGAAATATACTTCAGTTAGATTTTAATTAAAGATGTTTCTAGGGGTGCCAATAATTGTGGCACACATGTTTTGGGGGAAAATATTTATTTAATGTCAACAGTTTTTTTTTTCTTTCAATAATTTTACTTCAATGAAAAGGTAAGATTTTTGTGAATATTTTGAGTGAAAAACCAAGAGGATTAACAGCAAAGACATATTTTTGTATAGCCTGTTTAGCTCATATTCACTAGGGGTGCCAATATTTGTGGAGGGCACTGTAACTATGTGTTCAGTAGTTACTCAGTTAAAGGTAAAACTTGTTTGTCACAGATTCTGTTGCATGTTACAGTTTTCTCAACTTCATGGTTTATACATTTGATATGACCTTGTGAAGATAAAGATACCCATCTACACTACTTCATCTGTCACCTGCAGATTACCTACAGTGTTCTTGTCAGAGTGTGTGCTGGTGTACATGACACCAGAGCAGTCGTCCAAGCTGGTGAACTGGGTGTCAGACACGTTCCACACGGCCATGTTCATCAACTACGAACAGGTCTGCGCATTCCTCCTTTCCAGTGATAGATTATATTTCAAAACTTGTTAAAGATCAAACTTGTCTTGCTAAAGAAAGGGCCCACAGCAAAGGGTATTTTTGTGCAGAGCAAAATGTGTCTTTTTGTGCTATTAATATATTCTGGAATATTGTAATCTGGAAAATCTGGACCATGCTACATAACAAATGTACCGTGTGGTTGATGTGATGCTAACCTCATAGCTCTGTGCAGGTGAACATGGCTGACCGCTTTGGCCAGGTGATGGTGGAGAATCTGAAGAGGCGCCAGTGCACTCTGGCAGGAGTTCAGGTGTGCCAGTCACTGGAGACACAGGTAAGATACCCACCTGGTCAAAACCACAGCGACAGAGTATACTGTCCAATTCTTTCCCATGTTTTGCATTACAATATCATCCAATGTACTTTCAATTTGCATTTAAAGGTTTACAGTATGCTTTGAACTTTTTGAACCTTTTCAACACATGTTATGTTTTGCCAACGTGCCAAAAAACATTATAATCGACAGCAAAATGCACAGTGTTTGGCCACTAGTGGCAGATGTCAAGTTTCTCGGTGTAGATATGTAAACTATCATTGGATTTACTTTAGCCACTCACTGTGAAGAGAGAAACTGTTCCTGAGCCGTTAAACTGCACATGCACTGTGACTACACTGAAACTACACTGTGGGTTTTGATTGCAATTTCCATCTTCCACAACCGCTAGCATTTCTTGTGTCCAGTTACACTTTAAAATTACTATATTTTGCACACAACATTGAAGTTCACTGTTTTTGAGGACGAGTTTCGGGTGACTTTGTTGGTGTTAGAGAGCAGATTAGAGCCTAGCTCTGTATTTGCAGCACCTGTGCTAAATCTCAGGGTTTCTCTCAAGGCTCCAGGGTTGGGGGGGGGGGGGGGACATTCTGACATGAACTGAACTGAACTGTAAATTCTTCCATATCAAATCTGTCCAAGAGTTGGAATACATTTTTTTTTGTTCTGAGTTTTTGAAATAATAGATGACTGGTGAATGTGATCACTAGTGCTTTTTGTTTGTTGGGGCTTTCTAAATAGTCCATTGGTATTTGGCGTGAATGTGAACTTTTGCAGAAGGAGCGCTTTCTTTCAAATGGATGGGAGAATGCCGAAGCTCTAGACATGATGACGATCTACAGTATTTTGCCACAAGTTGACATAGCCAGGTACAGCATACATATCAGAGAGTACTGATCAAAAGACCAACCAATGGATAAATACTTTGTCATAGCTCTTCACATTTTAACATATTCTTTCAGAGAGCTTTGCTCGATTGCTTTGTTCTGTGGTGACCCAGCAATTGTGTTCTTATGCTTTCAATTTGTAGAATGGAACATTTGGAGTTTTTGGACGAAAAGGAACTTCTCCAGCAGCTCCTGCAACACTACAGCATCTGCTGGGCCTCCAAGGACAAGCTCAGGCTAGGTGAGGTCCAGTCAAAATGACAGAATGCTGGCAGCCTGCACTACTTTATGTAATTACCGCCTGGCTAGGGTGGAAAATGTGTGTTAAGTACGCTATCAAGCACTCCCCAGTGACGCCAGCTAACAGTCTGAACAGAATTGTATCCATTGTTCTGATTGCGTGGCAGCGTAGCCGTCTGCGTTTTTACTGCAGGTCATTCATGCAGCGTAACTCTTCCCTTTCTCCTGCAGGACTCTCCCAGGTCGCCTTCTGATGACCGCGGGCCGAACAGCTGTGAAGATGTCTCAAAGTGCCATTCTCAACGCGCGCTGGAGGAGAGGAAGAGGGAAGTCGTCTGAACAATAGGTTTCCTCTCAACAGCGACACTAAAAAATGGAAACCACCACTGTCAGCAGTTTAGTGTTTTTTTTTCCTCTGTCTTCTCTGTTCTTGACGTCGCCTTTCGCTTTCCACACCCATGGATTTTTCGTGTGGTTTTCACGTTGAATGAGATTGGATCCAACCATATCTCAGATCAAAGCAGTCATCGCACTGAAGTCAACTACATAGTATTTATACTACTGGAACATTCAGATCCATTACTAGTTCATTTAGAGACAGTTTCAGGCACATGAAAGTGTTCTTATTATGTTGCTATTTATTTCTAGTGTTTGGGTTATCAAGAAAACAGTATGTTTTTTCAGACATCCAGTGTTATAATTTGATTGTCGAATGTTCCAATTTTATTGTATTGCATGGAATTGCTATTCTGTGGATACAGTTCAATATATGAATAACTACCATTGCTAATTAAAGTATTGACTGAAGCATGGCTGGAATTACTGATATCTCCCCTCACGGTCCCAATATAGTATTTTAAAGGTATGCTGTCTTTAAAAACATGAATAATCCTATAATGATATTATTAGCAAACTTCAGTTTTGCTTGTATACTCCGTAGTAATGTAGGTATCTACATTGGGTGATATGGAGGTAATTTGTTTTCAGCATTCCATGAGCTATGCCAACACAGACATAAATGAATGGACCATATCCCTAAAGAGGGATTTATTTACATTTCGTTGCCTGGGTTATCCTATGTGAACAATTATGAAGTCACTCCTTTAGCTCCCCCAGAGGGCTATACACATGTGTGTTAGCCATGCATACTCTTACATGATTACATAAAACTGCAAAACTTCAGTTCTGGAACTTAAGGAATCATAAGGAAAATAAGTGATTGCTAATGGTAATAATATGAATGGCAGGTTCTTTAAGCAATAGATGATGGCAAAGGGCTCACTTAGAGTTTCACTGAAGACCACTGAAAACTACAATACTAATATCCAGCACTTTTAAAATCTTTTTTTTTTTTTACAATTTCGGCTTCATCTGTTAGCATGTCGAAGTGTGTGTCTGTTTGGATTTCCTTTCGGTCATGTATTGAGTGTTGAGACTGCTGTCAGAGTCAAATTCAGGCCAGTAAATTGATCACTGGCATACGGTATGACAGTCTGTGTGCATTAACCAAATAACAGAGCAGAGCTCTGGAATGTAATGGCACAGGATCAATTCACTACGCTGGTGACCTGTATAGTGAGGACAAAGTGCACGCACATAAAAAAGCAACACAGAACAGAAGAGGACAAAAATAAAACGGAAATATGGAACAAAAACAACATAAAGACATTTGAGAGGTTTTACAACCATGTTAAGTACTGTGTTCCTGGTACATGATGCAGTAGTAAAGTACTATATGGTAAAGTCTGACCTCACTTATGTTTGCCATTTAATATTGAATTTAGTGTTTTGATATAGCTAATTTTTACTGCTGTAGTTTACATAAGGGTGTTAATGGTGGGGCATAAATACTTGTTGGCTGTAATACTGCAATCGTACATCCATAATGCAATATAAATGCTATCAGTTATAAGGATAAGACAATAAAGTATCACTATTCACTCATCTCACTTGTTCCACTACACCATCAGCATCACTGATTGCTATCTTGATTAATAACAGTGGATAAAGGTTTGGGAAGAGAGCACTCCTGCTTTCCCAGGATAAACAGACCCAACTGGGCTGAGGGCAATAGGCGGGCTAAACTCCAGCCATGCTTCACCCAGAGCTGCCCTCCCCCCTCTGGTGCAACTTTATCAGTGCTGGCCCCCAGGTATCTGCCTCAGTTTGACACTTGTACACAAACCCAGCAGCCCTCACACCAGGACAACATGTCTGTGACCGAGTCTAAGACGGAGATATTTGACATGTCCAACGCAGAAGCTAAGGACACAAATAGAGGGAAGAATAATATTGTAAGCATATTTGAGCACTACGTCCAGCCCTGTCTGGCTGAGCTGCTGGGCTCAGCTCTCTTTATCTTTGCGGGGTGCTCCTCTGTCGTTGGGAATGTTGGCATCAGCGGCAGTGTCCAGCCTGCACTTGCACATGGACTGGCACTTGCCATTGCCATTGCTATCTTTGGGGAGATTAGGTAAGATTAACTTTATATTCCAATAACTTTATGTGATATCAGGTAACTCATAAACCTTTGGTAGAATATAAATACTATACAGATCAAGTACTAAATTAATGCAAGTAACCCACTGCTTTCTCATTGAGTGTTTTGCTTGTTCATACTGAAGAGACGTAGTTTTTTTAAGCAATTCTGTCCAATGTGCTAGAATCCTTAATCATCAGGTGTTGACATGACTAAAGATCATTTGCTACAGGCTGATTCCCTGATTTGTGTCATTCATTCAGTTACAAATGTCCATTCTTAATGTGATTTACCACAAGAACTGTGCCTTCCCTGTCAGGAAAATACCCTTTATCACTTTATTGTACTCCAAATCCTTTTTAGTTTATTGTATTGTTGTGTTTTTACATGTTGTCCCTCCTGACACCAACAGGAGCAGCCCTCCAAATGTCATTGTATGCAAATACAATGACAGTAAAGGCTTTAAATTTAAATCTAAGTGTACAGGCTCTGACATTATGTGATCTAAAGTCCAATAACAGCTGCTCATCTCCCTAATGGATGTGATTCTGTAGTGGTGGGCACTTTAACCCAGCTGTGTCCCTGAGCGTCTACCTGGTGGGGGGAATGGAGTTGATCCTGCTGGCACCTTACATTATCGCCCAGATATGTGGAGGGATGATTGGAGCTGGTTTAACAAAGGTAAACAAAATGGTTATTTTTGGCTTCAACATTCATTTTCAGAGGTGCCTGCATCGGTGTTACACCACCATGCTGCTACTCTTAACCATATGAAAATGTAGCATGTAGCAACAGAGGATGATAGATTTGGGTTTTATATTTGGTAAGACCTTATTTCTTCATAACATTGAATTACTTTGTTTTGGACATAACTGCAGTGTTTTGGACACAACTATCAACAACTAACAGCAGGCTATCAGGCTCTTTTTATGTTTTGATACGGATATGTAGGCATATATTAGTCTTTTTTTTATTGTAGAGCCAAAATTGGGAAGTTTGGAATTAAAATAGCTGTCTCTAGTAATGTGGATATACCTTTAACAAGATACACTTTTCAACGTTAGCAGGCCTGTTTACTATTGTATTATCAGCCATATGGTGTGGTGCACCTGTAATGAAACCTGCTTTTAACAGTTCTACTGTTAATCCACATCCTTCTCTATAACCTCAACTTCTAATATTATTTTTCAAGAAAAAAAAACAATATGTGCCATGAGTAATAAGATGCCTACATGTTCTCTGCATCCAGTTAGTCTTCCCTGACGAGACTTTTCAGTCTGCCGCTGGAGCCGCTTTTAATGCTGTTCAGACCAACACGGGCATTGGGGCTGCAACGGTCGCTGAGATGTTAATGACTTTAATCCTGACATTGGTGGTCTGCATGAGCGCTATCAACGAGAAGACCCGAAGCCACTTCGCTCCTTTCTGCATTGGCCTTACGGTGACAGCCAACATCCTCGCTGGGTAAATCATAGCCAAGTCCTCAAGGGGGCGCTAGAGCGTCAGATTGGAAATCTCCCAACTCACTTCTGAACTCAGACCATGGTGTCCTTGTTTGACTCTTAGACTTTATACTACACTACAAAACGTTTTCGTTCCCAGGACATCGGTCACGTTGTTTTCATACTTGGGTTATGTGCTAACTAACTAGTGCAACACAAATTAGTCAATAGCCGCAGGCTTACAACCTTTTTCTCCAGCTGTAGTCTATTTGATTTGATTATTAGTTTAGCAATTGTAGTTTATTATAAAATTGCCCTTTATGTTTCTTCAGGGGAGCCGTTTCTGGAGCTTGTATGAATCCAGCCAGAGCTTTCGGCCCAGCTGTAGCAGCGAACTATTGGACCTATCACTGGATTTACTGGGTTGGACCGCTGGCTGGGGCTCTTTTGACTGTGACTTTTGTGAGGTAGGATAGGCTAGACCTATGTATTTGTTTTATGCCATATTAATCGCAAGTCACAAAAAATGGTTACAATTACTACCAAAAATAAAATACAGCATAGGTATGTTAAATACATTAAATAAAATATACCGAGGTAGAGTTTGTTGGCAAATATTTTCTTTTGTTCACATTTGACCGTTTTGCTCCCTCTTAGATTGCTGATGGGTGACCAGAAGAGACGTGTCATTCTAAAATAATCTAATCGAACCTGGATGGACCACTATCTCAAATGTTTATTTAAAAATATTGTATTATATTATTTCATTACATTTATATTTCAGTTTTTATACAAGAGTCCAAGGAATGATAGCTTATATTAATGCATACTGTCTTGATGGTGTAAGTGGATAAGTACAATGTAAAGCATTGGCTTGGTAAGCCAACATGTTTATGGTTGTAATTATCAGTGTTGAGTTTAGTTTGGAAAGTAACTTTAAATGTAATCGAATTGATTGTACACTTAAATAAATAAGATACTGAAAATAAATATTTGAATGTGAAAAAAAGATCATGGGATAAATCATGTCATCCTTGACAGAAAACAACCTCTGTGACCTCATATGAAGGTCAATTTGCAATGGTCATGGAATCACAACACATAGCCAGAGAAAGATGCAACCTCTCTGCTCTATCACAGATAAGTCATATTCTAAGCACTAATTAGAATTAGAATTAAACTAATTAAAATAAGATCATCAAACATGTTAGTGTGTGCTTGTGTGGGTAGGAGCATGTGCAAGTAAATTGTTGATGAATTAATGATTAATGGAGAGATGGCAAACTACCATGACAAGTGGTGTCTCAGACTAACTGCTGATGGAAAGTGTACTCCAATAACCCCACTTTTTTAATGCCGATAAAAGGAGACAACCTATCAAGAGGTAATTTGTAAAGGCTCAAAGTTCAGTAGAGTTGAAAAGTGCAGCAGCATTTTATTACTCATGGGAGGAGGTGAACTAATGCAGACTTGCAAGGCAAGACATTGGCAAGAGATCACAGCTGAATCTCTGTTTTGAACTGGTCAATTGAGGTCAAGGTGATGATGAGGCTGTCTTAGCTGTAGCCTATAAATGAGGCGCTGTATTGGTCTTTGCATCAGTCAGGCAGACGCTGATGTCTTGACAACACAGGTAGACAGCACTGAACCATGGCAGAGGAAAAGCTGGAACTCAGAGATGTAGACAGAGCCTTGATGCATGATGGCGCCAAAAAGCCAGCAAGACCTCCGACCATGTACGAAAGACTGATCCAACCGTGCCTCGCTGAAGTGATTGGAACGACTTTCTTTGTCTTCATCGGATGCGTCTCCGTGATCGAGAATGTGCCCGCCGCAGGCAGGGTGCAGCCGGCGCTTGTGCATGGCTTAGCAGTGGCAGTCATGGTGGCATGCATGGATAATATCAGGTAGGAAGGGGGAAAAAATGCATCCCATGCCTACTCACACACACCCACACCAAGTGCTTCTTAAAAGATGGACTATCAAATGCACGCATGGGCTCAGCCGATAAAGGATGTGTTGGTACAGACGTTTGACTTTGACATTTTGTCTGATCTGTGCATGTGAGTAAACAGATTTATCTATTTGTTTTCCACAGCGGATCTCACTTCAACCCCCCCTTCACCATTGCCATATACTTGTGCGGTGGCATGCAGCTCACAATGGTGTTTCCATACCTGATCAGTCAGTTGATCGGAGGGCTCCTTGGGGCTGGAATGTCCAAGGTTTGTCAAACAAAATAATGGTTTAAATCATGCACAGTTCGTTCCTTCAGTAGAAATAACCATAAAGTTATGCACTAGATGTTTCCCATTGTTAATGGTCCATGAGTAAGTAATGGTATAAATGCATTTTCTCAGCTGATGGTATCTCCTGGCAACTATGTGAATGCAACCGGAGCAGCCTTTGACATCCTCAAATCAGATGACCAGCTTCAGGGTGCTCTGTGCGGGGAGATTTTCATGACCTGCCTGGTCACCATGGTGGTGCTGCTTGCTGCTGTCAATCAGAAAACCAAAAGTCCGCTGGCCCCGTTCCTGGTGGGCTGTACAGTCATCATCAACATTCTGGCGGGGTAAGTTCAAGGACCTGCTTCACAATGCATGGTGTTGGGAACTGTACCGTTCAGGCTTAAAAGTATACTTATTATTTTATTGCAATGCAAAAGCAAAGCGTCTGTGTGGAATTGGACATGGCGGATACGAGTTCTAGTTCCTCCCACTTGCAGCTCTAAATCACAACTGTATGTGTCAGTGTCGTGATGGATATCATTTAATTATCTTCTGCATTGCTCTAGAAGTTTCTCAAGCCATTTATGACTTAATGACTAATGCTGTGGTTGCTATTGCAGAGGTGATGTGTCTGGGACCTGTCTGAACCCAGCCAGAGCATTTGGACCTGCGGTAATGGCTGGCTACTGGAGCTACCACTGGGTGTATTGGGTTGGACCAATCACAGGTGGATTACTGGCTGCAGCCTTAGTGAGGTGAGTTTTCCTCAGTCATTTTCTTCAGATATTTCAGCATATATACCATTAAGAGTGTAAATCACCTTACATTGTCATGACTGAATGAGCAATAGGCAATGATATGATGTCAAATGAATCATATTAATTCATTAATGAACAAATTGGTCTACGTAGTAATTTGTATTTGTATTTGTATTTCCTAGGCTTGTCCTTGGCGATGAGAAGATACGGCTTATCATGAAATGAAGAATAGAGTCATTTATTAAAAATGAATTTTGTACAAAAACAGCTTTGAACATGTTTGTATTGTGTTTGTGTGTGTGTGTGTGTGTGTGTCTGCATTTTCTCAGTGTTGTGGTGTGAGAATCTACTAACAGCAACTATTTTGTGATCGTGTACACTTTTCTTTTCCATCCCTGGCAATTCTCCAGACATTAACCAATAGGCACCTCAAGACTGGTGAAGGCAGATATCTACTTGGTGATTCCTGGTTACTCATTTAAATAGCTGGCACATGAAAAATGCTGACTTGACTGAATGTTCCTACCGCTCACTAATTTATTTCACAAATAATTAAGCCAAGCACTACTCATGCTGGTGATCAGTACAGTGCAGTATCAGGTGTTTTGTAGAGAACATTAACAGAACACTGCAAGTACTGCTTACCAGAATCATTTGTTTTTCACATGCACATGCATAGAAGCAACAGATGAGTAACCTATCACAAAACAAAAATATACAATAACAAAAATCATATAGTGATATAAGTCATAATAAATATAATTCCAAGTTAGGGTGGACCAGACATGTTTGTGTATTTGTTTGTTATGGATGTGCTCAAAATGATTACATTAAAGATACATTTCTGGTTCTTTTATGGTTCATAATTCAAGTCTTGGCGTAATTCGTGCCGCTATGGAAAGCTCAATTTAGGAAGATAAGGTTTACAACCCTTATATGACAAAGTTACTGAATTATACTACCCATAGATGTCAGCAAACGGATTTCAACATCAACGTTTAAGGTAGACTGAAATAAGGCCATTCATTCTAGTGAAGTTTATACCATTATAAAAAGTTTTACTTTAAAATTGACTTATATATTCTCTGATACTCAATAAAACCGAACAAAAGCGACAACAAACATTCCAAAATGTGATCAAAGTGTATTGGTCAAGCTGCATGGTGCATCCTTGGGAACAATCACTTTGGATCTGAAATATAGTATTTAAGAAATATGGCTTTCTGAAAAAAAGTGGTCTCGTGGCACAACTTGCCCCCGGTGCGAGGTAAGTTGTGCCATTAAAGAGAATACATTGGGGTAAATTGTGCCATTGATTATTGAAGTAAAACAGTATATTTGCATCTCATAAACTGTGATGCTATATAAAAGCTAGACCAATTCAATGCAAAATGACTCATTTAAGGTTTATTTAAAGGTTTTTTACAACATCAAAGGCCGATTTTCTACAAGCCTATATTGCGCCACATGAGCACATCAAAGGTCCATTTTGTTAAACAAGGCCTAGGGCTTCCTGAACACATCAGCACAAAATTGAGTTGAGTCAATTCTATTTAAAGGTAATTTACATGAACACATGTTCAGAACAAAATGGAATTAAAAATGAAGACCAAATTGAATGCAAGTCTCTATAAAGATCACTAGCACAACTTAACCCAGGCCCTTTGGCCCAAATCACCCCAATCCCACTTTTTTGGGAAAAAATGCATCATCCAGCTGTTTTGAGCTTAAATCATGCTAGCTACTGTATATAGACTCATAGTGTAGCTTACCAAAGCACTAACACATGTGTGAAATGTTTTCAAACTTGTCTATAACTGTTTAGACACAACAATCAAAAAACTGTGATCATAGAATTTTTACTTTGGAAGGCAAAAAACTGTTTTTTGAACTAAATGTGCTTATCGCTCATGCAAAAATGCTATTTGTTTTGCAGGATGAGTTAAATGGCTGACTCTTCAAAAATGGTTCCCTAGAAATAGAGGGTGGCACAACTTCCCTGCTGGCACAAATGACCCCACTCTCCCTTACACCTAATTAAATGAAATGTTGGGTAAAACCTTGAGGAAGTGATGGCTTGTGTCCTTATCTTTATCCCCCTGCATCCCTGAACAGGGAGTGAGCGCATGGTGATAGACAGCAGGAGGGGCAGTGGCGGCAATTTTGATAATGATTAAGGCAACCCATTCAGTAGGTACATTAAGTTAGCCGATTTAATCATACAACAATACCTTTTTGTCCACTATTGGCAGTATTAATTGATGAATTGCCAACTGAGTGTGCTCCCAATTCTTGATGATTCATTTCAGGTGTGTGTGTCATGTGACTGTCTATATAAGCTGATGCACCTGCACAAAATAAATTGATTGAGTGTTTTCTCAGAACTTGCATCCAGCGTGTTATTTGTCCTCCCGAGTTTATAGAAGTTTATACGGTATATCTAGCAGTCAAGCTCTGTTGAACAGGCAGCACACAACAGTAATATTTCCCCTCTTGCTACATAGCTAGAGTAGCAAGTTACAGGTGGAAGGAACGCTATGGAAGAAAGTTGCATCAGATCAGACGGTCTAGTGGTAGAATCCGACAGAAAAAAAATATATATATTCTACATTAAGTCATTCAGCAGACGTTTTTTTCCAAAGCAACTTACAAGGGAATTGCATTTATACAACAGGATTTTGTCCTTTTCCCATAGGCAGTGCGTCGCCTCAATCGCCCCTATGGACAAGCCGCCCCTGAGGAGGGGTGCCATGTGGTCAGATGCAAACGTCTACAGCTATTTGTCACTACATCGACTGACGTCTCAGTAAACGCAGTGACGGTACCCTGGCACGTAGCCCACGTAGCCTCTTTGATTTCAGCTCATGCCAGCTGCTTATCTCTGGCGGGCAACTTGTTATCTCTGCGACTTATGCACGTCTCCAAGTACCTTTACGCACGAAAAAACCCGAGTGGATCACTGATTCAGAAGCATGGGCTTACGTTTAACTTAAGTTAGCCCAATTCATTTTCTCCCAGTTGTGTAGTTTTGACAGTAATTTGGTCACTAATTTAATATTCCGTAACTAAATTGTAGCAGACAGGCCAATGCCTACTTAGGGTAATGAAACCTGAATTAAACTCATGTTTAGGTTTTGGGTCTGGACGCCAGAATAACAGAATGATCAAGTCTGCATAACAACCCGTGCCAACATTTACTGAGGTCATCCCAGGTTATTTGTTTTGTGTGTTTATTTGTATATTTGCAAAATGATTACCTCATGATATCATAATACTATCTCACACAACCATCCATATAAAAACAACAACGAAATCCACTTTGCATTAATTTCCATGTTTTATTCCATGATAGACTTTGAATGTCTCTGGTCAAGATACAAATCACTACACCCTAGCGATATTTGTCAGACAAAGCCAGGGCAACATTGGAGAGAAATTTGTCTATGACAACGTGCACGTCGGGGGTGAATTCGTTGGGGAACCTGTTAGCCAGCACCACCAGGAAGTTGTGGAAAAGGATCTGTGGGATGAGAAGGACACATTGTAAATGTATCCTATGGTGGTATCCCATTTAAAAACATTCTGCGCCTCCCTTATGTATTTTGTAACTGACATTAGAATATGTCCTGAAATACTTTACCTTGAAGTTTGCGGGATCCACCCTCAACTGAAAGGCATGGCGCTCGCTCAGAGTGAGGAGGCCACCGAGCAGGTCGTCAATATTGGCCACAGCCAGGCCAACTCCTGACATCACCTTCTTACCGTGAGCCCTCACGTTTGCAGAGCCAGGGGTCAGGTCTGGCCAGTGAGAAAAGTAAGTCTTGGTCTGAGGGTAGACGACTATCATTCTGGAAAAGGAAAAGAATATCGAATTATTTAACTCTTAATCACTTGTCCAACTAACGTAAAGAAATTGACGTTGTAGCGGCGGTGGCTCAGATAAAGCTATACCTGGAGAGAGTTTCATTGCCAATATCAGCAGCCTTGGGAGAAACCTTGGCCCAAAACTCCTTCACCACCTTCTTCTCTTTAGCAGAAAGACTCATCTTGGATCGTTCCTTTGGACTGTTCCAAAATTTTGCCCATAATCAGACATTGGCACCCTTTTTATACGTTGGTTGGCACGAAGACACACCCAAGGCCAAATGTAAGATTGAACCTGTGCCAGCTAAACAAACATTTAAGCCATCCATCCTCCCAATCGTGTAATGATTGAGATAACATTTCATTCTCAGTTCTTGAAGCATCGGTTTCATCTTAAACTCACGAGGATTCACGCCATCCTTCACCCTATCCACTTGAATGGATAAAATACATTCGTTTTCAAATTATTGACGTTGTTGTATTTGCTGTGCCTCTGGTCAGAAATCATCGGGCCTTTAAAATAAATGTCCAAAACTGTAATAGCCTACTTACAGTTGCATGAGTGACCGGTGACTTACTCTGTCTGTTACTATGTTGTAAAATTACAGATTTCATTATTTATATTTAATACATATTTGTTTTATTGTTGTTATTATTAAATACATTGTTGCAACTAGTTGTATGTAGGTTAAAATATTTTGTGAATTTCCCTTAATTTGAATAAAACCGAGTGGAACAGCGTAATTGTTAAAAATACTGCCCTAAACAGTTAGGCCTACACCTTTAGAAAGGTTTGAATTAAAATAGATACAAATGAAAAGGCTGTCCATTCCGACCGGAACAGATTAAAATGTATGATCATAATGTTATGTGGTTGCATGTTCATCATGGGTTGAAGTGACACCTGGCGAAAATATGTGCTACATATAAGGCTTAAATTACATTTAACTGTCACAGACTGTCCAATACGACAAAGCCGAACTATAAAAAAAATCACAAATTGACACAGAAAACGCCCTGAAATCAGGTTCATTTTTTAATTGCGTCTATATATTAAACTCTTCATGTGAAGCCTTGGGTGGAGGTTTCGTGAGTGACGATAACAGAAGTGCGTGTGTGGGAGAGATAAGCTACGCAGAGGAATTGCCCAGCACGTTTGTTGTGTTTATTTCAGCCAAAGATTAAATATTGCTCATATGTTCTTCCAAGGCCTATGACTATTCACTAACCCACTCTGATTTGTCTTTTCAGGACTGTCTATTAGACATTTGTAGGCCTACAACTTAAATGATTTTCATGGATCACCAATAAAAAATGACAACAATAATAGAAAAGAAAAAAAGCGAAACATTAAGCAATTTTCTCACTTAATATAAATGGCTATAATGTATAAATAATCTACTAAATGTAAAAAGCCCGTCATTGAATTGCCATTTACACGGATGCCAGCGATGAAACAGCTGTATAAATCATATAACAGAAGAAATTGCTTCCCCCATGGCTCAAGACTCCATTTAGACAAAGTATGGCCCATTTTTGCAAATATAAAGCAAAAGTGAAGAGTTCTCGTGTTGCTTTGAAGGTCTTCACGGATGTTTTTTTCCTTTTAATCTTTGCATTTAATCTATTTTCAATTAGAATTAGGAATTAGAATTAGAACACACTGCAGCCCACATGATAGTGCATTATACTGTTCAGGCTTTATTGAAGCGAGGCTACATTCAAAATAAATGCTTTGACAAATCAAACTTTGAAATTTACCTTATGCAGCAGGCCACACCACGAGACCATAGGGTGTAAAATGTGCTTAGTCACAAATTGTAAACCTAAAAAATATGATTACATCCAAACATCTGTGCCCCAAACATCCCCCCCCCCCCCCCCAAAAAAGGCGTGACCTCACGTTCGTCATTCACACCTAAGAGGAGAGCATCATCCAATAGATCGAACTTTTTGCCTTCAAGGAGGAGTCAGGTATTTGTATAAATAGGATAGCAAGAGTGTAACGGTATGATTCATAGTTTTTGAAAACCAGAATTCATCTGACGACAACATGGTTGAGTGGACAGCCGAAGAGCGCGTAGCTATCCAGGGCATTTTCGACTCACTTGATTACGAAGATGTTGGTCCCAAAGCCCTTCAGAGGTAAACAAAATAGATGTCAACTCTTCCAACATAATCAATCGTTTGACTTTCTCCTAAAAAGAGAGCCAGTGGAGCTGATGCATCATAGTGCAGGCTTCTTATACATTATTGTATTGAGCCTCGGTAATTAATTCTTGCTGAGTTATTTTTCATAGGAATTATTTATAATTACTTTTAAATAAAGAATGATCACCACATTTAACGCACCTTTCAACAAAGACTTTTTTCCCTATCATGTATATTCATCTTTACCTTATAGGTGCTTGATCGTTTACCCTTGGTGCCAGCGGTACTTTGGAGGGTTCGGGAACCTGTACAATGCAGAGGCCATTCTGTCTAACCCCATGATTGCAGCACACGGCATCGTTGTGCTCCACGGTCTCGACAGGGCCATGAAGAACATGGATGACATTAAGCAAACTTACTCTGAGCTGAGCGTGCTGCACTCCGAGAAACTGCATGTGGATCCCGACAACTTCAAAGTGAGTTCTGTCACCAAAACTAATATTAGTCATGTGTGAATAAGATATGTATAACCAACTTGAGAAATCTAATTGTTGTCCTTTTTTCCAGCTGCTTGCCGACTGTCTGTCGGTTGTAGTTGCTGGGAAGATGGGCACCAGCTTCACACCTGAGATCCAGGCTGCGTGGCAGAAATTCCTTTCCGTTGTGGTCTCCGCTTTGGGCCGACAGTACCACTAAATGTGTTTTCCCCAGCGTAACTAAATGCGCAGTCCTTACCATTGAAACCAATAAAGGTGGCATTAACCAAAATCTTCCTGTTCTACTGTGTATTGATTGCATTTACAAGACCAGAACAAAAATAGCCTGGTATTACACTCTGTAAACGTAGAATGGACATATGGGATTTTTTTTTTTTTTTTTTTGCTGACATATGGCCCGAGTTTAACTGATCATCTGCCATACCGTGCAATTTCCGAATCCTGCCAAATGTGCTGGTTTAAAAACATTCGAAAACAAACTTTAAACTGGTAAAAATAGCTGGTCAGCCATGTTAACATGGTAGCTGCTGATAAATCAGATGAAATCCAGCTTATGCTGGTAGCTGGTTTTAGCTGGCCGTACCTGCCCAGGCAAACCATCAAAAATCATGTGAAAACCTTCTGCTGGTTAAACCAGTGGGTCAGCCATATCGACGATCCTAAACAGGTCAAGCTGGGTTATTTTTCCAGAGAGGGAAGGCATAGTGTGTGTGCCATGCCACTTAAGGGCAACACAGACACTAGACTGTTTTAAGACTGGCCTAAAAACCTTTTATTCAGAAAGGCGTTTCCTAAAAAAACTCTATTTAAAAAGATTCTGTTTAAATGTGCACTACAAATTACATTTATTATTATTATGAATATGCCATGATGACAATGATGATTCATTATAATATTGTCGATGACAATAAAATAAGATATAACATATAACATAATTCACAATATCATAAACTGAGACCGTCATCTGCTGGTGGTCACTCAGTCAGTGTTAAATAGCGCATATAAAAGCTATTTGGGGGCCATGCAGAAAACTGCGTAGTCACCCATTGTGTTACTACCTTTTCTTAGGCATCTTTATTCTGCCATTGGAGTCTAATTGATCTAATTAGCCACACAGACTATTCACTATCTATTTTTTTTTTTTACAAACAGCTGACTTTTCACATATAGGCAATAGGCTAATGAATGCAGTCTTTAAATGCGCAAAATCAACCCTTCTATCGCTCAGATTCACGGCATCGCAATTTGCAAGTAGCCATAGACCTCACCTCATATTCTGAGTCCAGTTAAGAGGCATGGTGGTCAAACTAGAGCTGAATGAATGGGAAGGTAGATTGATCTGCCTAGTCAAGCCTTTAAATTATTAAGGAATAAAGTTGCAGTCTGCGAATCCAATCCAATAGGTTACATCTTTTGCCAGTTTCAGCTAATTGCTCCTCATGGTCCTCTATTAATTTACTTTGTGAAAAGCGTTCGCAACCCATCAGTCCTGATGCTGTAAATGTGAAACGAATCCCTTAAAAAGAGGGATATACAATTCCAGTCAATCATAACATTGCTCCAGCAGCAATTTAGGAAGAGGTGCAACTTGATTGTCTGTTAAGCTAAAAATATTTCTCCAAAACCGTGGATAATTCCTTTAAATTGCCTA
The DNA here is from genome assembly GCF_963457725.1 of Sprattus sprattus. Lineage (NCBI taxonomy): Eukaryota > Metazoa > Chordata > Actinopteri > Clupeiformes > Clupeidae > Sprattus > Sprattus sprattus. The sequence goes on along the minus strand of NC_137922.1, from coordinate 39,658,686 downwards.
TTGTGTTTTAGCAGGTCACTTAGGGCAGAGTAGTAAAATACTGAGGTTACCTCAGTTTTTCACAACAAACCTCTTACTGTACCTTTAATCATCTGTGGGGTGCATCCAGACATTTTCTTGAAAGAAGAAGCATAAACCCACTGTTGACTGGGGGCAAACACAGTAAGCTGATGTTGATTTCAAACAAATTTGATGGATATACTGGCCATTTTCTAGTTCTTAAGACCTTAAGGTGTTTTGTTTCTGCATCAACATTGAACCCATTGACTCCCTATTTATTGTGCGCTATTTATCTAACTTGATTTGTGAAGATTCCAGTGGCTAGTACATATTTTCTTTAACATGTAGTACTTTCCATAATTGGATTACCTTGGCGATATATTTGCAGTAGCACGTGACTGACACCAATTATACATAGGCAAATCCAACGATATCTACTTTTGTGCAACTGTTCGAAACAACACCAAAACTGCTGATTGTGCGTTTATAAGCTGAACTCGACTGACTTCAGTGAGTTATCTTTTTATCACCAGGGGCTGAACTATATTTAGCTAGGGTTCCGCCCTTTCACAGAAATCTCCTTTATTTACCCCTCTCCCCAAAGATGATTATCAAAATACGCCCAATTGAGGCGGAGAACAGAGGTGGAGCATCCTAACAATTTAGAAAACCCTGTCAATATATAGAACCCATAGACAGAGGTTCCAGCATGTTCCCCCAAGAGCTCGAACCGCATCCAGCATCCTCGCGAAGAAGTTGCAAGAATGAGTCTGTCAGATAAAGAGAAAAACACTGTGAAGGACTTCTTCGCGAAGGTAGTCTCTCGGTCCGACGAGATTGGAAGTGAGTCTCTCACGAGGTAATGATTTTGTCATACTATGTTGATGTTCGATAATGCTTTTACTTTGTAACACGATTAAAGATTGCTGGTGCACCATTCTAAAGTTATAATTATTCAACAGACTACTGGTGGTGTACCCTCAAACCAAGTCCTACTTCGCCCACTGGAAGGAGACAACCCCTTATTCCGCTCCGGTGAAGAAGCATGGCATCACCGTCATGGGAGGTGTCTATGAGGCCGTCAGTAAAATCGACGATCTCAAAGCTGGACTGCTGACCCTGAGTGAACTTCATGCCTTCATGCTCAGAGTGGATCCTGTCAACTTCAAGGTAAAGAGAAAAGATCCACCACGCCCACGTTACCGATTCATTTCCATTAGTCTACATCCGTCATATTTGATTTTCAGAAAAGGATGAGTGACTTGATTTCGTTCTTCCCCTGCAGCTTTTCAACAATTGTCTTCTGGTGGTGCTGAGCATGCTCTTTCCGGAGGACTTCACCCCCCAGGTCCATGTAGCCGTTGACAAGTTCATGGCTCTGCTGTCTTTGGCCTTGGCAGAGAAGTACCGTTGATCAGTATACTTGTGTACCTGATGAAATAAAGTTCAACGATGCAAAGTTATGTTTCTTGTGTTGACTGCTTTTTTCTTACACTTTGAGGCCAAATCAAGCACTGTTTTTTTTAGTGCAGTCCAAAACGGTATTTTTTTTTAGCCATAAACTAAACTAGAAATACTGCATAGGGGTGCATAATATGACCACATCAACAAGCAGCAAGAATTGAGTGAAACTAAGAAAAAAAACATAATTAAAAAAGATTGATTTATATAAATTCACCCTGTAAAGACGGACACATTCAATATTAGCCAGTGTTTATTGGACCCAAATATATAATGTTTTTGTTGTATCATAATTGATACAGCAGGCCTTAATGGCAATTTATTAATAACAAAAAATATATTTTAGAAACAAATATTGATCCTTCCATTTGGAATATTTTGGAATAGTATTTCAAATAGTAACATTTTTTGTTAACTTTTTAATTTCAGTCATATGGGCAAAAATAGTTGTTGCTTAATACAGTGCCCTCCCAGTGGTCAAATGATACAACACTTTTGCACCATCTCAGGAAGGGATCCTGAGTCCATATACCAAGGTTTGAGTCATCAAAGAGTTGCTGATGTTACCTTTCTGAATTGCAGATTTACAGATCTAATACCGTTCACTAGTTCGCCTGTGGGAATGCTTGATTTAGAGGGCTGGTAATAAGTCTGTTTGGCTTGGTAGCTGGCCATGGTCCTGAGATGCCTTTGGATAAGGGTGTGCCTAGAGCTAGTGAAAAGCTGGAGAATGGGGAAGATGTGGGATACTTTCCTATGCTGATGCGGGTGGTGGTGGACTGATAAGAAGGGTTTAAATCTCCAAGAAAGTGGAAGTGGAGTGAGTGCCGGCTGCCAATCATCCCTATGGGCTCCTCCCAAACTTTGCTTAGAAATATTAGCGGCATCATATTTGAAACATACATTTTCAACAAGATTTTATGATAAAATATGAAATATTAAGTAATTATAAGTAGTTTCAGTACAGTACATTTTTATATTGAAATATTAGTAAAAAATATTAATGTTATCCTTACAACTTTTTCAAAATATCCAAAGATTTCTCTGCCTAATACTTTTAAGACAGACAATTTAGATATATAACATTCAAAGGCCAACTACTGCCTACAGTGTATGAATAATCCACTAGAAGGCAGAAGTCGTGTCAGATTGCATACAACAGGTTTTTCAGGAAAGTGTTGATCATCATATGCAGATGTCTCAAAAACTCAACAGGTGTTACAGCCTAAAACAAAATGCCATAAGTTTGCAAACAGAAGAAAGTGCATTCATGCTAATATTATAACCAATATGAAGAGGCTGATACCAATATGGACTGTTAAGTGTCAAAAAAGTGATTAAAAAAAAGTATATACAACATACAGCCTCTAGTCCCAAGAATTGAAAAAATACTCCAACCATATCTTTCTTCATTCTGTAAAGACACAGTGAAGAATAGTTTGTGTTAAACGTAATGTGCAGATACTCACCTTGCTTACATTTTAGACTCCCATATCCCAGACCCTACCAATCTTTTGAATCAACAGACCAAAGTTATTTCATGATACAGCACAAAATAGGAAGGAAAATATATTTAAGATAAGAATATTCTAGAGTTATACTTTCTGAGTGTGTAGGCTGTACACTAAAAGTGGGTAAACGTGAGTAAAGGTGGCACTACTCCACAATGAGTCATAATGAGGTAGGGAGCAACTTGCCATGACAGTGTCGGTGCGACGGTTGTGGAGCTATTGCCCAAAAGTTGCTTTGAGCCTACCCCACATAAGGGGGCGATAGCACTAAGGGACACGCCCACCTAGGGACAGAAACCTTTTATTCAGTGTAAGCCATGTGGGGCTACAATCTTGCCAAGTTTCATGTGGATTGGTAAAGTTTATTTACATTTCATTGCCTCTATACTGTACTCTGTGCAATGACAATACATTGAATCCAATCCAATATCAACAACCAAAGGTCGTCGTAAAAAAAAAGCCAGAAAAAAAAACTTTGACAAACACCATATGACCCCCCTGGGGTTGAGATGGGCTCATAATGATATGCCTGAACTGTGATGAAACACATCAATGCTGGTATGATAAATAAGCAATTTATGGGTTGAAAATGGCTCAACATGCCATCTACTGTAAACCATTTGGTAGCTACATATCTACAAAGTGAAATAGGGGGTCCACCTTCCCCCTCCCCCGCCCAAAACATCAGTGCATATTGCCTCGATTTTCAAAAGATTACCTACACAAAATGAATTCCATGCAAATTTTTGTTTAGTGGTAGCAAAATCATCTAAGTGCAAAGGCTCCTGGGAGGTGAATTGAGGAAGTGCTAGAGATGGGGAATGTATTACTAGCCAATGAAGGTAGAACAAATTTAAATGTCAGCTCACCCCCTGCTCTGAGCCAAACTCCACCCACTGCATAATTAAAAACAAATGCTAAAAGGTGGGAAAAGTAAGACTATGTAGGTACTAATTAGTGTAACTTATTTGCATGGAGGCAATAAAGAAAAATGTATGTTTTCCCCAAAAGAAGCAACGACAGAAAAACAATAAGGTCCCAGATTTGATGCGGACTATTGGAAGGTGACACAGAACCTTTCAGCACTCCGGACAGCGACGGTCAAAGATCAGTCAATTCAGCACCTGCACAAGACAGCGACTGTCGTATGTCTCGCATACCTGGCATCCAAGCAGGCTCATGGCTTTCCATGGTTTTATGTTATATTCTTTTTTTATGCCCTGAAAAAAATATTAAATATATAAACCTGCATCTGCTATAATGTCGTTACAGTCATTTTAAAGGTATGTCCATGTCCTTGAAAAACAACAAAGTGAATGTTAAGATTAGATCAAAAATAACTGGTCATAAAATAGTGGCCCCCAACGTCTGTCTCTTAACGTATTCTGTATTTTTAACCTTTCCAGTGACTTCTTAGAACATTTATTCATTCAGTATTTAACGTGCCTGCAGAGGGCGCCATCAGTACACAGGAAGTTCACGTGATTTATTTATTTATTTATTTATTTAGGCCTCGGAAGACACATTGAGGATTAAGATCCTCATTTTCCATGGTGCCGATGGTACAATAGCAGTTAATACATTGGGGGGAAAATAAATAAATACAAAATAAAATAAATATGCATATAAAATAAATACAGTAAAATACTATGGTTGGGTCAACATTTACAATCATTGCAGGAGAAGGCAGGTGGACATATGAATATGATATGACTTGTGAATTCCATTAGTGAAATAAATGAGCACAACCTTAATGATTTTTGGACCTCATTCCAAATGAAGGGTGCCTTAAAACAGAAAGCTGTCTTCCCCAGTTCTGTGTTGGCATGTGGCAGATGTAATGTAAGCAAGCTTTGGGAGCGTGATGGTGTAACGGTTCCAGCTTAAGAGAGAGCAGAGATATGGTGGCATTAGCCCAATGATTGTTTTATAAATTAAAATCTTCCAGTGAACCTCCCTTCTTTCAGACAAGACTGGCCAGCCAACCTTGTTATACAAAGTGCAGTGGTGTGCGCCATAGCGGTCTCCAGTTATAAAACGTATAGGGCAGAATGGTACACAGCATCCAGGGTTTTTAGGGTGCTGTGGGATACATTCCCATAGATTCCATTGCCATAATCTAAAACTGATATAAAAACAGATTCAATAATACGTTTTCTGGCTGGAAAAGTAAAACAGCATCTATTTCTGTATAAAAAGCCCAATTTGATTCTTAACTTTTTAGTGAGTTGTTTCACATGTGGTTTAAAATCAAGCTTATCATCTACTACCCAAATGCGTAGCTGGTGACCCTTTCTAAAGCGGAACCATTTGTAGAGCAGAGTTTTAAGCTGTTAAAATCAGTGCTTCTAGCTTTAGTAAAAAAATATCCATGAGCATTCATCCAACAGTTAACAAAGTGAAATATCTGCAGCATTTCCATATGCAGGTAAAACATTTAAAGCGCTTAAAAGAAATAAGCACAGAACACCAAGGTCTTCGAAACGTTTTATTTCAAAAAAATGGCAGCACATCTCTGTCTTGTAATAAAGAGCAGTAAACCCATGTATATCTGCAGTCCCTTGCGAAATCCTCATCTGTACTTCTCCGCCAGCACAGCGGCAAATGCCGAAAGATACTTGTCCATGGCAGCGTGTGCAACTGGGTCGAACTCATCCTTCATGTGACATGCCAGCGTTACCAGGATACAGTGGGAAAGAAGCTGAAAACAAAAGGTCACTCAAAATCAACAAGGCACAGGTAGGAAACAGGACAATATTTCATACACTTAGTTCGAGTCTCAAGTCTACTTGAATCTAGTTAATTAGACAAGAGAGACCAAAGAGGTATTCTTATGTATTGTATTATGTCTACCTGGGGGAATTATTGTGACATTGTGGCAAGAAATTAGGCCTGGTCACAAATATTTATAGGTGAATTGGCACGTAAGAACGCATCATGACAACACTGTAAAGTGTGTGAACCTTGAAATTAGTGGGATCTATTCTCAGCTGGTAGGCATGGAACCTGCTCAGCGGGGCCAGCGTTGAAGTCAGCGTGCCGATGTTTTGCGCTCCCTCATGTAACGCATACACAATCTTCTTCCCGTGAGAAAGCATCTGTTTCGATCTGGGTTTGATGTCCAGGTGAGCAAAATATGTCTTGGTCTTCGGAAATGTTGTAAACATTCTGTTGACCAATAACATGTGAAAAAACATAAACGTACGGTTGTTTGCCAAGTAGGCTACCTCCTTTCTCTGCACTCATTTGTCACCGATTGCGTCATTTATACATGACGATCGCTTTATTTCGTGCTATTAAATTCAGCCTAAATGGGCTTTAAACACGAATGCACCATGCAACAACTCTCATTGCAATAGTGACAATGTTATACAAATATAGATAGCCTACAGTGAGACCAAATAGGCCTATGCTCAAGGGACAACCTTTTTAAGATTTCTACTCGATAAATAATTTACTAAATTAAATGATTAGGAAGGAAGGTGTTATTCTCAATAGAATGGCCTTACCTTAAGAGAGATTCAGAACCAATATCCTCTGCTATTGGCATCATTTTCTCCCATATTATAACAAGTAGTTCTTTCTCGTACTTTGAAAGCATCGCACTATTCTGTGGGTATGCTTTACGACGTTTATGTCCAAATAATTACGGATCGTTTCTGAAGTTACAAGTGCTTGACCTCAAAGTTATTCGACCATAGTGCAACATCCAGCATCTAGCACCTCTAAGATTACGACTGAAGTACTATGGCAAATACATAATGATCCTTTTTTTCAATAGGACTAGTATATGCTAAAACTATTTCCCTGTATTGGAAGAAATACGAACAAATGCTCCTTCGCAACGTGGTCTCTCCGAGTGTTTTCGATCCGTGGGTTGAAAGTAGATGAGTCACGTGGGGTCACCGCTAACATACGCACGTTGAAATGAATGTACGGACTTTACGTCATTTCTGTGGTGCCCCTACCACGAAGTATAAAACATCGTAAAACTTATTTATACTCATTTGACATAATACGTAGGAGAACGCCCTGCATTTTCAATTATGCGCTTTTGTTTCATATTTTAACATGGACAGATTTATTATGCTCTGAATGCGCATTGTGTCCTTAGTTGGCCTATGACCTATATTTCTGTTAACCTTGTTTGCCCTTTGGTCGCCTATATCTTTCTCTTGCACTTGTTTTAGGACTACATTTTGAACTGATTCATTTCTTCAAGCTTCCATTAAATAATTTGAAGGATAAAAATGCACTCCTCATGCAAAACTAATTTAACATAACTAGTTTCCACTGTTTATGTGAAAGAGGAAAGGTTTGAGTCAGATGGTCAGTCCATATGGACCAACCTCACTGATTGTTAATCTAATTGATTCTTGGTATGAATGAGATCTCCCAGGTTCCTTTAATTCACACACAAAGGAAAATAAACATAATAATTAAGGTTGTTATGATTTATTACATTTTCATCAAACATTTACATTTACTGATAGTGTTTGAAGTACTGGAACAGTAATGCATTTTAGCAGTATTTTGTCATTGTAGAGAAGAGATTGTAGCCCTCAGGCAAGCAATGGTCTACCTTTCTCTGTGTGTGTGTGTGTGTACGTGTGTGAGTTGGTAGATTCCCCCTGGGCTCCCCTATCAGTGGTTCAAGATGGAGGCTGTAGCAGGGTGGAGGTCGGTTGCTGCAGTAATCATCCCCCCTCAGAGCAACCCTGCCCTGACTTCAGTCACAACAGGCCAGTGTCCGCATGTCAGCTCCACAACATGACTCAGCAAAGCTTAACACAAATATTGACTCCACTGGTAAAAATATATTCGTATACAGAGTTAAAAAAAAGCATTTAAAAAAAAAGATCAATAAAGAGGTATGTCAGTCAACATGACTGTAAAACCTGAATTTCAATATGATGCAATACACAAGCAAGACAGTGTTCCCCTACATATTTGGTTATATCACTGAGGGAAACGGTTTGACAACTTGTTTAAGTTCCATATCATAAATAAAAGTCTTGATTTCAAACAGAGGATTTTAATGTAAAGTACACTTATATCAAATCTCAACCCATAAATACTAAAACTTTCTAAAATGAATACAGGGATGACAAATTAAAGATAAAGTAGGAACATTAACGATGATATAAATCTTTCACAACCTCACAAAGCAAAATTAACACAAAAACGTAATAATCATATTGCTAACAATGGAGCATGGGCTCGTACAGCGAGCCTGGTGAAACATAGAAGTCTAACAGAGGTGGTTCCCTTTCAATCCCACATGGCATAGTTTAACTCTGCTGAAGGTCATATTCTTGAACCTGCAAAAAGGATATGAACTAACTAAAAAAGCTCTTTTCTTTCTCATTGTATTCTGTACATTGTAGTTTTTTTAATAATACTTTAATAACCTTGGATATGCTTATTGTCTTAGCCACTGAGTGTATCCTATTAATAACCTGTAATTGTATATGTTAACAACTTTTACACAACCATCACACAGCATCTAAAAATATGAACACATTCATGAAGTTGTTGGAGGACAAAGAGTCCAAGCAGCACACTCACATGTCTTCCTGCCCCTCGCCATCTCCTAAGCCTCTCTGTCTCTCTCGGCATGATGCCATCTGCTGTGACTGGCAACATGTAGTGATGCCCACGTGACATTCCCTCCTACCCTCAGGATAAGGGGTTGGCCATGGCCCACCCTTCAAGTGCAGCTCTACCATTAAGAAGTCCTTCACACACACAAACAGACTGGCATCAGGCTGCAGATGTGTGGTGTTGTGGTGCACAGCCACATAGGACTGGAGTGGAGGTATTCCAAAGGTGCTAAACTTAATGATCGTGTAATGGTTTACTGTAATGTGTAATTGTTTGGACTCTGTTATTGTTTGCTAATTTTATTGGACTTGGGCCATTTGAAAAAAAATAACTCACTCTTTAACTGATCGGAATCGTGTTTCTTCCAAATAAAGTTATATTTTAATTTGCTTAGCCTGTGAGATGTCCCCACAGTTGGTTCACATTTGTGGCTCACAAGGCCATCTAGTGGACATTTCAATAACACATAGTGAATCTTCCTATAGCAAATTGAAAACATTGTGGTGTTGCTTGTAAATGTATGTTGTGAGATGTGTTGAGAGAAGAGTTGACTTCTGGTAAAAAAAATGTCTCTGTATTTCATTTTGTGTCAAAAAATGCAGCGTTCCGTTCAGATGAAGTATTATTTCCATATGTAGAGCAGATGCAAAACAGCTTTGATGTCTGATACAGCGATTGGGCCGAGGACAACCGCAAACACAGGTGAGGGATGATGCAAAAGACAGATAAATAATTAAATAAGTCAAATACATTCACAGATTTTACAGCTGCACTGACTCTGTTTCCCAGGATGAAGCCTATCTTTGGAAAGAACACAAAAGAGCAAATGTTCTGTAAACTAAGAAAAGCAGAAGTCAGACTGTGTGTGTTTGTGCAGCAGGTTTTGCAGGAATTAGGCTGCCTTTAGATTAACAAATATGAAACGTTGAACATCTGTGTATATTTAAACTTTATTCTTAAAGTGATCAATATTGAGTTTTTTTATGTGAGGTAGTTTACAATGCCTCTTACACAATACACACACGGGTAAATTACACTAAATGTCCAGCAGGTGGCACTGTTCAAACGGGTTCTATCAGCCAGTTGAGCGTTGTTGTTGTATCGTACTGCTCAGGATCTATGGATGTCCAGTTGTTATATTGGTTAGGTTAGTCCACAACCAATAGCATAAGAAATGTAACGTCTTCTACTTTGAACACCAGCAAAAAACTACTGTATTGCATCCTTGCTGTCCTGTCTGTGTACAACATCTGACTGTCTCAAAGTAAAGTTGCTTAGGGTGTATTGCAACATCTGTAGCTCAAAGTAATGTGTACAATTCAACACCATCCAATAAGTAGCATGGAAACATGGGGTATTGGTTTCCAAAACATTTTTGGATGTCTGGTAATAACCTTGAGTTGCAATCAACATGATGGCTTTTCTCTCGGCTGATGACAGACACAGGGAATATCTAAAAAACACACACTGTCATTTCCCCAGCAGGAGCCTTGCTACTCAGCACAGCCAGATAACCGTGCTGGGAGTGCATACATGCAAAATGCATTAACGGTACTGACCTCCAGCAAGAACAACACTGGCAAAGACCTTTAATGATACCTTTACGCCACGCATCCTGTAGGTCTCAATATCACATGGAGCTGTTACGAGGCTGTTTTGCATGCAGATATGGGTGTTCTTATGGATCACAATGGCCCTTCCACAGTGCCCCCTCCACATTCAAATGTTTGGCAGCCTAGTTATTTTTGTGTTGTTGTTTTCTAGGGCAGTGTTGTCATAGAGTAAAAAACACAAACCAAAATGAAATGTCACGGCTGGTCTGGTCTCTCAGGGAAACGTATTGATGATTCATGGCCGACTGAGCTTGATGCTCGGTAACTATCTTGTATCCCATGTATTCCTAAATTGAAAATCAGAATCCCTGTCGGGCCTGAGCTGATTGTATTACAGGCCATATCTCAAAAGAGGAAAGATGCTGGTTATGAAACTGAACAGGATACATGATTCAATTTCTGTCCGGTGTAATCAGATTTAGCCACCTCTGGCCTCTCCAAGTCAGATGACACATACTCTCAGCAGCTCGGTCCAATCAAGTCTGAGGCAGGCCGTATTTGCGCTGTCAGAACCATCAGGGAGGTAGATGCATGAATGAAACAATGGAGGCTTTCTACTGGATAAATGTGCAAGTTTTGCTCATAGGCTGGGTATGTGGGTGTCATGTCTTCCACAAAGGTCACGCACAAGCTGGCATAAAACTGGCACACATGAGTAGCTACATGAGAAAATGCATGGGTGTTGTCAGATCGGTTAAAAATAAAAATAATAAAAAGGCTGTAATAAACACTTTTTCTTCTTTTGTATGTATTTTTAAATAAATCCGTGCCGATACACCACTTTCCTTTAACTTGATTAAAAATTCAAACCCATTTCAAAACGCAGGTTATAGTAAACTATAGTCATTACAACAAATTCACAGTTGGTTTATTCCCTGTGTTTGTCTTCTAAGGAGGTTCAGTGTTGGTCTTTCAAAATAATGAATTGCCATTACTGTGCATCTTTTTTTAATTATGATCAAGTTCTTTCAGACCTTTGCGGAGGAAGCCACTGTGCTAGACAGGAAGGATGTTGGGTCATGCTGCGCGCATTCTCCTGCAGCCGACCCTCAACCCAACGCCTTGACCTCTCACGACTCACGATCCGTAAAACAATCAGCCATCCACGAAAAGGCGCTCAATGGGTCCTTCACTTCCTGTAAGCCATCAGTGGAAACCCCTGAACGATGGATGAGTAACGCTAACAGATTTGCAGTCAGAGCAGCCCTGCTCATTGAGTTCTGTTCCCGTCCCAAGGAGGACATACAACTCTAGCACAAGTTTTTGGTTTAAGAGGGCGGTGATAATGGCTGAATGGTCCTTTTCACGTAGTTTAAATAGCTTAGCTCTGTGGTCAGAGGTGCCAAATACGTTCATTTTCCATTACTCCACTACTGCAGTGTCACAGTTTTGGGCAAGTTTTAGGAATAGCTCATCCAGTTCACTCTAGAGAGAATAGTAAGTTTGAGAGTTTAAGGAAATGACCTAGAGGATTATCGTCAACAGCCACATATGGACAATCAGAGGCATGGGGCTCTCGTGTTGCCGGAAAACATTCCACTTGGAGAGATACATTTACCATTTGACGATGACCTGCCAAGGTGAAGAGGAGTGTAAGAGGTTGTGCGTTGTCCCCCAGTCGTAATGGGCTACCTTATCGTGTCTATAAAGGAGCGTCTGATGTTTTGAAACATCTCTGAAGCTCTTGGTGATTGTATGGAAAAAAGAAACAATTCCAAGGATGTGGTGTCGGGCAGGTGGTATTTTCATTCCATAGGAGAAGAACAGTGTGACCACAGGCCAATTCTGACCTATCAATCTTCCTGATGTGGAAAGAAAGATCTTCTTAAGTGTGGTAGCATAAAGGTCGGTCTCCTGTCTAAAGGCAAATATTTGATAGATATTTCTGTGAAGAAAGCAATTTTTCTGGATGTTTGGAGCATAGCATGAATTGGAGATAACTTTGTCACGAGCTAAGGATCCAGTAGTCAAGAACACTGCTCCAACAGTACACATTTGGAGGAGGTGGAATCCACAAGAAGTGGTTCAACGTGCACACGACGCAATACAGGGATCATTGGGCAGGTACAAAGAAGTAGAGCAGGGTTTGGGCTAGGTGACAGTTGGAAAGCATGTGGTAAGGCTACATTGCTGGAGAGCAGACAGATGGTTACAAGCTTTGTTCGCGAGCAAGAAGAGGAAACTAGATGAGCAGCAGTGGCTTCCCAAGCAATGCAAGGTCAATGGATGAAATAGCATGGCCTTGAGAAGCTATGGACGCTAACTGCATTAAATTCATTGCTGGAGCCACTTATGATATCCTCATAACCCCGCATATGTGTTGGCTCATTAAAACATAGATTTGTCTGCATGGAAAACTAGCTTGATCCAAGGTTGCTACGCTACACGTGGAGACATGATCAGGTTTTTGGATATTTTGTGTGTTTGTTTGAGAATAAACGAGTTGATGGTAACTTTTTTGTCAGCTAATGACAGGGACAGTAGAATTTTTTTTTATGCGAGAGGGGCAGAAAAGGCACATACAAACAGTGCTGGCAAACATTATTGAGTATAAAATTCCCTTTGAAGATGCGATTGAGGAAGCATTTGAAAGGAGGTAGCAAGGCAGTCATGTTGTCGTGTTTACATATTTATAACATGCAGCGTGTGTTGCGGCTAGCTCCTGTTGTTGTATCCGGCTCTGCAGGATCAATGGTTGGGCAGTTGTTATATTTGATAGATTATGTTGCTGGATATGAGTACCTGCATGTGATAGTGAGAGGATTGGCCAACCAATAGCTCAAGAACATCTTTTCCTGTGTATAAAAAAAATGTATGAGCGATAACGTGTGTGTGTGTGTGTGTGTGTGTGTCTGTGTGTCTGTCTGTGTGTGTCTGTGTCTGTCTGTCTGTCTGTCTGTCTGTCTGATCGCTTGTGTGGGTTTGGGTGTGTATGACAGGGAAAGAGAGAGGTGTTCCAGATTGTATCTTTACTACCCAGAGACAATGCATGCTGCTCCCACCCATCACTTATCTAATGCCCAGGGCTGTGACGGAGTTGTGAAACTGCAATCCTGTATAATTTGAAGTGCATGTGCTCGCATGGGTAACACCATTTACACACACACACACACACACAAGAGAGACACACACAGGCTCGCATCTTCACATATATTGTGTTGCAATGGAATATCACCTTCGGGTGACTCCTTAAACCCGGTGCTACATTTTGATCTGCCTCGTTTTTCCTTTTGATTCTTCTAGATCCCCCTGAGTGACTGTGGCTTTGCTGAGGCAGGGTAATATTAATGTGGGACTTAAGATCTCTGCCATAGCGTAAGGGTGCAGTCTCGTCTTCTGTCCGCACTTAGTGTGGCTGATGGAGGGAACAACTCCAGCTGCTTATTGCATATCTACTCAATGAGCACTTAGGGTCTGTATTACTACATTGGGCCACACCCGTATTATAACCAGATACTATCCATTTAGTGAAGCACTTCTATTCTGTGGGGGGTTTTGTTTTGAAGTTTAGTCTGGCGCAGTACCTTTAGTCTGGAGCAGCTTCAATGTATTGGAAAATGTGAACCATCCCAACCCCCCCCCCCCCCCCCATCCTCACCCATTCTGAAACGTACTCCAGCATCCATTCAACAGCAAGCTGCAAGCACAATGCTTCCAGTACTGTATGCTTGCCTTTGCTTTCTTGGAGAACTGCACTGGCTTGAGTGCCCTGCATGTCACTCTGACAGATGAATACACGCGCTGTGGGAACGAAAGCCCCTCCGACTCAGCAGGTGGCGTCTGGAGATGCAGAAACTTTCTATGTGATTGTTGAATTTTCAATTGAACTTTAGAACGCCTGCATGCCATAGTGTGTGTGTGAGAGTGTGTGTGTGTTTGTGTGTGTTTGTGTGTGTTGGTGGACTGTGATGGCACTCTCTTTTGTCATTGCGTGAGGGTGGTGTTGCTTTGCTCTGGGGCATTTCCTCCTCTGTCTTCCCGACTCTCTTTTCCTCTTCTCTGATTGCAATAAAAGCCCATTTGTGTTTGGCCATGCATTGTAATCAGGACACTCAAAGAGGAAGGGCTCTTTGAATTTCCTGCACGTAGCACAGAGCCCACATGGCCAGTGAAACACCGGAGAGCCACAGAGAAAGAGAGGAACAGACAGGACCAGTGGTTCAGTACTGAGGAGGAAGCCTGCCTTGGAAAGAGCTTGGTGTGTGTGCGTGTGTGTGTGTGTGTGTGTGTGTGTGTGTGTGTGTGTCTGTGTGTTGGGGGTAGGGGTGTATGTGTGTGCTGTGTGTGTGTGCGTGTCTCCATAAACTTTTCACTTGACTGTGTGTTTGTTGTAGGTTTTAGATAACAGAAAGAGCAACATGAACATTATCTGTAGATAGCTGTTCAACGTCTTCAAACTTCTGGGGGAATCCAACCTCCCAGCCCTGACTCTTGATAGCGAAATGTTACATCTCTGTAAGAAAATCACAATTAACTGTGCTTCACATTAAACCTCCTCTGAAGGTTCAGGTGGTACAGTCATTGCATGTATGCAAGTGTTTCTATTATGCCTTGTGCGTGTGTATGTGTGTGTGTGTGTGTGTGTCTACAAGAACATTCTGTCCGGGAGGTCATTCACCGGCATGCAAATGAAATGTAAGAGGTTTTAGTTCATGCGAAGCACATTACTGTGGAGGCGAGACAGTGATTTTTTATATAAAAAATATTCCATATTACTAATTTGTATGCTGTATGCTCCGTCACATCACATTAGTGCAATAATCACTCACTGCAAATGTATGCAGGCAAAATGTATGCAGAAGGTGTTCATCATCTAGACCAGCTCATTAGAATAAGCTAAAGTCTGCCGTAATTAGACAAGTGTGATAAATCTTTCAAATCCATCCTGCACTCATTACATCAGTTACACACACAGCCATAGAAACAGATAAGTGCATGAGTGCAGGAGTTTGCTTGTGTAGAGTATGGTTATATAAAAAGCTTAAAACACATTTATAATTAAACTCTTGGATGATTACCAAATCCCAAATTACCAAAACGAGTCATTGTGCTTTTGAATGAAGCCATAAAACTGAAATTCTCCACAGTAAAACATTACACCGTGGTGCATCCCCTTCAATAAACTGAAAGCTGTCCGTTAGAAATGTTGCATACATTTTGTTTGGATGCTCGCTTTGGGTTAGTGTATGTTCTTCACACAATACATCTATAAATCTGTCCATCATCTGGTATATATTATTTCAACCACAGCATTCAGGGGGAGATATGCACGATTGGCACCTGCCTTTCCCCAACCCAGGCAGCTCAGATAAGCATGCAGGTTTGCTGAACAGTAAATACTCCATCATGCCTGCAGGGTCTCTGGCCTGCCTGTGTGTTGTGTGACAGTGGCGGAAAGGCAACAGATATACTGTCTGCTCTGCGATTTAGATAGTAATATTGGCGGCGCTCCTCATCTCTTCCCCTGCAGGCCCCCGGGGGGACAGAGGCCGCTCTTGTTTCTGATGGTTTATTGCTCTCCGGTGGTCGGGCCTGGCTGTGCTTTACCGTCCTGCCTGAACTTTCTCATGCTGTCGGGCTAGAGGGGTTTAGGGGTTTGTGTATGTGTTTCTCTGTTTCTCTCTCCCTCTCTCTCTCTCTCTCTCTCTCTCTCTCTCTCTCTATCTCTCTCTCTATCTGTGTGTCTGTGGGGGGGGGGGGGGGGGTGGGCATGAAGGGAAAGAATAAATGTGTGAAAGGGTAAACAGGAGCGATTATGTTTTTGATTGACTGTCAATCATTTTTTTCTCTTCCTCTTTTTCCCAGCCATGTGTTTCTTTGGAGGCCTGATGCAGACCGAGTCACTGGGCCATGGCCTGCCGGTGGTGTCTGCAGTATGGTCTTGTCATCAGGGCCAGGGGGACGCGTGCTCCTGTACCTCTTCGTGCCCCTCCACTCTCGGCCCCAGGGCCTCGTCACAGCACTGGGGCTGGTGGGGGAGAGAGCTGTCGTGGAGCCCCACGTGTACCCCCCCAGCACATCCCACAGCTTGCCTGGTCGACCCGGCTCCTCTGAAGCTCTGCCAAAACTGCTTCCTACACTGAGGTCTGCGGGGAGAAACCAGTGAGCCTTTGAAGTGGTTGCGGTGAGTAAGAGTGAGAGAGAGAGGGAGAGAGAGAGAGAGAGTGGGAGAGAGAGAGAGAGAGAGAGAGAGAGAGAGAGCTGCCAGATGAGTTTGAGGAGAGGGAAGGAGAAAGGGAGGTCTAAGGGAGTGAAGGAGAAAGGGTTGTAGAGAGAGAGGAGAGAGGGAGAAGCAGCTACAGAGTGAATAAGAAAGAGAGATGATGTGTAGAAGAGAGAGAGAGAGAGCTAGAGAGGGAGGGTGTGTGGATGAGAGGGAGAGAATAATAGGGAGGGATGGGAAAAAACGAGTGCATGTTTAAATCATTGGCCAGCTAGCAAAGTGCCCTGCACACACCAGGGAGGGGAGCAAGAGCTGAACATGTTGATGTGCTAAGGGCAGATTTATCCGTCTGGCTTTCTTTCATTTCTAATGTAACTTCTTCATCTGGGATTGACCCCTAACCCTAGCCTGGCCCAGCCTTGGCACAGCCTTCTCTCTGTAACATGTGTTGGTCAGGGGATTTCAAAACATCCCGCTGACATATTAATGTTGTTTTGAAAATGGACTGTGAGAAAAAAAAAACCATTTTAAACAGTTGATGCCTCTCCCTTCCTAGTTTGTTTTGGTGGGATTTTGGCTTTTCTCTAGTGGGGGAAATAAGTAAGACTGACATCGGTGACCGGTGGTCATCTCAACTATTGGGGGGATCTGGTTCTGAAGATAAAACACACAGATACAAGGCATTCTCTGTCTTGCAACTACAATGTTTAGCAGATCTAGGGTAATTTTCATATGGTAAATGAACCTGTGTTTGTGTAAAGCTTCCAGTAGACCACAATGCATATCCTAGGTAGATAGTTCTATATGATTGTGGTGTAGAGACTGAGGATTTATAACACTAATAATAATTAGTTACAGAGCTAAATTAAACACACCCTACTCTTATTCAGGAGCATTCTATTTGAAAGCATTTCACTAGAGTTTTATTTAGTACGACATCATGCAACGGCTTGTTTTAAAGTTGGACTGGATGAGCCCTCAACAGCCTGGCCAGTTCCAAAAACTGCTAACTTGCATAACAGTCTGGACAGTAAGCGATTATCCGGTCAGATGCCCATTCTCTGCGTGGTATCCATGGGCATCTAGCTACTGGCACAGAACCTGCTGTACCCTGCCAGCCCACACATGGTGCCCACTCTGACTTGGCTGCCCACCACGGAGGGACGGAGAGAGGAGGACAAGGCATGCGGTGAGTACAAGGTGAGAAGCAGACACTGATCCTACAGGGCGTCAGAGGCATTATGACTGTATACTCTGGGGTTACATATAGCAGCAATATGTCAATAAAATGACGTGTTCAGTCACATGTAATGATTTGGTGTTTGTGCCAACCTAATACTTTGGCAAAATGTTGGATAGGTTAAGATATGATATAATAAGATATGTCCTCTCCCCTCTGAATTCACAATGTTTTTCACAACATGTCCCTGCTGGATATGTCCTTGGGTGTTATGATAGTGAAAGCAAACATAAGACTGGAAGGCCAAAATGAAAAAAGAAAAAAGAAAAGAGTCGTATTGGTTCTCTATAACATTTAAACTAAAAATGTGAAAAGGTTGTATCACCATGTATGAATTGAGCTAAAGAAACATTTGGATCAATTTTGATCCACTTCCTATCCATCATCCATTATGTTGTCACATGTCCCTACATTACCAAATACATTGACAAACAGCAGATCTCTCTCCGACCTTCTGGAATGCTCTCAGGTTCTGTAGGTCATTTGTGTACCTGGACTTATTAGTACATGCCACCTCGCTATGGCCCCCTTTGAAGAGCAACTTTGACCACTGACTGGCTTGGCCCCTTCAAAGTTTGAAATTACACCTATGGAAAATGGAATAGAAGGGAATGTGGTCACGGGCCCATCTTAGCGTGGCCGGGCCGAGATGAAAGTGGTTTTCGGAGGAGGAGGAGGAGGAGGAGGGGGGGGGGGGGGGGGGAGGAGGAGGAGGAGGAGGGAGACAAATCCATTACAACTGGCGGACAGGCTGCAAGAGTGTATCCAGCGTGCAGGTGCAAGAACACGCGATGACAGACGGGTCACATCTTTGGTCATACTCACTTATATAGACTATCCCACTCTCCCGCACAAGCCCAGAGTCCAGAAGCTAATTATACTGCAGTGCCAGTAGGAGACCTTCACCACGCTCACACAGGGACCATAATGTTTTAATATCTTGGATAATATTATTCTACCGCTGTGCTCCATGAGTATATCCTGTTAATATAATTTAAGGTCTTGATGGAATTATTATCGTGTACAAAACATCAGATTTTATTTAGCTCCCTTTGGTGTAACTGATGTTTGGATCTGAATTTGTGCATGCTTTAAAAAGATAAGTGGTTTTTTTTTTTGTCTCTGGTGGGAATTACTGTGGGCAAAAGAATAAATGAATCTTCAAATGCATATTCAAATAGAACTAGCACCAACACACCCACTTTGCTTGATGTACAACACTTCAAGAAACATGAAAAGTTTAAATAATCACATTGAAATGTTTTAGTTGTATAATGCATGTAGAGGCTTTTCAAAGATACACATACAACTGAAATATCTTAGATTAAGAAAATTAAACGTGCAAAGAATTTTCAAATATACACCTTCTATGGCTCCTCCGGGGACAGCCTGGGCAGATTTAGCGGGGATAAAATTGTCAGGATCTTTGGGTTAAGCACCGAGGCAGACGGACACAGATGAACCTCCTTGGGGAACTGGCGCTTAGCTTGTCCACCCCTCTTCCCTCGGGCCTCTCCTCGGTTCACGTATGTATGTCTGTCCACCCCTCTTCCCTCGGGCCTCTCCTCGGTTCACGTATGTATGTCAGTCCACCGCCCATAACTCAAAGCATGTCGGACTATCTCAGCCTGTTCCATATTTCATCTCCATGGATTGGGTTTTCCTAAATCCTGAGAACTTGTTTTGTCACTGTTTGGAAAGATGTGCGCGGCCCTCTCCAACTCTTGATCCCTCTGCATTTACCTCCCACTCTTCTCTTCTTCTGCCCACCAACAGAATGGCTTGTGTTTTGGAATGCTGTGAATGTTGTTTTGTGGTTTGGTCTGAAACGGTATCATATCATGCTTTCCCTAACATTACAGAGATGCATTTTGGGGCTGGAAGCATGAAACTTAATAAGCCAGTGATTATGATCAGGGCCAACACTGAAGAGCTTCGTGTTTTACGGTTCTGCATAAATTGTGGCGGTCATGTGTTTTAGATTTCATTTTGTATCATAACTCCCGAGATTCTTACTGTATTATATTGCAGGGCAAACCCAGCTTGTTCCAGTTCAGGAGTTGACAGCCTAAACACTAAAATTCCTGCAATTCTTTTTTTGTTTTGTTTAGCCTGACAGGTCTCTTGTCTTTGATGTAGCATGTTGTGTCGGATTCAATATAAGAATGTAGAGGCGATATACAACCCTCTGATGGGACTATCCATTTGTCTGTCAGCTTGTAATGCCTCTACCTGAGCTAAGAGAATAGACCTTGCTCTCAGATCGTGCTTCGCTGGCATTCTCAATAGGACATGACCTCACGAAAGCAATACTCCCATCACTCATCCTTTCAAGAGAGCAGCAAGGGTCAAATGGCTCCAGTCTATGAGGTCAAAGGTCAATGAAGATCTATTCTGCATGTATTGGTTCTTGAAATAGCCCTGCTGACGAACAATGTAATTGTTGAACTGAGAGCGTATCCTGCATGCAATGCACGTTGTAAGCGAACGTGCTTTCTCCTTTGAGACTTTAGACACAATTAAATCTCTCCAGTTATTTGGCTATTGTGTGTGCCAGGGCAGGTCCAAGGGAGCACAGTGTAAGCGCCTTTGATGTTAAAAAACAGAACTTCCTCTGATCTCATGCTTGTGTGAGAGGGAGATATAAACAGCGAACTCTCTGGAGTCAGCTCCATACAGTTCTTTTGGGATTTATTGCCATTCACACTGATGTTTTTCTCAGCCTCCTCCCTGGTTGCAGGAACAAATAAAGACAGAAAGAGAGTAGGAGAAAAGGAACGAGAGAGACAGGGAGAGAGAGGGATTAATTAATATCAGCCAATTTGGCTCAGCTTTTCTCAGCCTTCTCCCTTTAGGAAGAGTAGAAAGAGAAAGAGAGAGAGAGAGAGGGAGTGATAGAGAGAGAGTGAGAGGGAGAGAGAGCCATCAGCAGTAGCTTCTGAGAAGCCCCTCGGTTTGACCCTAGGTGCCCCAGGGGTTTATGGTCCTGTGGTGCGCGCTGATAACACTTCCTGTCCTGATTTCACACCTGTAGCCTCTTCTTTCCCCACAGGTCTCTGGAGGCTCATGGGAACTCAACAAACTGCTGGTGTGCCCTTTAAAATGATCTCGTTTCTGGCCCTTCAGGCAGTTTCTTTTTGGTTGTGTGACCAACAATAGAGTAGGACTAAAGCAGAACTAAAAGGCTATAAATGGCTGCTAGGTAAGAGGTGCTACATTTACCTAGTGCCTGACACAAAAATCAAATATTCGACTCACAATCAGAAGGCATTCTTGCTTTAAACAGGGATTTTGTATTGTTTGTTTTCACAACAAGACATTTAGAGCATCGGGACCATCACTCAAGGATACTGCTTCGGTAGCAGGCAACAGAAGCCAGATCTGTGTACCTTCCAGCTGGTGGGGGGGGGGGGAGACGTGAAAGAGAGGTGAAGGGAGAGAGGGAGGGATGGACAGAGGAGGGCTGGATGAGGGATTAGAGGCCTGTTGTCTCAGTGTGAGTCCTGGCACTGCTACTGCGCTGCATCACAGACGTCCACGGGAACTTCTTCTGACAGGAGAGCGGAGAGTTCACTCTTCCCCACCACCAACCACCCCCCACCTCCTCCTCCCACCTCCTGCATCTCTGCTTCCCTTCCACTCTCTCCCTGTCCATCTCTTTCTTGCTTACTTTACTCCTCTATATAAGACCTGAGGGTACATGCAGTTACATATTGGGACTCAGTACAGCGTCTTATGAGAAACATAAAACACAGACTGGTTAGAGTTTACGGTTCAACAATAAAACCATCTCTAAACATACAGACCCCAGATACCTCACAAATACATTGCACACAAAACCTCAGACATCATGCAAACACTTCACACAGAGTTCAGAAAAGAAGCAGGCACGCTCCGTCACATGCCTTCACCAGATGGTCATTTTAGTTTGCTTCCCCTCTCAGCCCTGTGTACCGTTAAACATTCCTTGAGCCGCCGGCATTCCGTTTTCAGACTTACTGGTCACTGATTTCTTAGTCTAAGTCTCTAACTAGGACCCGCTGTATGCTTGCACACACCAGGTTCCGGCTCTTAATCACCCCCCCAACCCCAGTCGGACGTGCCCCCAGGGTACCGTCATGTTCCAGCCAGTCGGCACCCGCCTCTGAATCAGTAAACAGGGCCCACTCATGTATGCACACACGCGGCCCAGGGGCCCTCTAAGGCCCTGTGCTCTTACATGGCTATTAATTACCATGAAGTCACTCTGTCCCGCTCTGGTGTCTGAGTAGCCACTCGGGGCTCTATTTCAATACGGCATTTCATGGTGGTTTTAGGATGGTAATGCAATGACATGGAAGTAATACTGAGTATAGGAGGCCAGAAAATGATCATTACACATTCTTCTTTTGTTATGTAGTGTAATAAACTGAAGCCAGGTGTTCCTTTCTGTGGAAGGGGTTGTTGTTTACTGTTCTGCAATAGTTGTGAAGTTGGTATTTTCATTTGCAAAGGAAGACAACCGGGAGTTCTATCTGAGAAAGATATTTCCCCAGCGGTGCATGCTATTTTCAGTAAGCAACTGTGTCAGATGACTTTCTAGAGAGCGTAGTAGATTTCCCCCCCCAAAAAACCCATCATCCTTCTCTCCTAACACGCTGCTGTTCCAGGTATTGTTCCAGACTCCAACATGGAGGGATGTTGACTTTTATCTAGGAACAACAGGCATTGTCCGGGAAAGAGAAAAACAATCACTTCCTTCCACAAGCATGTGTTTGGTTGCAGGGGATGTTGCTGCATTAATCAATGCAACATAAACATTTAAAAAAAGAAGATGCTATCAGGAATCCGTTTTTGGATATAACTTTGAATGAATGAATGGATGAGCTGCCAAATAAAATAATGACATGGTGCTGCATGCATTTACCCCTAAGGCTTTCAAGTCACTGCTAACACCCACACTTTTTAAAATGGTTGCTTTATGCAAACCACAAATCACAAATCCCAGATTTCTTATGTTGACAGCCAAATCGTCTTAAGTAATGGAGCTTTGCATAGATGTTATGCTAAATTATCATAATATATTCACAACTATAGGTCAAGACACATACACGAAACAGCAATGCTGACCTAATCAGTTGTCTGTGTGAAGAAGACTCACCACATAACATGGTTGCCTTCGTAGCACATGATATGATCATAGATATAAGTAAACACATGGAACATGCAGCGCATCCTGTGGGCCACTTGGTGAAGCTGTAACGGGAGAGTTAAGAGGATAAGAGAGGGTTAAACTCAGGTCATTGTCTTAATGTCTTCCACATGGCCATCGTGTCACTGGCATCCTACATCCCACCCACTCTCTCTCTCTCTCTCTTTCTCTCGCTCTCTCTTTCTTTTGCTCTCTCTCTTGATATGCATACTCTTTATAATTTCTGATTTTCTTTGTGACAATATAGTTTTAAATCCATGTCAACTCCACACAAACCCACTGTTTAATTAAGTGACGACTGGATCTGAATCTCTGTTTGTATCATAATTTGTGTTTTCACATAATCGGTCATTTTACAGTCTTCGGGCATTTTCTCTCCTTTCACTGAATGGTTTTCTTTTACCACACAGTCACACTGGGGTCTGCCATCAAAGCTCCCCACTCTCTACTGTCTGGGCAGTGAGGCTCTAGGACTCAGTGTAACTGCAATAACCCTACTGCCACTGGCCTTGCCTTTGATAGTGAGTGGAACTGATCAAGGCAGTGGACTCTGTTTTCATGCTGCTGTTTGAACTGTTCCATGGGTGAAATTACAGAGCTTATCAGCAGTGACTGGATGAATTCACACTCTTAACTTTTTCCTCTATAGATAGAAATAGAAAACAAACCTTGATATAAATCTGAGTGGAAAGGAGCTCTTTCTAAAAAGGATAGATACAAGATTTTTTCTTCCACACAGTAACAGGTGTCATTTTCAGATAGAAGTCGCATCCATAATATGTCATTATGAACATTGTGAGTGTTCCACATTGCTCCCCCAATTCAAAAGTGGTTCCTAAAGATACTGCTGCAGTGACAAAGGAATGGAAATGTCGCCTTTCCCTTGGCACCTCCTGAAAAAAAGGTTATGGGTTTGGCAATGGAAAATCACTGCCGGAAGTTTGTCCGTCCTGCAGGAGGAATGTTTCTGATTTGCAGGAAGGAGAGCGGGACCTCCTTGGGCAGATCCCTGTCTCTTCATCCTCCTCTACACACGGGAGCAGAACCTTTACAGGAACCAAAGAACTCTGGCCTGTTTTGTATTGCTGCCTCATGCAAACCAAAATGCTCTCTCCTCGATGAACGTCCCTTCTTTATTTGAGATCAGGTCAAGTAGAAATGCAACATTAAGTTCGGCAGATCAGGCAGATGTAACTCCCTGAGGCGCCTACATTTCCTCACATGGGCAGGTTTTGGGTTGGACTCTATCAAATGCTGTCCTTCCTCAGCCTTCCTGTTTGTTTGTTTGTGTGTTGCATTCACAGTGTCACCCCATTCAGTGCTCGTGGTGAGTGACTTATTGACGGACAAACGCCCCTTTCTTCCTGTAACCAGAGATTTATGCCACGGTCCCCTCACTCACTTCATTGTCCCCTGTCACAAATCCCATTACTGTTGCCACGGTTACCGTGCCCAGCTGATTTTGTTCCATGTTCCCTCAATGGTCATTCATACTCTGGTTTAAACGGTGGCGATTAAAAGTGCCATTCTATATCCTACCATGCAGGGCACACCTGAGTGTCACACTACCCTTTAACTTCAACTCTCCATCCTGTAAGAGGCACTGATTTTCCCCATCTGTTTGGACCTTGGTGCTAAGAGAACGTGTCTGTTGGCTGCTTAATCTCCAATCTCATCTGGGTCACTGCAGTCAGTGTACACGATATGCCCCATAAATAAACACGATGAGGGGAAAATGGAACTCTAAATGTGACTCTATAGATGTAGCAGAGGCTGGCATTTCTCCACCACACTCGACTCCATCTGGCATTAGGGGTTAGTCTATCTTGTGTGACTTTACACTGTGGACAAAAACGATGGTGTTCCTGCCCCTGCATGCGCCGTATTTTTGTAGATGCAGAGGTTGCCTAAAAACCATTAGAACATATTTTCAGATATTCAGGAGTCTAAGCGGAGGCTGGCTGCTTGATTAGTTTGGGTTGGTCAGCTATGAAGTGGCAGCAGAGGGTCATCTGTGAATGGAGGGATGAAGGCTCTCCATTAGCTATCTAAGAAAAAAACTAAATTGGTGGCTGGAAAATTTAATTTGGGAGGCCCTCTTTGAATCCTGAGTTAGGTGAGGGTCTGTGCACTAAAGTTAACCATTTAAGCTACCTTTTGCAAAGGGCACAATGCATAGTGCATTTTAAAACATAGACGTGCCTCACAATCCATCTGCTTGCCTTCTCCTTGAAGAGACGAGTAGCTATTGACTGATTTACTTATTTCCGGTTCTTTTGGTCAGTCCACATTAATCTTACATCTTTTCTGCGCCATGACCGGTGGCTGAGTCAACTGTGTTTTCTTTTTTTCCAGAGTTTGACAGACACCGCTCTCGGAATTGGAACAAGTGGATATGAATGAAAGCTTGCCAGCCGACGCCTATGAAAGCAGCCGATTGGGTCGTGACGTCTGACAGCCGCTTCGATGTTGCCTCCCACACTTTGTCATACTCGCGCGTAGGCGTATTTAGACGGAGAAACTGAACTATAGACCGACTGAAACTCGCCGACCTATACGGGGCTGCCCTGTGGGAATATACGGGTCGCTTCGGGAAAGCGGAAAGCGCTAAGGAAAAGTATCCACTGAACCTGTTATTCCACCTCGCGATTGAGCGCGTAAAACAAGCTGCAGCGAACAGTTTTGGAAAGGTGGCTATTCCAAGGATATTTTATGCATATTTTCCATCCTTTATCTTTCAGACGCGTGGTGGAGTTATGAAGTGACATAATTGACATTGTGTCATCTGAAGGAAAGACAGTCTATTCATATGCTACTGGTTGATGCACGGACCCTGTGTCTGCAGTCCTGAAATTCCTTAGTAAGGTAAGAATTGCCACTACAGCGCACACTTTGCCTTCAATGTTTCTACCATTACATGAAGAACACCAATTTCACCTTTTGATATGTGATATCGGTAATATGTTGAATCCCTTAATGGGACTAACGGCCCCGGGCTGAACACACAAACACTTAGTGCCAGTATGTTTATCCAGTTTCTAAACGATTTGAAATACCGCCTACGGTAGCAGCAATTTTGACGCTACACACTCTGATACCTTTACGAGCACTGGGGGATATATGTTAGAAATGTGTTCATAAAATGTATGTATATCATACATAGAATGCCACCCACAGGCTTTCTCGTGATAACCACTCTGATGGATAAACTCTGCTGTGGTGAACCTCCTCGCGCTGCATTCTCCTCATTAATGATTAATAGGAGTGGGCAATCTTCATATCTTCTACCAGCGGGGC
>NC_137922.1:39602606-39627606 GCF_963457725.1 Sprattus sprattus | reverse complement strand
TGTTGGTTAGAAAGTACATTTGCACTCGGTATGTATCAGTGCAGGGGTCCAACTTACAGTAAGCAATATGCACAGCAGCAGCATTGACTAGGTTTTGTTTTCTCTGCAAGGCCAGATTACACTGATTGTCTATGGTTCAGTAAGCAGACAGATTTCGATACATGGCACTTAGAGGTGAGAAAAAAAGAAAATCAGACCTGGGAGTTTCATAAATTTTAATTTAGCACTGTTTCCTTATTTTTTGCACAGTTTGGAGCGTAGACCCTTTTACATTTCACTTCATGTTCATGTAAATTAAGCACTTGAACTTGAGAGAGTCCCTTTAATGCGCTGCGGTATCAGTCCATGGCTCATCTCAGGGAGCCGCACTCTCCATGTGTAAAGACCCAGGATGAGTGATTTCAGTGAGAGTGAAGCAACTTAGACTGGGTTGGGAGGGAGGAAGATTATAGTGATTTGGGACGGGGGAGAACCGGATGTGTTACACTCACAGGAAGTCTTCAGTGTGCCTCATTCAGTCTGCTCGAGTGATGTGACCTGAGAGAGTGATAGAGAGAGAGGGAGAGAGAAGAGAGTGAGAGAGGGAGTGAGAGAGGGAGTGATAGAAAGAGAGGGGAGCGAGACAGACAGCAAGAGGAGAGAGAGTTAGAGACAGAGTGAGAGAGAGAGGGAAAGAGGAGAGAGAGTTAGAGACAGAGTGAGAGAGAGAGGGAAAGAGGAGAGAGAGTTAGAGAGAGAGAGAGGGGGGGAGAGAGAGCACAGGGGGCCATGAAGCCGGGCTGCGGGAGTATAAATAGAGTGTGCTGATCTCCTGACTCTTTTTTGGGTAATGGTCCTTGTCCTTAAATAACATTTGTTTATTGAAAGGAGTGGAAATAGGAGGTAGTCTTTGGTGCTGTTGGAATTGTGTGATTGGTGTAGTCAGTGATCTCTCTCTCTCTCTCTCTCTCTCTCTCTCTCTCTCTCTCAATCTCTTTTTTTTTGTTGCTGAGGAATCTTAAAAACTCTGATAGACCAGTGCCAGATGTGCTCTTTGCTTCCTGTGTTAGGATATGATACTGGGGACCTCCCCCGCCCCCCCCCCCCCCCCCCACGGTTGACTCTGTGGATGTTGATGTCAGGGAGTCGTTAGCGTAATCAGCGCAATCCATTGGTTGATTTGATTTTACCATTTTCTCCCCATTTGGTTTCGTCCGTGAGAAATTCCACGGCGGAAAATACGATTTTCACACATGGCGGGAAAGAAGCCAGCTGTTGGAGCTGGAGCCTCGACTGTTCTCAGTGCTCCCTGACGGGAACAAGCGCACAGAACACACTCTATGTCTGTCTGTCGCCGTAGCGCACTGTAGAAGTCCATCTATAATTAGCAGAGAGTTATGAACCTGACCATCATGCTTTTCACTCTCCTGATGGCAGCGAATGGATGGAAGAAAATGACAGGTGTGCATTTGTATATATACTGGTATCTGTTTGAGTTTGTGTGCACACTTGAGTGTGTGTTTGTGTGTGTGTGTCTGTGTGTGTGCCTTCTCTCAGGAAATACCTGCAGTGTGCACAGCATCAGCTTTGGAATAATGGACTTAAATCAACCCCCACCAGCAGCACACATACATCTATACACCAGTCTTTCGCTCTGTCAGTCTGCGTGATTGGCCCCTGTGGGATTCTAACGAACGCTGCCTCCTAATGGCACTTACCTTGATGATGTTGGCAAGCAGGGCATGACTCAGCGATATTTAATTAAAGCCTCCTGCCGGTATGTCAGCCAGTGTCTGCCCCCCATGGCTCACTGGCAGTCTGATGTTGAACAACTTCAGGCAGAGACGTTGTCAGAAAGAGAGAGAGCTGCATCAGCATACTGATGGTATAGCTCGCTCAGCTATATTTAGGCGCCTAAACACCCACACAAACACACACACACACACACACACACACACACACACAGGCTCTGAGAAACACACACACACACACACACACATCCAAGCAGGCAAACGGAGACCCATCACCGCCACCGCCACACCACACTCCGACCTGCACTTCCTTTGACCCCCCGGGCCTGTCTGCGAGTTCCTCTGATGCTGTTGACAAAGCCCAGCACACTGAGGCACCTCTTCCTCTGGGCCCAGAGGACCGGAGCCAGGTCCATTACTGTGCCATCATGGTGAATAAGCGTCAGACTATCTAAACCCACATGGCGGATATTATGGAGGAAGACATTTGATTAAAATAATGCATCACTTATGCTTATAATTAGGGGTGTAACCTTATGTGTATTCGGTACAGGACATTCGGTTTGGAATGTGACTTCCTCGCCCTGTGACCCAAACCATTACTGTAAGAGTAGTCTATTTATGTCTAACATTACTACTCCATGTGCAGAACAGACATTTTAGAGAGTGCATTTTACCCGGAAGGTTTTGGTTGTGCATTAGCTGTTGTTTATCAGCTGTAGCATGCTAGTTGGTTTAGTCTGGTTTATGGGGTTAGAATAGTTTTAATTCACAAATGTAAATGCTGTTACATGCATTTAAAGACAGCTTGCCATTTGTGAACATCCCTGCATTCATTATTGGATTTTTGACACTTTCCTGGTGCGGCTTGATTCACAAAGAATTTTTTTTTCAAAAGGACAGATGTCTCTTTCAATTTCAGCCAAACACATGAACGTAAAGTCGAGGGCCTGATTTAACGTGCCCACACTCCGTACATCTGCCCTGTATCCAGTTATATGGACTACTACACCATAACAGACATCTGCGTACAACTGATTACACAAAGTATAGAGTTGGGGGGAGGTCCAAAAGTTTGAGACCGTAACATTTTCAAAAATAAATGGAAATATATTTCAGCACTTGTTGTGTTTTTCCTGCTGTACTGAAAACATACCGAACGGTGACCCCAAAACCAAGGTACATGCCAAGCTGAATTTTTTTGTACAGTTACACCCCTCGTTGGTATGTATAATACATATATAAAGGGTGCTTTGTTACATCTGAAACATACAGGGCATAGAGATGTTATTGCATAGGGTGTGCAAATACGGAGGTAGCTTTGATCAGATTGAAGAGGCTGGCAGTCAAATAAAAGCAGTATTTGATCAGGACATTATTGCTGGAAATGTAATACTTAGCATTCCTCTCAGCTGAAACACCGTGGCTTATTAATGTCATATGCCATTAGATGAAATAGATGAGAGGCAGCACATTAGTTTCCTGGAGGAAACCACAGAATGTAGATGCTGAGTGTCCATTCCCTAAAGCATGGAAGCTGACCTTTTTAACTCCTCTAGTCTACTGTATGCAGTGCGGTCTGATTTCCAATGCAAGCTCTTTTGTGTGTCAAGGACAAAAATCATCTCTGAAAATCCCAGGGCTGTGCATACTGGAGAGACTGTGGAGACTGTGCCCTCTCTCATATCCAGAGACCCATAACTATCAGATTTTACCCCCTCCCCCGGGCACGCTGCAAAAAAATATTCTTTTCAGGCAGCGTTTTTCTTTCTTGTCTGCGAAGCATCTGTGGGCAATTGGCTTTCTATTTTCATACAGTGCATGCCAACAGAGGAAGCTCTTATGCTAAACTCGCAGCTTGAGAGGAGGTCATAATAAGCCGCATTGTCCAAAATAGGGCTTTCAAAGACCAAGGCGATGAACCACCCAGCACAGACAAAAGGTCCTTCCATCAAGCAGCGTGTCAAGCAGACTGGGAGCGAGTCTGACTGCAAATGGGAATTTTCTTTCCCCCGTGATAGGATCACCGGCCTCTCCCATCAAGCAAATGAACCAAGACCGGTGGAGCGACGCAATTACTAACCGATCAGGAGTGTTCTACACCAGCCTCGTGGCTTGTGGGAGGTTGCCTGTCTCGTTTGAGATTTAGGGAGGCAAGTTGAATGGAAGGATTTTTTTTTTCGGTGAAGGAAGAAATTAAATAAATAACAGTAGGGTGAAATTGCAGTATCCTGTTAATTGGATGTGATGCGCTTACCAGGGAGGATTAGTGGCGTGCTGATGAAATCTGTTTATATAGTTGTGACTCCGTGTCAACCCTCACCATCAGGCTCTTGACGTGACAAAGCAGGATAGAGCTCCCCGGGTGTCAGTGAACAATGTATGACCTCCCCACCCAACACGCTGTGTTGTGAACATGGAGGTCAGTTCCACCAATGCCTTGTGTCCAGATTGATCTGGTATTAACTATGAGGTTTTAACTAGGAATGAAGTAACAGCATTCAAACATTTACTATTTTTAGTTGTTTGCAGGCAGTATCATATTGTTAAATCCTTATTTGTCATGGGTCAGAGGGCAGAGGTCCAGTGTAAGATGCGTTGCCTGTGTGTCCATGTTGACAATTAGAAAACTTGGATCCATGAGGCTTACTGGGAGATTAGTGCTGGTTTAACATCTGGCCTGAGCCTGGCCAAGGCTGCAAGACAGGGCCAGCTCCCTGGTCATTGACTTCATTCTCACAGACTCTAATCAGCCTGATCTTATTAAGGATTCTCCATAAAGAGGATTCTGTTGGTGCTGTGTGTGTGTGTGTGTTTAAGGGAGACTAGGGAGACTTGCGTGGCTCACGTTTGCATCGGCCCTGATGTCGCCTGATTGCGATGTTCGTGATGCTGCTCAGCCTTGCAGCCCAGCCTGGTGCCATATGTGTGAGTGTGTGTGTTAAATGGTGCCAGTTGGCGAGATCTCTCCCTTGTCTCCACAGGCAACCCTTTGTGACAGATCATAACATCTCCAGTGCTCTTTCTCTTGGCCTACTGTCACCAACCTCATCGCTTTGGGAAAAAAAATCCTTCAGACAGACGGTTTCCAGAATGCTCTGTCTGCTCAAGGTCTGGGTGCTCTTTGAAGTGAGCGGCGGCGAAGAATGAGAAACGTATTTCTGAAAAATGATTTTATGGGAAAAATATGAAATACATTCTACGGAACGTCTCGGAAATTTACGACCTGGAATAGTTGTCTGTTCGTGCCATAGTGGACGGCCCGCCCCAGGCTCCGCCCAAACATCTTGGAGATCACACTGAAACCCAGATGCCCAAATAGGTCTCCACTGCCCACTTCTCTTACAGCCAGTGACTGTCAGATGAGCTCAACATGACACTCTCAATCAACTGGCTAACATCGCTGCAGCCTAGTGGTTTTGGGGAAAGTAGACCCAGATCAGAAAGCCCACACATCGAGCCCCCGTGGTGTCCCGCTGGTAGACGCTCCAGGCACGGTTGGCTCTGGAAACTATGCAAATGGGGATCACATGTTGTTGGAGCATGCGGTGGGTGCCCCGACGCCGCGGCCCACTTCAAAACGCAGAAGCGTCTGACTTCCGCCAGACAAAGAGCCGCTTGTTGGCCGATCCAATAGATTGGGGGCTCAGAGCCATGCGCACCTCCCTCACACACCATATGCTCAGACCTCTCTCGCTCTCTTTCTTTTGCTGGGTGTCTTTTCTTTCATCCCTCCATCTTTCTCTGCTGGCTGTCTGGCTCTGACTGGTGCCTGCACCTTGTGAGGACCATTTTTAAAAGAGCTACGCTAATCAACTGCAGGTGCTATTTTTGTATGCAGATAATAATTATTTGATTCCGACTGAAGCATGCAAGCTCACACAAATGATAACGGGGGCTTGCTTTCAATATATGTTGTGCTTTATTTTTTGACGCATGGTACTACATATGCTGTAGCAATGTCATTTTCCTTTGCAATGCATTTGAGACAGCAGACAGATTTATTTCTTCAGCGCTCTGTTGAAGTAACTTTTGACAGAAGCTAGATGGCTAAGTGCAGTTCATAATGTGGTTCACTACACTGAACTCTCATTTAGTGTGTAACTTAATCAAAAACCACAGTATAAAATCCACCGTCACTGGTGATTTTAGAACAGAGCAAATCTCTTTGGCAGAGGCCATAAAAATTTCCCTTTGAGTGGATTCTCCAAGATCGAGTTCCTTTAACATCATGTGCTTTATATGATTGACACAAAAAGAAAGACGACTTAACCTTGAAATATATACATACGTCTCAGCGGTTTTTCCCCTCTCAAGATCACAACCACTCAAGGATCATAAATTGCTTCCATGTGTTCAGTGAGAGATGACCTGCGTCATTCAAGGCAGAGCTACATCGTTTTGAGATAAAGATAATGGCTTTGATCAAAAATAACTGTTCACCTGTTTCATCTTGGCAGGTCAGTCTCTTGACTCTATTAGATTGTAGATTGTGGGCGATATGGACTAAAATGTTATCATAGTATCTTTAGCTAGATAGACGGTATCGGTATTAAACACTTAATACTATTTTATCTTTCCAGTAGCACAAGCATTAAAATCATGCCTTTCAAAAGTTTTTATTTAAAAAAAAGATACATTTCAAAGATCAACAAAGATTAAGGTATGAAAACTATTTTTTTTATTATACATTATAAACATGAAACATGGCTTGAAGAGTTTTTCTAAGGGCGGTTTTACACCTTTAAATCCAGACCAAGATCTGACCCAAGGTTTGAGTTTTTGTTACACTGTATACATTTGATACAGTTAGATTTGGCTTCACATTGCAATTTTGCAAGTGCACTAAAGAACTTTGCATGACATACCTACTTCCTGTTGACATCACCAGCGTGGGCTGCGTCTCCTATCCAGGTCGTCATAAAAAGGAAAACTGTCCCTGTCACGTGTCCATCTGTTTCCTCATGGCATTGTGCACCTAAATGGGAAGTCATCAAAATGCTCACTAAGCCTCAAAGTTCTTAGCCAGGAACAATTTCGAAGACATAGTTTTAATCTACTTTGTAGGGGTGTGTCACCTACCGGTGTTTGCTAGGGATTTTGTTGAGCTTTCCATGCTTTACAAATTTCCACCAGTGGCCAAAAATATTGTACATCACTTCCATTAATCTTATTAAAGCCGATTCCACAGTTGCTGGTATCGACATCGTTTGGTAATTGTACACAAGAGATATAAGCAAACTAGTCGTAACTGATGTGGAATTCCGTGACAGCCAAAACTCAGGGGAATCCATATACTTTTTTCATGCTCTTAAAAAATATCCCGGTATTTGATGGTATTACAAAATTCATGGGATGGCACAACTATAATACTGAAATACTGCTTATTTCTCTTAGAGTGGTGTCAAATCATTCCACCAAGGGTCCAACAAACCTCTTTACTCTATAACCTGGGTATATGCCAAGACAGTAAAGAGTATTCACAATCCTTAATAGCTTTTTTGGCTTTCTTCCTCTCCTCGTCACAAGGAGTGTAAAAACGCTTTGATGTTAGCTTGTTGTTGGTATTGATATGCATTGAATATGACAACATTCCTTTGAGGATTTTTGTTTTGTAAACCGTGTGCCGTCTGCGGGGATTGAGAAAGAGACCTTTTGTTTTGCCGGAAAAACAAGCACGGCCTGAGTGTGATTACAGACTTCTCTGTTCATCCTTGACGGGGTCGATTAAGCCGGCTGAAAGAGAAGGCTGCTCTATTTACCAATAACCTTTTGCGTGACGGCAGGCATCTCACGAAGCAGACCGGTGGATTAATTTCATAGATCGGTCGTTTAATGAACTCGAGTAAACGCTCATTATCAGCTGTCACGCTCCTGATGAAGGGTGATGGATGCGGCACGGAGCGCCTGCCAAAGACTCGCGCCGCCCCTGGAGCCTGGATGCCGCCATATGGGGATATAAAAACAACAGCACACGTGTTGCACTCATCTGGACAACAGTCCATAAAGGATGGAGTGGGTGATGGTGTCTGTGAAGGCAATGTGTGACCCCGGTGGAACTGTCCCCCGTCCCCCCGTCCCCTGAGTCAGTGTTTGAGTTGGTCAGTGTCTGTCTTGGCATAGCGCGTGCACTAATTTAAAACCAGGCTCCAGAGGAGACGAATGGGCTGAGATGATGCAGAGCGGCGCTGGCTGCCTGGTGGTATGAGAGGTATTTCCCCAGCATCCGTGCGGATCGCCGTGCCCAGACTGTGTGCCCAGACTAGCAGGCAGCCATGCATGAAAATCTGAGGTGATTTTTATACACTCCGCATTTGGTAATGACAGCAGACACGCACAGACAGAGACACACACACACATACTTACACATATACACACATCTATATTTCAGCCTGCCAACATTGTTGATGCTAAAAGGCAGTCTTTCTTTGTTTTTTATTTATGCTATTCATTTCACATTTCTTCATTTCCGCAGATGGCTGACTTGCTGTGTCATTGTCTGTCCTCACCGCAGCCTTATGTAACATTGTTACCTTTTCCAGAGCAAACAGCATCGGTGCCTTAGACTCCCAAAGGCATTCCAGCCCAGCCTGGAAGCTGTTCCTCCTGACTTATTTCGAAAAAGACAACAACAAAAAAAGTCTCCTGAAACAAAAGCCACTACAGTACCGAAAAACTAAAGGCTTGTCTTTTTGAGCGTTTCACAGGGGGACTCCTAATTGCTCTCTGTTGGATGAAACTTTGCTAATGAGACTCAACACACTCAACACTTTACAATTAAAACGGCAGCGAAAGCAGCAGACAGATGGGAGGCCCAAGAGTTGCAAAAAGATTAAGAAAAAGGAGTAGAAAAAAAAGTAGAAGTCGATAATGATAGCCGTTTGGCAGGGGACCTCTTCTTGACGTCACGCTGGTCGGCCTCCAGATCAGATGCCTGCGGTCACGGCGTATCGAACTGTCCGCCCTTTCCCCTCTGAAGAACAACAGGCCTTTTTCGGTAAATCCCGCCTCACACACCCGAATTTCAGCCTGAACTCCACACAACTCGTGGAGTTCATGGAACAGTTTAATTTCGTGTGAGGAGGCGGTTATCGAGAACCCCAGGAGGTCATCATGTGTTCATCACCAACTCAGCAGAGACGTTGAGGATAAAGGTCTTCATTCAAGATGGGATTGACTCATGAAGTGATACAGTTCCTCCACAAAGAGATTGTTAGTCACTATTAACAAATGTTAAAACAGGAGAAATTCACTGCTGAATCACCGGCCATCCTGTAGAGGTACTCCGTGTGTGGACACTCCTTGTGGTACCTTGTGCTACTGAAGCTACTGATTAAACGGGGAGATTTTGGATGCACTAGATCCAACACTAGATCTGACTCAGGGACATAGCTGGTGTATTAGTTTATGCGAGTGGTTCTCCTGTGCCACTCAAATGTGGTTCCTTCCTTTCTCGGTAAGAGTATTTATTATAATCACTAATCAGAGTATTTATTTGTCTGCCCTAGTGGCATGGCTGCATTGAGTGTGTGTGTGTGTGTGTGTGTGTGTGTGTGTGTGTGTGTGTGTGTGTGTGCATGTGTGTGTGTGTGTGTGAGCCATAGTCTCAAAGCACAGGGATGCAGCCACACGGCTTGCAGGAAGGAAGTGACTGTCAAGTGAGGTCATCCATCACAGAGCAGTCTGTGGCCCCCAACACAGACACGCACACACACACACACATGCATGCACACAAACACACACTCCACACCCTGTCCCTGAGCCCCTGCCCTGTCCACGTGAGACTTAGCATCCAACAGCAACATCTGGCCTTAGTCAAAATACCGACCTTGTTCTCCGTTCACACACACACACACACACACAGTCTGTGTCTGTCATGCACACAGCCAGGCACATTCTCTCCCATCCACACACATATGTACCTTTCAGACATACTCTCACACAGAGACATGCATTTCCCCTCTCCCTCAGTGTCTAAGAATCGTAAACTCTTTTTCTTGAAAAAAAAACACTGATTTTATAATCCATAAGGGGGTTTCTGTTTAAGTTTCAGTATTTACTGTTTACTTTATAGTTTAGTTTCTTGCATAAACAATGAAGATGAACAAGGAAGCAGTTGCTTTGATATGGTCTGAATGAATAATACTTATTCCCACCTCATACTTCAAACAAATAATTGGCTGTGAGGGCATGAAGACGGTTTGTAAACATCTAGGCAGTTTCATTTCTTGCAGGTTTCTATAATTGTACTACGTTTTCAATAGATTGTTTCACAAGTTATTTAGCGTGGGAGAGTGTCGTAGGAAGTGTTGGTTAAAACAATAAAAATTATGGTCCACTGTTATGTTGAGAGAAGTGTGAAGACAGAGAGGGAGAGCAAGAGAGAACCAGTACGAGAAAGAAAAAGAGAATGTTTGTCAGAATGTGTGGAATGTGAAGGCAAATTAAAGTGGTGAGCTTGACTGACCATACACACGTCATACCTCACACAGTCGAGAGGCTGGGCGGTACGAGGAAACAATGGGGAAAAGACCCAGGGTACTCCATTGTTGGACAGTGCTTAAGATCAACAGAGGGTCTTTGTGCAGTATTTTTGCCGGCTCAACCCACATGCCAAAACCAAGGATGATACTGAAAGGTTTAGATATGTATATGAGTGTGTGTGTACAGTATGTATGTGTGAATGTGCTTTTCCCCCAAAAAATAGTGAAGGTAGTGAAAAGTGAACTTGACAAGTCAGTCTTAAGCTCCATGTTGAAAACCAGGCTGACCTTGGGAAGATTTCCAACATAGCAAGTCGCACAGGTGAGGAAGCAAACCTTGGCTGGAGAAGGCTGGAGGACTATTCACAGAAAGGGGTGGTCCTCTTTTCCTCATTTTCGAGCAATAGTCACCCCATTGGTTAAATAAAGGTGAAACTGTTTGGAACCTCTCTCAGTTCATGTCGCTTGAAAGTCCCACCTTCCCCTCCAGACCAATTTGTTTGTGTGTCCTCCACACCTCACCACAGAGATGTGTTCAGCACTGTACCAAATCCCCCTCACTGTCAAAGCCTCAGCAGCTTTGAACAAAACATGGAAACTAAACCCAACCCCAAAGGTCAGGAGCTTAGCGGAGCCGTACAGGTCTTGCTGGAAGAGTGTGTCTGACCACATCACACTGGTGGGAAAGTTCAAAATAACTTCAATCTTGTCCACACAGCATCTCCCAGGCGGCTATCTGCTGTGGCAAACCACTCTTTGAGTGTTTGAAAAGTGCTTAAACCTGCCATTATCGCTTGGAAAGAGAGAGACAGAGAGAGAGAAAGAAGGAACAGTGTTTCATCAGCCATGATGTGCGTGGCACACATCTGACAGGAAACGTGTCATGTGTTTCACAGAGGATTAGAGTTGGTCTGCCCTCCAATCCCCTAAATCTGGTTGTCATAACAAAAACTGACAGGGAGAAATCAGAGGGATGCGCATGGAATTTATTTGCTTGGATATCGGTGTGGCATCGTGTCAAATTCCATTTGAGCATGAAGGAGAACAATGGCCATCCCTTTTGTATTTGCTGGAAAAGTGGATTCCGGTTTCCCAGTGTTTTGGGCCCGCAAGTTGGCCAGGAGGCTAAAATCACAGGTTTGGGGAGCAAATGTCACTGGAGGATGTGGTGGGACGACTGAAGTAGGATGCTATTTAGAGGATCGTGTTTACATTCTCGAAAACAAAAAAGGACACTGGGTTCCTGTTTCACCACAAAAGTGGTCTTTACATCAAAGCAAGTTTTGTGCAGGGTTTTTGTCAAAAAAATGTGTCTGCTTTCGACCATATTCCATTATACTTGGGAGAGGAGGCAAACCCGAGGTGCAGTCTGTATTGAATCGAGCGTGGATTGTTGGGGTTGGCCGGGGCGCTTGAACCATCGTCTACTGAATCGAGCGACCTCACTAATGACCCTGCCGTTGCCAACGCCACCGGAAAAGAGCCAAAAAAAGAGCCACTACAATTTTGGGTTCCACCACCAAATACATTGGGTTTCAAAAATGAAACGGGCCTCGCAAAACGACCCGCCCACAGGCTTTGATTCTGGGCTGTGGCTATCTGAAGGAATTCCTTACCAGAAGCCTTCTCCCCATACGGATCTCACGTCCCGTAAATGAGCAGCTTTCCTTCAGGCGTGCTCGAGGATGTGCTCTTCCTCTGGGCAAACAGCCGCTGCAGTCTGCAGCATGATGGCGGAGGAGAACATAAATTGATGAGGATCCAAAAGAACCAATGCACACTCTCATAACATCCTGAAGCTCTTGGCCTGGGCACACACACACACACACACACACTCTCTCTTTCTCACTCTCCGAGCTTGCTTGATAAGAGAGAGGCTTTTTATCTCTCTGCATGCCACATTCATTCTGCTTGTGGCATTTGCTTCCACACATTACAGAAGGTGTTGGAACACCTCCAGCAGGGAATTTTAATCCTCACAAGGCCTCACAACCTGACATACAGGCAGATGGTACCATCCAGGTTTTTACCAAATACAAAAGACTTGTATCACTTCCATCTTACCAGTACTAAGGAATTGAGGCTTTCTCCCTTTATACAGGTGCAAAACCAAATCATCATTTCTGCCTGGGAATGCATTTTTGTACATAGTTTCCGGAATTAGTTCTCTTCACTGGACATTGATGTGAACACAGACAGCCATTTAGTGTGTTCAGATTCCAATGTAATCACACCATTGTACAGATTTATTCAGACAGCTCTCATTAGTAAATTAATCAAGTAAAACACTGACTGACATTAACTGCAGGCTCTGGTGCTTGTTACTGTCTGTGTAAATAATGCAGTAGCTATTAGCTAAATTAGCTGTCTTTGTGTAAGTACAACTGGAGGTTCAGTGATTTATGTGTCTGTTGGGCTTTAAAGGAGTCCGCTTCATTGATGCGGGACAGTCTTCACACTTGTCCCTCCCTGACAGACGGCAATTGTTCTTGGTTTATAATCTCACAGTTTATTCCTAGCCCTCACCGCCAGTGTGCAGTTTTTTTTTGGCCCCCTGGTAAAAGGGCTGCATAAAATCATTACTGGCAGTGCCTTAGTTCTGACATAACAAACTTGAGCGTAAAGCTTCCTATGAACAACTTTCTCAACCCGTTCTTTTTCTGGAAGCATTTCTGTGAAACCCACGTAACAACGCAAGCCCTGAGGCCATTTAATCTTTAGCAAGTGAGTCACTCATCGTTGCAGCCAGCTTTGATCCCTGCCGTCTGGAGCCGACAGTGGCCCTTGGGTCCTCCGCTGTTAGCCACAATTAAACTCTGGCCATGGAGGGGCCACTCCTCTCCAAACACGGCCCATATGGCTTTGTAGTGAATCATGGCAAAGGATGGCCTTCAACGTGAGCAGAATGGAATGACAGGGGGAAACTGTGGGGCCCAGTTTCCCCCCTCTCTCTCTCTCTCTCCCTCTCTCTCTCTCTATCTCTCTCTCTATCTCTCTCTCTCTCTCTCTCTCTCTCTCCATGTGTCCATCCAAGCACTGATCTAGAAACAGCCTGGTGAAAACGTTGTAGTTATCAATCTGAACTGATTTGGCATACAAACTGATCCCGACTGTGTTAGCAGACCTGTTAATCAATGATACGCTACCTGTGTATGGTCAGATCACACATCCCATTAACAGAGCAGCCTGGAGATAAGAGATTTTGATCCAACCCATAACTATTTATCCATCTCTATAGTACACCCATAACTATTTATCCATCTCTATATTACACCCATAACTATTTATCCATTTATATAGTACATTCTCACTGCAAATATGGGCTGCTATACTTGTTTAACTTAATCTGCATGCTGTATGTCCATGTATTTAATGTTGAGTGAGATGGTGAGAGTCTTAGGGCTTGAAGAAGGACTTCTCTTGGAAGAAGAGTGTCCTCTGGTGGACCAAAACAGACATGCACTTCAAGAACCGGCCTTAAGTCTTAGGTCCCACCTTCCTAGTAGTGACATTCACATGCCTTAGATATTACCAGCAATGGGGACATGTTGATCACACTGTCAGCATAATCGAGTTCTGACACGTCGGGCGATACGTCTCTACAGACATCAGCATGGCATGTGTATATATATATATTTGTATTTGGACTGAGAATGAGCAAAAAATTGTTGTTTCCAGTGTGACCAGTGTTGTAAAAATGATGGCAGGCATGTAAGCAGATTAGTTGCCATATCTTAATGCTCTTTAACAAAAGGACAGCCATGTTTATTTCTTGCTGAGATGGTGTGTGGAGTGTGTGGTGTTGGCCAGTCAGTGTTGTGTGGCAACATACAGATGGATGTTGAGATTATCTCAGAGGACTGGTGTGTGTGTGTGTGTGTGTGTGTGTGTGTGTGTGTGTGTGTGTGTGTGTGTGTGTGTGTGTGTGTGTGCGTGTGTGTGTGTGTGTGTGTGTGTGTGTGTTTAGCCTTGACATAGTAAACTCATCTGGCAGCATTGTGCTGCGAGGCTGATGCTCTGACTGTGACTGTGTGTGGAAGAGAGCTGATAGAAGTTAGGTATTAGGTCAGAGAGGAGATCTTATGTTATTAACAGTTGGGATCATAGCATGTTTATGTATGACGTATGTTTGTATACATTAAATGCCCCCCCCTCTTATTTTTCCCTCTCTCCTTCTCTCCCTTCCCCTCCGATTCTATCTCCCTATTTTTCCTTATGTCTTGGACTCCCACTCTCCATCCATCTCTCTGCCTCTCCATTTATATCTATCCCTCTCACTTTTTGTATCTCTCTTCCTCTCTCTATTTTCACCCTTTCCCTCTCTCCCCCCGTATCTCTCTCTGTGCAGCTGGCAGGCGAGCGGTGGCTGAGTGGTCATGGCTGAGCCGGAGCAGCCGGAGCAGCCGGAGAGAGGCAGCAGCAGCCTGCAGAGGAAGAAGCCCCCCTGGCTCAAGCTGGACATCCCCAACACACAGCTCTCCCTGGACGAGCCCCCAGCCTTTGTGCAGCCGGTGAAACGGGGGGCTTTCTCGAGAAGTGCTAGTATGCCAGCAGAGCACACTCACCATGGTTACCCAGCCCATGAACCCGCTGACCCCAGACGACCTCCGCTGCAACGCCAGCCCTCAATTACACAGACCATCAAAAGGTAGGAGTATACACTAACACACACACACACACACTCACACACACACAAACATACACACATGCACGCATGGGCACACACATACAACAAACTCATTGATATGATATCTACCCCGTAAAGCTAACTAACTGGTTGTGTCTCAGATAACTCAGATACGTTAGCATTAAACGCAGATACTGCACACCTCCTTTGCTCCAGGGAAAAGTTAACCATGAATGAAAATACCTGCCTGATCTTTCCACCCTCATAAAACTTTTAATTGTGTTTCGTTTTCTGTTTGACTGAACAGGAGTAAGATAGCCCTGTGTTTTT
The DNA here is from genome assembly GCF_963457725.1 of Sprattus sprattus. Lineage (NCBI taxonomy): Eukaryota > Metazoa > Chordata > Actinopteri > Clupeiformes > Clupeidae > Sprattus > Sprattus sprattus. The sequence continues at coordinate 39,612,436 of NC_137922.1, read as the reverse complement.
TGTCATTTTTATGCTTCTCCAGTGAAAATTCCATTCTTTTGCAAGATAACTCATGAGTGGCTGGACCGATTAGCAAATATTTTATGGGTGACCACTGACATGAGCCTTAATAGATAATGTCAGAATTTTCAATTGTGGATTCACTGTCTCTGTAAGGCAGTCAGTTATCTCCACTTTTCTCACAGTAGGAGGATTTGGCCATTTAATTGGCCTCCTGCTCCCTGAAAAAGGAATCTCTTTCATGCAGTGACACAATGCTGTCTTGTTAATTTGTCTCAAAACCCCTCGAGCAGCAGCCTCTGCTCAGACTCAGCCAAGAGCACATGGCTAACATGGAGTTGGCACTGAGTTCCCCAGCGCTTTGCTTTTTGGGCTTGATGTTTGTGACCCTTACATGATCTAATGAATGATGCTATGAGTACATGAATAATACCTCGGTTTAGACTCTGTTTTGCATCCACAGGACTTAGAGATCCGAGAGAGATCCCCTATTGGCTGCTTTTGTGTTGGTGATCACTGTGGCCACGGCTGCGTGTAGCTATAGACATCTAGCCTGCTGCTTGTTCTGCCACCTCAGAGCATGTAGTTCTTTCATGAGTCTCAGTGTTCATATGAAAACCAATGAATGATTTGTGTCCATGTGTTGCATTCTGGGAATACTGATGGACTGATGCCTGCTGTAGCGGCCACCTGTCCTCACTGACTCACCAGCATGTGCTAATATGCTACTGCCTGTGTCTGTTCTAATCTGTGTCTATTCTAATCTGCGCTGTCCTCATCTGCCTCTTTCTGTGCTGTTTCCTTTCTTTGCACTGCTAACTTGACCCACTGTTCTTGGACTCATAGGAGCTGTTTACTTCAGTTTATACTTTTATTAACTTTTGAACTTTTATCTTGTTAACATGAAAACTTCTCTGACACTAATGTCCTTTTCCAGCTGAGCTGACTGTAGTCTCTTTTTTCTTCTTATTTTCCCCTGTTCCATTTCTTTTCCTGTTCTTTTCCTTTTCTCCTTTTCTGTCTCTTCCTGCTGCTTGTCCTTCCTTCTGACACCACCACTTTTCCCGACCCCGCACCACCACTCATGCCCAGTGAGAAAAGGGTTCGCTTTGAGCGGGTCAACACTGTGCCCATGAAAGGCCAACGGGCCACCCGCTACCCATCACGGAGACGCCAGTCCCTGCCCAAAATCGTCCTCAGGTACCGTAGACGTAACAGAGCACCATGACCCTCCATCGCTCCAAGCTCCAAGGGAAGGGAATGGGAGGACATTGCCTTAGACTGCACTTACAAATAATTCACCTAAGACTTAAAGGTGCATTCCGCCATTCTAATTTAGTGTACTTTTTTTTATCAAATTCAGCTAATTGCTCCTGCCTCTATCCATGGAAACAAGCATACTGTAGTGGCTTGGACTGAGCCATTAGCAATCCAGCCAATCAATATATTGCTTCAGAAGCACGGCAGGGAGCGATGTAGTTTAATTGGCTACTGAGCTCAAATATCAACAACATTCCGCCTGAAATGTGGACTGTATCTTTAAAGACAGTTTATGTCAGGGTCAAATATGAGGTTGAGATGATGCGGTTTTTTTTAGTAGGGCCATCTGAAGGGATTGTAGCACAGATATATCACATACAATTACTTTTCAGTAGTTCTTTACAATCAGTTCTCTACAATTCCTGTTTCGCAGGTTTATACATGATGTTAGCTGTTGCACTTTATTGTTAGAGCACAAGATTAAACTAAATAAGAAAGGCGGGAGCCTAAAGATTAACTGTGAATTTTGAATTCCCTTGTTGCTGTGTGAAATATTTCCTGTGTGAGGATGTGTGAGGATTATTTAAAAGTCACCATAATCCCATACAAGTCCATTGGATGCTGAACTCTAAAGATATGGGCTGGCAAAGTCATACTGGGTCAAAGCGATCTGGGCAGTGTGCCATGGCTGTATTATATAAAGGTGTTTAATCAACATCCATACACACTGTGGTTGGCATCAGTTGACCTCAATAACAGGAGAGGGGGGTTGTAGTTTGAAAACCACGGCCACCCATTCACCCAAATACCTCGTGTTAAGGCACTTAACAGGAACACGCCCTGTCATTTTCTTCTTGTGTCTCTCTCACACACACACACATGCACACACACGCACACACACACACGCACACACACACACACGCACGCACGCACGCACGCACGCACGCACGCACGCACGCACACACACACACACACACACACACACACACACACATAGATTAATGCTGGCTGGCTCTTTAACTGTTATTCAGTACATACAGTACACAGAGGCCTCTGTGCCACATCAAAGACTCTCCACCTTTCATGGGGTTCCCCATGTGTCTGGAGGCAGTCATCATATGATGCATCAGCTCTTTAGTTCTTACCATGCGCTTGACATCAAAGGAACATCTGAGCAGTTTCATGTCAGTGGAGAAGCTTCAGATTCATGTTCAGGTCAGTTCAGTGTAACAATTTACAGCAGAAGTCTTAATTTACAGAAGTAGTCTCAGTTGACAACAGTAGTCTCAATTGCAGGAGCACTAACAGGGGCAGTGTAGATAAAAAAAGTGTTTTTCTGTCCTTTTCCTGGTATTGCTTCTGGTGGCTTCTTAATGTAAACTCAGAGGGCTGTGGTTTCCTGGGAACTCTCACATGAGTATATTTCATCTTACAGAAGGCCGACAACGTGTCGAAATAGGTTTCACAGACTCTGCATTTGTCACATAACAATGTCTGTTCATTTCTCACATATAATCTCACGACGATAAAAGTGTTTTAAGTTGCTTTAAGACAAATGGTTGAAAGAAATAATTTGAGTTGGAATGCCATTATGATTCCTTATGTTCCTGTATCTCTGGCATGTTGATTGCTGGAGCCCCAGCTATCTTACTCCACTCTATTAATAGTCACGAGTGAAGCGTGCAGTCACATGTCACGTTCTGAAGATAGCTATTCGAGAGCCTACAAAACACAGGTTATCCCATTATAACACATGAACAGGAACAGAGGCACTTACTTGTACAGTGAGCACCCACAGCAAGCCCCCATGTCAGCAGGCAGTAACCGTTAGCTACCAAACGAGATGCACTGAAAGTGATCTCCATAACCTGAGAAGGCCCATAGAGGAAGACGGCGCATTCTCAAAGGATTTCAGAGCTGATTGAGTAGAGCCACCCCACCCGTTGAATGGCAGCCATGTTAATATTTGTTTCCTAAATGGCGTGTAATTACAGGGTCTCCGTATCCCACCCTGAGGGCAGGTCTGGCACAGTGTAAGGGGAGGAAAGGAATGTGAGGGAATATTGGGATATTTCTTCTCAGCTCCTGAAGTCCCTGCCGCTGTGTACATTGGGAATGATGAGTGAGCATTTGGACTATAAACGAGGTTTCATGTTCAGGCACATCCCTTCACTTGGCCTCTCTTCCACATGTGTTCATGTGCACCTTTTTTTCTCCCTCCCTCCCTCTTTCTTGTGTGTCATCTGGTATGTACGAGGGTGTTTACACACACTCTTCAAACAAGTCCATGAGGAGGAACGGCTGTTTAGCAGCAAAAGCAGCAGAGAGAGAGAGAGAGAGAGGGAGGGCGAGGGAGAGAGAGAGAGAACGAAAGAGAGGGAAGACAGGGAAAAAGAGACAGAGGGGGAGGATAGGAGACAGAACACAGAGGAGGAGAAGACGGACTAGTGTACTCCAGAGATCAATGCCACTCTGATCAGCAAGATCCTCAAAGAGAGAACAGTTCCTGAGGGAGTACACTCAGGCGTCTTTTTTATCTTGCCAGAGTTTATCCGTCTTTGCTTGTAGCACCCCCCTAAAGGTACATGAATGGGGGTTATCGGGCGGTAGGCTCAGGGCATTATGTTCGAGGGAGACCGGCCCTTTGTGACTCACTGCTGGCATGACCTTCTCAGCCTCCTGGGATGAATTTGACAGGTAGGTTTTTCACTGCGCTGCATTCTCATTTGTTCATTTCTTAGAAGCATCTCAAAGGAGGAGAGCTGAACCAGCATCAAGTGTCAGCTGTTCCGCCAGCCTAGTGAGGTGAATCGTCTAGAAGCTAATCATCAAGCAGATCTTAGACGGGTACTTTGGGACGTGGACTGCTTGTTGTAGTTGTTTTTGCACATTATTGTCAAGCAGGATTGGTGTGAAGCAGGATTCTAACAGGTTGCGTTGCAATGTTCAAGTTTTATTTTTTAAAATCAGGTGAGTGGATGTTTGATTTCTCCTGTTGTGCTAATGAATTAATCTTCCCTTGATTAATCTCTCCTTTGTAAATGAAGTGCATTCAGGCTTTCATTCCATTCCATTACGTCTGAAGGAGTGACTGAGTACTGAAACTGAGATTGGATAATTATGTGGCTTTTCTTCATGAGTGAGCTGTTTGTGTTGTCAGTTGTTGAATAATTTCTGGTACTGTAAAGAGGTGGGGTGGGAAGGCGGTGATAGGTCAGATACCTGGAGGGTGTTCTAAACATGGTAAAGACGGCCTGCACTAGATTGCACTAACAACATTCTGCAGATCAAAGGTTTAGTGGTTGCTGAATGGGTGTTGGTGTTAATCATAGTCAGAGACATTTTTGGTGTTAATATATTTGGGGTTTGTTTCCAGTCCATGTCAAAATGTGTTTATATGCTTAGATTTAGATTTCTTTTTGAAGTATTGGGTCTCACCCTGTTGATTGACGTCTCTCTATGCACTTCTATGGAAGTTTTGTGAGGCTAGCCTGGATTTTATAAGGGCTCATAGCTTTCAGTCTTTGGCTTTATCACGTCATGATGATGTGGAGTTATTCTACTATTTGATATGTTTGATCTATAACTTAATCTTAATCTAGGTCAGGGTACAGAAACAGGTTGATCCACAACCAAATAAACAAATTAAAAGCACGCCACACTCAAAGGTAGTAGCCAAACTGCTGTGCATGTTCACTCTGAACTCAAAACCCTAATCAATGATAAAATATTGTATGAAGTTCTCTACAGCAGTAAGCATTATCCCATAGCATTGAAATGCAAAACCATTGCTGCAGTGAATTCACATAAGCGAGGACAGACAAGTTCTACTAAAGGGTCCCATCCCTCAGCTCTGTTTAAACTTTGCAGCAGATTAAAGTCCACACAACTCCTCACGTTAACAAAGTTTCACAATTATTTTAGACGAATGTCTGGATTAGACTCTTGGAATGCTCTTCAGAGCCATCTCTAAAAGTAATTGGCTGTTTAATTGATTTTAAATCAATGTACTGAGGAGGTTTGATTACAAGAATTGTAAATAAAATGAACTCTATATAGGCTGTACAACTAGACATTAAGGTGGATCTATAGCTGTGCCCTGGGACTGAAATTATAGTAATTTCTGGGGGGTCAGAGTGGTCAGCATGACAGAAACAAACCAGCATAATAACAGAGGGGACGCAATGAGCGTTACACTCAAAGTGTGCGTCCTCAAAGGTCTTCCCCCCCTCCATGCTGGCCTCCTGTGCAATGAGGCTGTGGACTGATCTGTTATTGCTGAGCCCTCTCCACTCTAAACACCCCCAACCTCCTCACTCACAAATACTCCTCTCATTTAACACACACTAAACACCCACTCAAACAGAGAGAGAGAGAGAGAAAGAGACTTGGTCAAATCACAAAACTACTTTCAGTTCAGTTTAGGCACAGCTGGTATTATACTGCAGGCTATGTGGAATTACAACAATAATAAATTAATCATATAAAGAATTTCTAGAAAACACACAGGTGATCGGGTGAGCAGTTATTGCATTACTTATCATTATGAAACATGTCACTGACGAATTAAACTAGAAACTAAGTCATCGCTGTAGCAAATAATAATAAATAAAGAAACAAAACCGTTAACATGGCCAGACATCTCAAAGCTCTGAGTGCTGTTGTATGACTCAGACCATCTGAAACTACCCCTCTTAGAAAAACAACACTCTGTGACTAACTCTGTGATGGGGGGGGGGGGGTGTGTGTTTTAGTGTGTGTGTGAGTGTGTGTGTGTTCTTTCATGTTGGACTCTTGGCAGCGTTGCCTTCTCCCCTCAAAGACCAGTTGACATGTGTGCATTTGTCTCTCTTAACGCTGTTGTTTGTTTCGGTGATGACGCTCCCCACGGTGGAGTCGGCAGGGGGGGGGGGGGTTGAGCATAGTAGTGGCATGTAAATCAAACAGGGCAATGGGAGGCCGTGGGAGAGTCAGAGTGGAGTTCCTAAACTGACAATAATAATCGTGACTTGTAAACGCTCATGACTGCTGACCAGATACAGATGTTGTGGGTCCAGCAGCTGCCACCTTCCATCTCGTGCTCGTGGTGTGTGTGTGTGTGTGTGTGTGAGTGTGTATGTTGTGTGTGTGTTTGAGTGTGTGTGTGTTGTGCTGTGTGTGTGTGTGTGTGTCTGTCTGTGTTTGTCAAGTCCATTTCTTAGAATTGTTCCCAAAGCCCGTGTGGGAGGAAAGCGCTGTCATAGGCCTGTGTTGTTCCTGTGCTGCTTGTTGCTGATCGGGCCCACAGATAGCATGCAGTTTGTATGTGCGCCAGATCATTTTTAGAGAGGTCTGTTTATAAAGAAAGGTTCTGTGTTCCCATATCTCAAGACTATGAATAGCATACGCTTAAACTTAGCAGAATTCTGATTGCTGGGACTTTTGACCTGACACTGTATCAAGAATCATGAGATCTTCTACTCTAAATAATCCTGACATTCCATTCAATGTGTCACCCCTCACTAATAGGATAGATTATGTCAAGTAAGCTCTCTCAGTTTAGACATGATTAATTTATGAAATGCAGATGAATTTCAAATGCTATTTCGTGCTTGATTATTTAGTTAAACTGTAATTAGGAAGCTTTCTGCCACTCTGGTTCAATGTCACTGTGACATCCAAACCCCCCTCTCATCCTGTCACAGACCCAGGATCAGTGAGCGCTTGTCTTACTTTGACTCTGCTCTGTGGTGACAGGGGCACAGCCGACTGGTTCGGGGTCAGTAAAGACGGCGAGACCACGCAGCGATGGCAGCGGAAAAGCCTGCGGCACTGCAGCCTGCGTTACGGGAAGCTGAAGCCGCAGGTGATCCGTGAGATGGACTTGTCCAGCCAGGACAACCTGTCCATGACCAGCACAGAGACACCGCCGCCACTCTACGTGCCCCCCGCACAGCATGGCATGCAGAAGGTAGGACACACACACACACACACACTCACACAATACCATCTACACTCTCCATTCATGTGGCTAATACTCTTCAAGGTGGTCTAAGGGTGGTCTCCATTAGAAGTGTATCATTAAGGATTTAAGGTACATCTGCAAATAATTATTTTGTTTTCATAGTGTGAATCATATGATTTTGAATCTAGAGTTGTACGGAGGTGCTAGGTCATAGCCAGCATTGGCACCACACTAGGACACACAACACTAGGTGACACCACACTAGGACACACAACACTAGGTGACACCACACTAGGACACACAACACTAGGTGACACCACACTAGGACACACAACACTAGGTGACACCACACTAGGACACACAACACTAGGTGACACCACACTAGGACACACAACACTAGGTGACACCACACTAGGTGTTGTACACAGGCGGTGTGAAACACACAGGCAGATGCACTGGTGAAACAGGACTCTTACTTATGAGCTTTATTGGAAGGTGGAAAATATTATATTACTATGGTAAAAATATTGACAATTGAAATATTTCTATTACGCTCATGTACAACATACAAGTTATCATTTACATTTTAAAAGTGTAGTGTGTTAGAGCTGTTATATGATAATGTGCCCCCCAACACACAGAGACACACGCAAACATACACAAATGCACACGCACACGCACACGCACACGCACACGTACACACAGACACACACACACACACACAAACACACACACACACACACTCACACACGTAAACTATGCAGAGAGTCTCACCCTGTTGTTCCTCTGGTCAGATTGTTGACCCGCTGGCGCGTGGCCGGGCCTTCCGCATGGTGGAGGAGGTGGATGGCTTCAGCGTGCCTCAGACTCCCATCACCCCCGGTGCCGCCTCGCTCTGCTCCTTCACCAGCTCCCGATCTGGCTTTGGCCGCCCCCCGCGCCGCCGCAAGCGCGAGTCTGTCGCCAAGATGAGCTTCCGTGCCGCCGCCGCACTGGTCAAGGTGAGTTGATGTGACATGTAAGCACACACTCACATTCACACACACACACACACTCCGTTGCACATGCTGATATACATATACAAACACATAGGAAACAAATACAGAATCAAAGCAACACAATACACTGAAAAACCCAACACTCTAGTAGTTGTATATATCCCAACACACACACCTTTGCTGTTATTCATCATTATTGTTATTGCTGTTGCTGTTGCTGTTATTTCACTGGGATATCATAGTTTGATGAAATATTATAGATAGTTATCAGCTCAGTTAATAGTTTAATGGCTCTGGCAAGGAAAAGTTCAGCATTCCACACAATCCTTGCCGAGATGTGATGTGGGAGTCTTTGGTTTGGAGGGTGTTATGTTTATGTGCGTACATTTGAGTAACTCACTGATAGACGGAGAGGGCAGAGGGAAACAGCCATGCTGTTATAGTGAATGGTTCATCCATTTGTGTAGGTCACCCAGGGTGAGCTGCAGTTCACTGAAGGCTTACACTTAATCGTCTGCTGATGTGATGTGATGACGTTAGCAAGACTAGACCCCTGACTCCCTTAACTTCTGTCACACAGTTTTCACTGTCAGCTTATGGCCGATGATGATGGCCAAGTAATAGATATCTGCCATCCATCCAGAGAGTAATCTAAGCGGAATACTTCCATTAAACCGTGATCAAGTGTCCACAAAAAAATGGGTTGCTGTGATTTGACATCCAAATTCCAAGGCTGATTGTAGGAGATTACTGTACTGCCGTTGCACTTGTGCAGTCTTGTACAAAACCGTCTCTCTCTTGTTTTCATGGGTTATGTAAAAACTGATCTATGGCTTGACTTGTACCATGGGCTTAGGGTTTGGCCTGCTTTCCTCTCCCCGGGCCTGAAATAACAATAACAGATGGCCTCCATAATTCTGGTGGAATGCTCAGCTGTTAGTCAGCTAGAATATTCTGGAATGAGCAGTAATCCTGCACCAGCACAGTCAGGGGATGGTGTGGGAAGTGATTTTCTGCTCTATCCACATACCCCCTCCCAACCACCCTACCTTTAAAGGACAAATGATTCATTTCTATAGGGATGAGTACAGAGTCATGCCACGGGGGCAGATGAGTGATGATGATGATGGTGATGATGATGTGTATACGTGTGTGTGTGTGTGTGTGTGTATTATGACGCAGACTGTCCATCGGTAATCTGCTACTCCAGCTCTTTTTTGGGCAGTGAACAAATACAACATAGATGTCATAGGGTTTGCCTTGGCTTTGCCTGGGTTTATGTGCTCTATGTCTGCAAACTTATGACTGTGTGGTTATGGATGTGTGTCTTTAACTACCTATGGATGTTTGCCATAAATGTTATGTTTATGATACTGATGATGATGTTATTGTTTATAAACCCCCACGAATAAAACCAAAACAGAAGAATGGTGATGGTTGAGACTTATAGAGTAAGGATTGATGTGAAGACAGAGAAAGAGAAAATACATGTGTGTATTTTGTTGGCCTATTTCCTTGGACTGTTCTTTACACAATGTTGGGCCATCAACCATAGTATACTGAGCTTAGTTGATGAGGATTATAATAGTAAAATTACTGTGACAGTCTTGATTGTGATGATGATGGTA
>NC_137922.1:39590106-39597606 GCF_963457725.1 Sprattus sprattus | reverse complement strand
CTTCATGAGGGGTTACTTCCATGAGGAGGCCACACTCTGCTCCCAGGTATCTCCACAACAGTCCTCCCAATCCCCTCCAGCTCCGTTTTCACATTGACTTTCCCCCCACTGCTGATGTGGAACACCCTGCACACAGAAAAAAGAACACATAACTACAGATGCATGTGCAAAATGTGACACTAAATATTGTCAAAAGTCTTCTCAGTATCAGTACCAATTATATCCTTGATAATAAAGTGCAGTTACTCATTTCACCAGCAGAGGGGGATATTTACTTGTCTTGTTTACCAGGCTGGCTTTTGTGCAGAGTTCACAGACCTCCCTCATTAATTACACACAGTTGGAGGTGGATGATTATAATTGATGCTCAGGACTTGTAATTATTTACCGTTTTGTGTTCGTAATTGTCCATGACCTTTGACCCCTCCCAGGTGCACTGCATGGATGACGTGTGTGGCCTGCTGCCATTTCTCAACCCAGAGATCCCAGATCAGTTCTACCGCCTATGGCTCTCCCTGTTCCTGCATGCTGGGTGCGTTGCCAGTCTGCTCTGGGATTAACTTCAAAATCCCATCAGTTTATTTATAATCTTACACAATATTGCTGACTGTTACACAACAGGGCCGATTTTGGAAGGGTTTCCACACAGCACAAGCGCAATGCTCAGTGGCACCTGTGCGTGCTGTGTTATGGATTGGCTGTAATGTGTAATCTGCCTTCTCAGAATTTCAGATTACAGCAGTGTAGCGTCGGATGCCAATAACCTCAACCATTGATGATCCTCTCAATCCCATTCTTTTCCCCTTTCTCTCTCTCTTTTTTTTTTTTGATCTCTCTTTCTCCCCCTGTAGGATCCTGCACTGCCTGGTGTCTATGTTCTTTCAGATGACCATCCTGAGGGACCTGGAGAAGCTGGCAGGCTGGCTCAGGATCTCCATCATCTACATCCTCAGTGGCGTCACGGGCAACCTGGCCAGCGCCATCTTCCTGCCTTACAGAGCCGAGGTGCGAAGAGACCCGAGACACGCATACGATACCTACACGCATACAATACCCACTGTCACTCACGAAACACAGGGTCTAACTTTCATGCATTTCCATTCCCCCCCTCATGGGGAAAGATTTGTCTTTTCTAAGTAAGACCATGGTGCCGTTTGTAGTCCTACAAAGAAAAAGAAAATTTGTTAAAAATGACAGTTCCCTCAAAGGAAAAAACAGTGCCATTACCCAAAGAGTCTTAATGTCACCCACACCTTGATTTTTTTCTCAGCCATGAGACAAGAATCAAATCCATCCGTATCTCCTCTCTTCTTCTCTTCTTCTCTTCTTCTCTTCTCCTCTCAGGTTGGCCCTGCGGGATCTCAGTTTGGCATCCTGGCCTGCCTGTTCGTGGAGCTGTTCCAGAGCTGGCAGATCTTGAAGAGCCCGTGGCGCGCCTTCGCCAAGCTGCTGTGCGTGGTGCTCTTCCTCTTCGCCTTCGGCCTGCTGCCCTGGATCGACAACTTTGCGCACGTCTGCGGCTTCGTCTCGGGCTTCTTCCTGTCCTTCGCCTTCCTCCCCTACATCAGCTACGGCCGCGCCGACATGTACCGCAAGCGCTGCCAGATCATGGCCTCGCTGACCTTCTTTCTGGGCCTGCTGGCCGGCTTCGTGGTGCTCTTCTACGTCTACCCGGTCAAGTGCGAGTGGTGCGAGCTGCTCACCTGCATCCCGCTCACCGACAAGTTCTGCGAGAAGTACGACCTCAACGCCCACCTCCACTGAGGCCTTTCACCTGGAAGACGGAAGAGAGAGGGATGGAGAAAACGAGAGAACATAGGAGAACCAGAGTAGAGCAGAAGAAAGGCGAGGAGGCACAGTAATGGTGCTACCCCTCCCCAAAGCTAGCCAGAGCTTATAGGCTCTAGACTAGGACGGCCTCCATGTGTATGTGTGTGTGTGTATGTGTGTGTGTGTGTGTGTGTGTATTTTTTCAACTCCTTTTTTTTAATGCACTTCACGAAACAGATCAAGGGTTGTATGTTTCTGTTGTTGTTGTTGTTTGTTGTTGTTATTGTTATTGTTTAGTTTTTAATGCTAGAGTCTCAGAGATATATCTTCCCCAGGGGGGAAACATACCTTTGGTGCCTTGCCAATGAACTCTCAGTTCCAAACCAACTATTGCCATATCGAGTATGTTCCACTAGATCTGGGCACTGCAACGGTAACCTGTAACGTGTTGATGTACTGCTGCTGCAGTGGTGATGAATGTCTGGTAGTGTTTTAGCTACCTGCTTATCCATAATGGAGAATATAGCAAGAGAGTAAAACAGCTTGAGGCTCTCTGACTGATTTTTGACTGCCTGTTTTCATTGGATGTGTGCCTGAACTATGTCTAAACCTGTAGTTGTAAGGTAGAGACACGTTTTCAGTATTTAGTTAGTGTAAAGGTTCCGTGTGTGTGTGTGTGTGTGTGTGTGTGGTGATCATGTTTATATGCGCATCCATGTCTATGTGTGTCGTTGACCTGCGCGTGTTGAGGAGTGTGTTGGATGACCTCGCTGGCGGTGAAGCCAAGTGTCCTCCACCAGGCCCTCTGGGATGTCCATATGGCTGCCAAATCCCACCGTCCACTTTCCGCAGGATTAGCATGGAGGGCCTGACTGGGCCGCCACACGCTCACTCTCACCTCCCAGCTGTCCACTCTCCTCTGCTCTCCCTTTCCATGCACCTCCACATCCTCTAAACCATCTCCAACCTTATTTTTATATAGCTACCCATCACACACACACACTAAACTAGAGGGAGCACATACACACACACACACACATACACACACACACAACTAGAGTGAGCACACACACACACACACACAAACACTAAACTAGAGTGAGCGCATACACACACACACTAATCTAGAGTGAGAGCACACACACACACACACACACACACACACACACACTAAACTAAAGTGAGCACATACACACACATACTCACACACTGACTCAATCACACTAAACTAGAGTGAGCAAATACACACAGACACACTAAACTAGAGTGAGCACACACACACACACACACACTAAACTATAGTGAGCACATACACACACACACACACACACACACACACTAAACTATAGTGAGCACACACACACACACTAAACTATAGTGAGCACATACACACACACACACACACACACACACACACACACTAAACTAGAGTGAGCACATACACACACACACACTAAACTAAACTAGAGTGAGCACATACACACACACACACTAAACTAGAGTGAGCACACACACAAACAGACACACTAAACTAGAGTGAGCACACACACACACACACTAAACTAGAGTGAGCACACACACACACACACACACACACACACACACACACACACTAATCAGTTCCCTAGAGGGCAGCATATCCACACTGTGATGGAACACCACAGTGTTCACATGCAGCCAATTACTCTCAATTTTTGTGTAGCTCGAACAGTGAACAAAAGAAAATGTCTGAGGTGTCGTTTGAACAGCAAACTGGCAACAGTCCATATAGAAACCATAGGAGAATGTACTGGAAAAAAATTATAAAAATGTCCAAATAATTTTTTTATTATTTAATGAAAAGGGCTTTATATATTTTAATAGTGAGGGTCCTTCACATCTTTTCTGTAGTTCAGTGGAACCGTTGGATCACCTGGACTCTACGTCATACACTAGAAAGCACAAGCCAAACTCCAGTTGGCATTCCCCACCACAGATAAGATTAGTTCTTCAGGATTGCCTATGGCCACCGCACGTTCCTGCCAGTTTTATCTTATCCAAACAGTGTTGGTCATATATTGGCATTGACAGTGTCATTTTTCTGTTGCGTTGAAATCTCTTTGTCTGCTTTGGTCCGCTCCCTATTTCCTGCTTGCTTCCCCCACCTCTCCTCGATTCTTCATTATGGTTAAATGTGCACAGAGACTGAGTTAATGAAATCCACTTAAGAAACCCTTCTGATTCAGTCATCCTCTCCCTTCTTCAAGCACACACACACACATACACTCACACACACACAGACACAAAGAAAATGCACTCACATGCGTAGGTACTTACACACACGTGTACACACACAGAGAGACATACAATCTGAATCTCATACACACATACACACACACACACACACACACACACACACACACAGACACACATCAGCCACCAATTCTCATTGTTCTTACAGCTGCATGTATTTCAATTCATTCATTTCCTCTCCAAGATGATGCAGGAGATTAGAACGATGCCTTCTGATCCCTAAGTGCGGCCCCCTTTGCTAAGGACTATTTGGTGGGTGGGGGGGGGCTATTGGGGTGTCTCTCCCTGGTCCTCTCTTGCTGAGTCTCAGATAAGCGGGTGTATAGCTACACTGATGTCCCCAGTTCTCCCTGATTCTCCACTTGTCCTTTATCTCCCACATGGCTGTATTGCAAGCTATTGTAATTATGATTGGTCCCATCCCCCTTGTCTCTTAATGTGAACACAAACACACGCACACACGCACATATACACACACACATACAGAGCACAGCACAACACAGCCCCTCTGTTGGTTTAGCATGGATGGTAATTAAGAGGAGGCTAATTAATGTGTGCGTTAGCCCCGAGCCTGCTGTTGCTGTTCAAGTGCTCTTCTACTGATGAAGGATCCACACACACACAGACACACACACACACACACACACACACACACACACACACACACACACACACACACACACACACACACTGGGCCTTTTGTGATGCCCATGTCTCAGCTCCTCTCACAAGGAACTAATAGTCACCTTCTCTGTCAGTGTATCTCTCTTTCTCCTGGGCCAAGAGCATCTCTCCTTTTTTCCACAGCCTCTGTGTCTCCCCTTATCTCCCTCTCCCCATCTTGTGCCTCCCTCTCCCCACACTCAGCCGCAGACAAAGGCCTGGTTAAAAGAGGAGGCAGAGGGAAGCCCCCCCCCCCCCCCACCTCATCCGTAGTCTACATCAAACCCTGGTACTACAGAGGAAATGAGTCAACCCCACAATAACTCAACACACTCCTTATCTCCAGTTTTTACCTCCTCCCCCCATTCCCTCTGCTTTCTCTCTCTCTCTCTCTCTCTCTCTCTCTCTTCGTTCCCCGTTTCCTATAGAGATGGTAATGTTAGTGTGGGGGGAAGGGGGGTTAAGGGGGTTGCGTCAGCTTGAGACGGCTGTGTGGGGTGGGGGGCTGGTAGGGTGGGTTGGGGTGGCGGGGGTCCCTGGCACTTCAGTGGCAATCCAACGGCCCACTGCTTATTAGGGATTAAAGGGGCAGTGTGTGGCATGAGGGACAATACGGAGGGGAGACTGGGGACGCTGTTGGGCTCTTTGTTTCAGTTCTTACCGACTGGCTTGTCATAGTCTTAGCCCGTTTGATGGACCCACTTCCATGCTCCAAGCTGCACAAACCCTGAAACACTCCACTCTGCTCTCGTCGCCGCTCATCTTTGGCTACACAACACAGTGAAAACAGCCTCCGTTAACGGTAAAAAAAAAAAAAGAGCCAAAGAATGTCTATTGGGGGCAAAGTACGGCTACATACAGGTCATATGTCCAAAGAATGTCGCCCTCGGAGTGGCTGGGATTATTTAAAGCACATTAGAGGTTTAACAGTTGACCTCCTTGGCCACTGAGGGATCATGCCTGACTTCCAGTTGTTGATAAATTAACCACATATTCTGCTATGCCACTGAGCTGTAAGAACCTCATCACTCAGTCACATTATCATTTACACACACATATCGCAACACAATGATCAAAACTATGCTAACCTACACAAGAAGAGAGCATAAGAATATGTATGACTAAATACCTCATTCTTGTGACCATGCAAAGCAAGTGTGCTCCTTTTATGAGGTGAGCTCGTTCAACAGAGATGTGTTTGGTCGTCTTGTCTCAGAAGCATTAAGGGGGTGTCATTCGGAGCGGTTGAGCGGCTGGCTTTTGTGTGGGGGCCAGGTGGAAAAGGACTTGTGTTGTTGTTACTGTCAATAACCATCAGCTCCCACTGCTCCAGGCATCAGGCAGTCTCAGACAGCTACTTGAGAGGAAACACTCACAGACAGTCTGGCCTGTTTATCTGATTAAGGATCCAGTCACTAACATTAATGAATGCATTAGTTTAAGCAGCAGTACGTTTTGCCAATCTAACTACTGAAAAGGCAAACAAAATCCTTACAAACACCAATAACACTACAGTTGGCGCTGATTAAAGTCTTGCTAGCATGCTAACTCAGGTATTTTGGCAATATAGTTGGCGATGATTCACATCTCCACAGAACTGCATAATGAATAGCGTGGGTGGCTAGTTGGAAGGCAGGTGTGTTTATCTTTCTTTCACAATCAATATATTCCATAAATAAATAGCAGAGTAGTATAATAAAAAAACAGTGACATATTGTCCATGGCCAACGTAGGCCCTCACGACAGGAAGTACAGAAACGGAGGAGGAGGGGCTTCTAACCTTGGGGTGTCGTACAGGTGTCACAGTAGGTCTGTTAAAGGTGACATGTGAGACATTAGTGCTGGGGCACCTGTAACAGTGGGGCTGACACCAAGAGGATGGATGCTGATTGATCTCTGAATCTCACACTGACTCGTAGGCTTTGTATTCATAACCAGGCTCTTCCTGTCATATTTCTCAGGAGAGTTTGGGAAAGGAATCGTCGGGAATATTCTGGAAAGGGACAATAGACAATTGACCTCACCTGACAGCATCACTCTCACCTTTGTTTTTTTTATAGAGGACATCATTTTATGTCGCAACCACTACTAGGGTTAGTGTATGCAAAACACCGCACACACACACGTATTTCCCTATGAACACAACCAACATCAAGTGTGTGATGAATGTCAGGTGAATGGGCATCCATCAGGTTGAACCCTGCGTGGGGGGGGGGGGACAGGAGCAGCACCAGGGGGTCTGAGTGAGACTGATGAGGGGGGCTCCACTGTAAGCTGACCCTGAAACGTGAGTCAGGCAGCTGGGCAGCAGGTGGCCACTGGCAGGCCGTCTCTCTTCATTGTCCTGGAGGAGGGAGTGAGGGGTGGGGGTGTGAGAGGATCATAAGCAGCCACTCAGAAGCTGCTACAGGCTGCAGCCACACAGGTGGGACGTCAGGGGGGAGGGGGGGCGGGGTGGCCATTACACACCTGCCGTAGACTAACCACCCCATACACTCACTCACACACACACACACACCAGCAGCCTCCACCAGCACAGTGTCATGCTTCAGCAAGGAGAGGAGATCTGTGGTCCAGGCATCATGCGCATCTACCACCTGTGCCCGTGTGTGTGTATGTGTGTGTGTGTGTGTGTGTGTGTGTGAGAGAGAGAGAAAGAGAGATAAATGAGCTTGCTTGCGTATTCATCAAAAGAACCTTGACCACCGTGCTTTAATCTAAATCTTACAGGAGTGTTTTGCTATGAATCAACTTCATTGTGGTTAAATGGCCGTT
>NC_137922.1:39575106-39587606 GCF_963457725.1 Sprattus sprattus | reverse complement strand
GATTAGGCCAGCAGATTGGAGGAGGAAGTGGTTCATCGGCTAAGATTGCAAATGCATTTCCTTGTGTAGGGGGCAATTCATTTCGGAACCTGTTAAATAAAGTTGGGGAGTAGGGTTTAGAGGAAGCTTTTCATATTTGGCTTTGTTCGCTTTAGGTTTTCCTGTCATGGGCAGTTTGTTTGCTTAAAGTTGGGTCTCGTACTGTTCACATGCTCAGCCTCTGTAGGTAGGTCATCAACTTTGGAAGTCATCGGTGTGGTGGTGGCAGCATGCAGGAGAGAACCATTAAAGAACATCATCTCCTGGAGGGGGTGTTTTTAGAGATTAAGACCATTTCCAGGTACCAGCAATGCATTTAAAAAGAAGAGTCGTTAACCTGTGATTTCCACAGTCATCTATTAAGTCCAGACCCTCCTTATTGTCGTGTACAATGGGCTGTTCACTGATAGCCAGCAGAGCCTATCCTGACGCGTGCGCGTGATATCAGCCGGGCAAGCTCAGGCTTGCCTGTCAGCCCTCCCAAGGACTGAGTACACCGTGCCTTTCTACCCCCCCCCCCCCCCCCCCCGCCCCCCCCCCCACCCCCCCACACTCACACAGCACACACACACACACATACCCCAAACCCCTGTCAAAGGCTCTTAGCCAATCACATCCAAAGCTTGGTGAATGGCCTCACAGGCAAAATTATAGCTTTGCTGATTTCTGTCAGAGAGGCCCTCTCAAAATGAGGCAATCATGGAGGGTGCTCCAACTGCACTGCCACCTGATGTGGCCGGTAAAAACCCAGGACAGTCTGACCTCCAAAATGATGCCAGAACACAGAAAGAATACCCCTGTCAAGAGCCTTTTGTTGTCTGGAGGCCTCCATTTTAGAGTGTTTGGAACGGGTGCATTAAATTGTTTTAGGTGACCTGGGAAGAAGGTGGAAGAACATGAGTTGGCTGTCGGGTTAAAATGTCTGTCCCTGCCTAAGCAGGGTTTGATAAAAAAAAAATGTCCCTGGGAAAGAAACGTCCATCACTCTGAAACATTTCATTTCACGTGACAGAACACATCAGCGGCACCGTGTCCCCCACTTCATTAAGACTCTGAAAGGTCAAGCACAAGGAAATGCGTTTGTGTTTGTCGGCCCTCTTCAAGGTTAAGGAGGCGACATGTAGCCCTCTGTGTCCCTGTGGGCCCCACACAGGCGCACTTGTCACATAAAACCAACAGACCTGCCACCCCTGCTGCTCGCCCTCTTTGGTGGAGCAGACACAACACATTGTCTGCTCTTTAACCAGGGGAGGGCTCGTCAACCAACCTCCACCGCCAACCCCCCCGACCCCCGACCCTCAGACCCAGAACAAGAGCTTTACGACCCAGCATGGCTGTGCCCATTGAATGAACCTGCCCCCGGCTCAATGGTGACCCTGCCAGGGCCGGAGAGGGTCTCGCACCCAGAGCCCATTGTCATGGTAAGCAGTGTTCAAAAGGGAGCTGGGGAACCAGGATATGTATATAAAAAAACGACAGCAATGGCAAGACAAAGAGGGGACAAAGGGCTCGGGGGGGGGGGGGGGGGGGGGGGGGGGAGACGAACGCTCCCATAACCGGATGTGCGGCAGATTGCCTGTTTTATGTTTCCTCAATCACAGGGCTGGGCAGAACAATAGAGAGATACTGAAGAAGGCAGCCTGCTTTCACCTGTGTCCCAAGCATCCTGGAGCCAGTATAAAAGATCTCAGTAACATCTGAGAGAATGGAATTATACATTTGTTTAGAATAATTAGTTTTTATTATACATTACCTAATCATACACTAATTGGAGATAACACATACAATGTATTATAAATGATATGGAACAAATGTATACATGCTTTCAGTCCTGTCATGTGAGTATGACATTGCAGTGTACTTAATGCACAATAATACATAGGGTCTGGGGGTTTGCTGCACAAGGGTAGGATATTTAATCAAGGTGACAGTTTCTTTAGTATGAAAGTATCCTAAAATAATAATGGCCTAACACATCCAATCCATGTGTGTATGTCACCTAAATATCTCGCAAGCTTTTAGACAAAGATCGTGATGAGAATAAAAACTTCTTGACAATGACCAAGCACCTGCCTTGAGTTAAACCACAGGTGGCAACATACCTCCACGCAGCCTCTTGCAAAAAACCTGTTCATTTCCTCATGTGATGACAATGACTGTGGACCCATTAAAATACAATTGTGCATTGTGTGCCACTAAGTGTGTCTATTGCTCACTATTCTCCCATCAAAGTTCCTCTTCAGCTGCCATATTGCCCAGCTGCAGCATTGACAATGGTGCCAAAACTCCCACAATGGTGTTGCTGAGGTCTTAAGTTTGGT
Organism: Sprattus sprattus; assembly: GCF_963457725.1. NCBI lineage: Eukaryota > Metazoa > Chordata > Actinopteri > Clupeiformes > Clupeidae > Sprattus > Sprattus sprattus. Next base: position 39,585,246 of record NC_137922.1, on the reverse strand, counting down.
GCTTTGATGCAGCAAGCCAGGACTGGGCACCCACAGTGTTGGGGAGATGGGCAGACTTGCCTGAGCAATAACAAAGCACTGTTCACATTCCTCCCACAACCCTATGGCACAGACACCAGGGGGGGGGGGGGGTCAAACAGGACTTGCATAAAACTTTGTCTACATGCGACCAGGATTCTTTCAACTGAAACACCAAAGTCATTGGTTCTGATCTGTGCCATAAGAAGATGTAAAGATTGCATATGGCAGTGGCTAATAGTCCGCAAGTAGAGGCTTGAAGACTCCTCAGATTTGGCAAGCCAGACAAGTTAGCATGAAACGTAGGCCAACTCTGCCCTTCTCTGTCTCTCTCTCGTAGCGACCCTCCGCCAAAGGCTTGTGGATGTGTCTGACTGGGCTTTCACACATGTGACTCGGAGGTCCTTTACAGGAGCTGGCAAGTGTCTCTGAGGCTTAACATAATTGGCAGCACTGTCAGAAAGACAAGTTGGAGGAGGGAGAGAGAGGGAGAAAGATAGAGAAAGTGGAGAGAGGGTGGAATGAGAGAGAGAGAAGGTGGTGAGAGCAGAGAGAGAGAGAATGAGAGAGAGAGAGAGTGAGAGAGAGAGAGAGTGAGAGAGGGAGAAAACCTGGCAGGAAGGCAACCCAGCTCATTAAGAGGCGTCTTGTCTCTGTGAGCGTGAATAGGAGCATGTGTGAATTCAAATGAGAAAGTTACAAAAGTCTTGGAGTGATCAGAGAGACATGGACGGCCTTTTTTGTCCGTTGCTCCTCTAGTGGGACAGAGGGACAAACCCCAGTGTCAAAGCAACAAAAGTGTCCCTGGGACCACTGACTTTAACCCATTTTGATGTGGAGTGAAAGTGTACAGCTCCTCAGTCTGCGAATGTCTCACGGAGCCTCAAAGCCAACTGCTTGCTGTCACCATTTACATTCAGATCACATTTTGCGGCAAAAAAGGAAAGCAGTCAGCAGAATAATCCGCCACACAGAAATAAAAAAATAAAAAGAGCATCTTTTGTGTTCATGTTTTCTTTTCTCCAAGTGTGCAAACTGGCACAAATCACTGTGTTGTGGCATTGCTTCACCCCAGAAGTAGTGGGGTTTTAGGAGTATTAAGCCTGTAATTATAGAGTGGTGTGGATTTGTGTTGTTGTGAAGTCAATCTTAAAGGTTAAATTATCTGCAGATTACGTAGCATTTCTTAAAATCTCTGATGATAATTTAGCAACATACATTATCATAGACAATGTACACAGGGAAGCATACTGACGATGATCGAACATATTTCCTGTAGTTTTTAAAAGGCTTCATGCATGATTCGTTTCCTGCAAGAAGAGGGACTATTCCCAATCTTAATCTGAGAGAAAAAGTGGCAGATGTGGGCATAGGCAGCAATTGCCAATGGTGCCCACACATGTGAATGGGGGCGAAAGATCACTGATATAGAGGCAACTGATCCGGGGCCTGCTGCTGAGGTGATGGGATGTGGCATGGACGTGGATCCCACTTGGGACCCCCCCCAAACACACACACGCACACACACTCACACACACACACTCACACACACACCTGTCAACACCTCCACTATCATTAACCCCAACCAAGACATCTCATTTACTCTCCTGCCCCTCCGCCCCCACACCCACCCCTACACACCTCTCCACTTGCCACCACATCCGCCCATATCCCCTAATGAACCACGAGCCCGGTGAAACCTCAATCCCCACGGGAGCAGCTCCATCTCAGGGCCCGATTCCTGAGGACCTCCGCCTGCTGCTTTGCTCCTATGGGCGAGGGGGCTAGGAGCATAGATATATAGAATTACTAGATAACTCACGGCGGAGTCTAGAACGTCCGCAGAGGTCGGCCATCTTACCCCGGGCAGATCGCTCACCGTAACATTGTGGTGGTAGTGAAAAATGTACTTTTTAAATAACCATAGCTTGCTCAATTTTCAACCGATTTTTAAACGGGTTGGTTTGTTATAAACGTCAGAGATGTAGCTATGACATTATATACATATAAATACTTACAGTGCATGGAATGCCCCGTATTGTTATTCCTTCATTTCTTATACTTATTATTCTTTGTACCGACTTCTGTGCTTAATTCAGCTCGAACACCTTAACGTCGAAACTTCATTCAAAATGTGTTGTGTAGGTCTTGTAAAGGACACTAGGATTATGTATTTCTCATATTTTTAAACGTTATACTTTTTAAAACATTAAAGAAAAACTAATACAATTTTTCCCTTTGACTTACATTGGGCCATCATGACGTTATAATATGTCTTTAAACTGGCTTGCAACTGTGCTTCACTGACAATAATGATCTAAAGTAGGTACAATATTTCCCTATACAAATATACATCAAGAAATGATGCATGTTGAAATCCCCACCCTGTACAGAGATGTATTTATGACGGATAATGTATCTAGTAATTCTATATGTCTATGGCTAGGAGGACCCAGACGGCCACAAATAGGCCTTGGGCTCCATGGACAAGGACAGACCAGGGAAAGTATATATCTTACTTAGGTTCATTGGGAAAACTGAATTCTTCTCTAAGAAAACATGTAATTGTAGAAGAATCAGACACACACATGCGCCGACACAGACACACACACACAGAGACACACACACACACACACTTACAGTGTCAGTGAATGGAGAACTGCTTAAGTATAATTTTACTCTTGAGAAAAAAAACCCTGGTTTCATAATTACACAATTTGGATAGACATGAAATCTGCCACATCCTTATGAGACTGGACACAATACCTCAAATATGTTCTGTACTCACTGCAGGAGGAACTGTGAGTGACAAAACAATTCAAGGAAATAAATCGTAGCTGCCTTCCAGGAGCAAAAGACAGGAAGAGCTTAGTCTCATCTCGCCCTGTACCTGTGATTGTGATGCCATTAAAACATAGGTCATTATGGTGGATTGTCCTGCTTGTGTGAAGAGCACGCTGAGGGTTAGAGGCTCATGGTCTACCACTGCTGCGGCCATCACCATAACAATGTGAGATTTTTCAACCAATTAGTGGATTGGACGTCATACTATTTTCAATAAGGTCAGCAAGGCAAAAAGAAGAACTAAACAAAGAATACTGATATATTTTCCCCACAGAATGAGCAACATGGTAGATCGTGTGAAAAGACTTTGTTGTGTGTTGATGTATTCTCTGCACTTGAGTCTAATTACCGTGTAACTAATTGGGATCAAATTGCCACCACAACAGGTCCACCAACTCAAGGGAACCATCCTGTTCTAACTTCTCTATGATGAACTTCTGACATGGAGTAAAGTTCTCACTGACTCTTTGCTGTCCTATAAGGTCTCTCAGATCTGACCTCCTTGTCGTTATCATCATCATTATCCCCGGGTGCTTACTGGTGTTTGCGCAGTCTCACACGGGTCCCTGCAGACAGCCGCACACAGGAAGTCAGCTTCATCTGGCTCCCACCTTCAGGAGAAACAACACCTCACCTGTCACATGACCTCTCCGTCACATTACCTGATCCGAAACATTCATCTAGAAAGGGAGTTTTTCTTCTATTTTTTTTATGGAAGCAGCCATGAAACACATGGACACTTTCTAGGAATTCCATATGACATATACATTCGAGGACATCCCTCATAAGTTGTAGACCCACTCTTAGAAGGGAAATAACCACCATTTGAATGTAACAAAACTCATATCTTATTCTACAGCTGATGTAACTGTTTTGATGAAAACTAATTGACGATGTTTAAGTCACCAAGGGCAAACACAAGAGGATGCCTCATGACTCTCCAAAGTAACTTGCGGAGACTGTGCGTATGTAGGTCGTGGGAGTCTCTTCTGTAATTTCTTTCACAAAGGAGGTTAACATTAGCTGAGCACTCTTGCATTAAATATTGTTCCATCCCACCTCCTTTAATATCCTGTGTTAGCAAACAGTTGGGGTGCAATTGTAAACATTGCTTTATTTCACACATGACCACACCTAAGGTTTCTGACTGACTTCTCTTCCTCTCCTCTCTCGCTGTTATCTCTCCATCCCAGAGGAGACCTTTTAGTTTCCCCAGTTCTCCTGTGTCCAATTAAAGATTTGCACACTCCAACCACACTCATGGCACTTCTGAGTGAGTGTGTGTGTGTGTGTGTGTGTGTGTGTGTGTGTGTGTGTATGTGTGTGTGTGCCAGTGTGTATGTGAGAGTGAGAGAGCAAGAAAGTGTGCTTGTGTGTGTGTGTGTGTGTGTGTGTGTGTGTGTGTGTGTGTGTGTGTGTGTGTGTGTGTGTGTGTGTGTGTGTGTGTGTGTGTGTGTGTGTGTGTGTGTGTGCAAGTGTGTGCAAGTGTGTGTGTGTGTGTGTGTGTGTGTGTGTGTGTGTTTGTTTGTGTTCCTTGGTTCAAATTAGACGAGAACACACTGCATTTCTCAGTCAAAATGATATCTATATCCCTGCAATGCTCTTCAATCCAGGGCCATGCAATTTGGGTAAAGTTATAAATAGTGGGGTGAGATTTAGAAAAGTATAATGAGCTAAATTTTATCGGAAAATGTTCATGCATGGACAGTGGATATCCAGCCTCTAATGTATAGTAATGTAATAGTAATTGTAAGTAGATTAGATATACTGTATATCATCAGAAGTGTGCTCTTCTGAGGCGCGCTGGTCAGCACTGTCTCATTGGGTGGCTGAGCTGAGGGCTCAGGGGGAGGGCTTGGCATGTCTGTGGTACCCTGGCTGGATCCTTTTGAACAGGAGGATCCTGCACTGCCATGGAGCCCTTAGGGAGAGACACAGGTATGGGTACAAACACTCAACACCCAACCACCCACCCGCCCGCACGCACGCACGCACGCACGCACGCACGCACGCACACACATACACACACACACACACACACACACACACACCTCTGCCCTCCCCCAGTCTCCTGAAGGCAGCAGGTATGTGTTTTTTCCTGCATGTTCTCTAGTCTGGCCTCATCAGGTGTATTCCCCACAGAGCCAATCTCTTTTAATGAAGCCCAGGTGATGGTGAACACCCTGTGATAGCACTCTACAGCCAAAGGCTCCTGCACGCAGTATTCTCCCCATCAGGGACCTCAGACCTACAACCAGTATTTCTATAGCTTATGTTATGCTTATTTCCATGTGTATGTATATGTATATGTATATGTATATGTATATGTATATGTATATGTATATGTATATGTATATGTATATGTATATGTATATGTATATGTATATGTATATGTATATGTATATGTATATGTGTACGTATACGCATATGTATACGTATATGTTAAAACGTTCATTCAAGGTTTCTGTAAAAAAATTACTTTTACACACTTTATACATTTATACATATACATATGCATATACATATACACATATACATATACACATATACATATACATATACATATATATATACATACATATACATATACATATACATATACATATACATATACATATACATATACATATACATATACATATACATATACAGATACAGATACAGATACAGATACATATACATATACTTTTGCCTCCTTCTCTGCTTACATCTACATGGATACCTCTCTTTTATTTATGTATGAATGAAAATCTAAGGACTTACAGCTGTATAACAGATAAGATACTGTGTTGGTTTAAAAAAAAGTCTGTACAATATACAGTATGCACAATGTAATTGACAGTGGATAGCAGATTACTATATATGTATAACTTATTATACATACAGGTGAGTGTATATATAAGAGGGGTGTACATATAAGGGTCTTTGTACAGTGTAGATGAAATATATTTTATTACTAAAAGTAATCTAAACCAAGTGACAAGAATGAGCAAAGAAAATATAACAGTACAGAGACAAGTGATCTAAACCAAGTGACAAGAATGAGCAAATAAAATATAACAGTGCAGTAACAAGTGCAATAACACTTATTGCTGTGGTGTGGAGTTCAGCAGAGTCTCCATGAGCTTGCTGGGCTGGGAGCGGAGGCTCTTATAACACCTGCCAGTTGGATGGAGATGGAGGAAGGTAAAAAAAAGTCCAAGATGAGGGTGGAGATGCATCCTTGATAATGCCTTCACCCTGCCCAGGCAGCATTTATGGATCATGTCCTCAAAGGTGAGCAAGTGGGTGCCGGTGGTCTTTGGGCAGTTTTTAACACCTACTGGAGTGCTTTACGGGTGCTGAAGTGCATATAGGCAATCTATATAGAGAGTACATAGGTATTAACATGTAAATAGTGCTCCTAATAGTTTGACGTTAACAATTTTGTGATTCGTTGTAAATTGTTCTGTAGTCATTCGAAGAACCTTTCAAATGACATTATATAACCTGTCTGTTTCATCATGTTCTTTCACCCAAAGTGTTCTCCACTATTTCTAACTCTCCAGACGATTTACTGCTGACTCCTGTGGGAAAGAAGCTGCGTAGTGTATGTGCATGACAGTGTGTGTGTGTGTGTGGTACTCGTGGGGGTTAAAGGGGGAGTGTGTGTGTCTGTGTGTGTGTGTGGGGGGGTCTCATTGAGGGAACATGTCCTCCCCCTTCCCCTCTCCCCAGGGACACCATCCTTATGCAAATGCCAGACCTCCTGAGAGAGACGAGTCCACCAACACAGAGGACGGGAAGTCATTTTTCCATTCAGCTGAAGAAGCACATAAACAAAAAGTCCATTCCCCCAGCGCTCCTCCTCAGACGAGGAGCGGAGCAGGAGAGAGAGAGAGAGGAGCAAGAGAGAGAGGGAGAGAGAGATAGGAACAGGAGAGAGAGGAGCAGGAGAGAGAGAGAGCGAGAAAGAGAGGGGAGCTGAGGGCAAACAGGTGAGCATCAGGAAGAGGCAGAGGAGCGTGCTGTACCCTGGGTGCTCTGGCCATACTGTACACCGATGACCTGGGGTTTGGGCCACAACAGTCTCCCTTCACAATTGCACATGGGAAATATTCAGCCTGTAGCTTGATGCAATCTAATGGGTAATGCAACAGTGTTTCTTACGCGGTGACATTTTCCAGTGGTTCCTGTGTGGTTCCTGTGCATATGGAAGAGTTCGTTTTCATTTCCTTTGGCGAGTGGTAATGACTGTGAGCTCAGGGGTCCAGTCTGTATTGGTCTTTTTGGCTGTGAAATTACATGAATGAATTCATATTCTCCTGTCAACCCAGAGAGTGCATCAGGTGAACAAAACACAGGCAGGAGCATGCAGGTTCAAAGCCACACTGTAAAACCTGATAAGTTAATTCAACTCAAAATATTCGTTGTAACAGATTACATCGAAAATTTTAAGTACAACGTACTCAGATTTGAACTAATAATTTTAAGTAACACAAACTTGATTTTTTTAAGCTAAAGAAACTTAACTTATCAAGTACTTTCTACAAGGAAATTTGTTTTCACAGTACAAGGAAAATCAGTTATAGTTCACTTAAATATTTTCACAACTTATGAAATAAAATGTTTAATTTCTCTTTAGGTAATGGTTTACGTAATCTTCACTTAAGTTTTTTAAGCTCAATAAAGCTTTATGAACTCCAATGTAATGAACAATGTTGCTTAATTTCAACTCAAAACTGGATGTTGGTTTAATTAAATGATTTGTTAAAAGTAGCTTTAAATAAAAAAATCCCAGTTTCAATGCAGGTTAATGTTTAATAAGACAACAGCCTGGGCCACATTTTAAAGGATACAGACATTTTTTTACACTGTTTTAGACATCCATACAAACCATTCTCTCAAATTTGAACATAAACAGTAATGCTTTCAAAACCGTCAAAACAGTAATGCTTTCCAAACCTGCATACGAAAAGTTAAGGAGCAACTTCTGTTCAGAGTGAGATTACTCCACTGCCAAAAGTTCATTTTTAAGGCTCAACACCCTGGGCTTCAGTTTCCCATCCTCCAGGCCCAACAAGACTTTCTGGGTAAAGTCAAAGGTATTCGCCAAGTCTTTTGGGTAACTCAAATGCAGAGCGTACATTAGTGCAAAAAGCATGACAAAGGCTTCAGCCAATGTGGAGAATTCGACAACTATGTTGCCCTCAAGCACAACAGCAATCCTCTCTGGGCAGAAGAACGTGGCGTCTGTTGAATTGCCTGTGATCAGAAGGAGCCCAACCGGTATGTCATCGATGTTTGGTTCATCAGACTGCGCCACCTGAAGACAGGAACAGAAGACTTAAAACGTTAAAAACTTGCAACTCAAACCTTAGAATTGAAAATCAGAAGTGATAACAACGTTGAATGACTTATTCTGCGATAACACAATCAAGCTCTGATGACAACAGGACAGTTCATACTCTACACCATCAGTGATTCTCAACCCAGATCCTCAGGGGCCTGCTGCCTTGCATGTTTTAGATGTTTCCTTGCTCCCATAAAATCAATTCAACTGAATTCATTCATTTGAATCATGTGTGTTAGAAATGGGAAACATCTAAAACATGCAGGACAGGAGGTCCATGAAAAAACAGGGTTGAGCTGCTCTACATGCTCTTACAATAGGCTGACTTACATCCCACAGCTTAAGAAACCTGGAATCATCGTCATGCAGATATGCAGGGAGACCACGGAGGACAGCAGCACGTCTGACATGGACATCAACTTGTTCCTTGAGTGTGAGAACATATTCTTGCTTTACATTTACATTACATTTAGAAGACACTTGTGTCTAAAGCGGCTTACAAGGATCAAGATAAGAGCAATAAAACCTGGTGTAACAATAAATACTTTTTTTTTTTTAAGAAATAGAAAATGACATAGCAAGAAAAAGAAGTGCGGGACTGTCACTGCTTAAGTGCAAGTTTAGCCAAGGTGGCAGTTAGGAGGGGAGGTGCTCTCTGAAGAGTCGGGTCTTCAAGAGCTTCTTCTTCTTCTCCCTGCTTGATTTGGGATGCTAAAACATTATAGACACATTATATATATCGCAAGAATGAGCAGCCCAGATGAGAGCTGTAAGACAATCCACTGTAATATCAATCATCCAAGAAGCATAACCAACTGACCTGGCGGTCATAAGTGCTGAAGAGCTGATCCAGAACTTCGGCTACTCTCCCTGTACGTGTAGCTTTCTTCCTGAACAAGTTCTGAAGACGGGGGACATGTTGATCCAACTCGGCATAGAAGTGGTTCTTCAGGTTGATGTTTGTTATTCTGTGAAACTCGGCACAAATCTGCACAAATATTAAAAGACATGCCAAGATTGATGTAAATCTGAGTAAGCCTGTCCAATTTATCACAGCCTCACAAATATACTAAGGAAAATATTGTCACCTGTGACTCTATTTTTAGAGCAGGCCAGCGTTCCAGGATGTCTCCAAGAGGTAGGTTGTCATCGATGACCTCATTGCGCCGCAGGGCAAAGGTAGTCTGCATTAACTTTGCAATCAGGTGAAGGTCTTTGTCAGTCATCTTAATCACTCACACACACACACACACACACACACACACACACACACACACACACACTGCACACACACACACTGCACTCACACACACACACACACACACACAAATGCACACTCACACACACATGCACACACACACAATGCACACACACACACACACACTCACACACACACACACACACACTGCACTCATACACACACACTGCACACACACACACACACAAACCCACACACACACACACACACTGCACATGCACATGCACATGCACATGCACATGCACATGCACACGTACACACACACACTCATACACGTACACACAGGGTGCGATTTGTCCAAAAACCAGAGGGGGGGATGTTTTTTGTTTTTTTTTTTAATCATGAAAAAAAAACAAGCAATACATAGGCCTAATTCTCTTCATATACATGCATCATATATGTCTATGATATGATAATCGCTGCTAGGCGCTCAGTTATTGTGCTCCCTCTCATTCACGTTGAAATACTGAAACCGAAACTTAAACTTTGAAACTGAAACGCAACTGTTTTGGACAGAACTCGCTAATTCAGTGAACAAATATTTTCATATTTATTGTACAGTAGCCTAATTAGCTGGCTTTGCTCATTTCCGTGTTTGTAATGTTATTGTTACAATGTATACATGTGTTTATGTGCATGGGGACGTTCGCGAATTCTGAGGATGCCGACAGTTCGGGTAAGATGAACA